>NC_060162.1:20010331-20014036 GCF_021292245.1 Micropterus dolomieu | reverse complement strand
AACAACATAACTGTTTCAGCAAGTGCCCCAAAACTACATATGTGTATGTTCAAGTGACAAAGCCCTCTATGTATGGTCTTATGTCCGTGCCATCTATAATTTTAGGGATTTAAGAACTTAGGTTTTTTTCCCCCATCACAGTCAGTTGAGGACACATTTCTTGTGCAATCATCTGGCAGCTGTCTTTAGAGGCAGTACTAAAACAAGACTGTTTCATGAAGAAAAAATAAATGGTGCAATCGTAAACTGAAAAACCACGTGCAAAGGTGACGAGATATTTCCATACTCCTCTTAAAAATGCTTGTGAAATTACTCTCATTTCACCTCAGTGCTTGGTCATTTTCACATGAGAACGCAAGACAGATGCAGGGTAGATAAATTATGAAAACCCTAACAATGGCAGCCATTGTAGCAAAGCAGTTAGAGCCAGCTCTGCTGTCAAATTATCTGCTATGATAAATAATATCTTCATTAATCATAATAATTGCCTTTACCACCTGAGACAAACAGGCCAGCTGGTAGGCCAGCTCTGAGACAGTCTGACCAATAGGAAATGTTCATACTGAAGAGAGCAGGGAGCAGCCAATCCGCAACTGTAATTATTCTCAGTAGAAGCCTCATCTCTCATCACCGTGACCTGACCTCCCTCTTGACACTGTGTGTGTTTCTATGTGTGTCATTGTGCACGTGTATGATAGGGAGAGAAAGAGTGTAGGGAGAGTTGCAGCACAAGAGATGGATGTGGAAGGTGACATGAATGGATGAGGCATGAATGGCGATCCCAGGGTGTGAGAAAGACACGATACCTCATTATTCAGGTCTGGGTGTGTGTGTGTGTGTGTGTGTGTGTGTGTTTATGTTGGGATAGAGGGCGGAGGGTTCAGGGATGCCAGATGTCTCATGAATTCAACAGAAACACACAAGCTCACCAACAAACCCCCTGGCCAACATGTTTGTTCACATACTGATCTTCATGATTCCTAAGTGTCGTTGCATGGTCTGCATGATGCTTACAGCTGCTCATTTTGGCATCCTACACCTCAATTTTCTGCCTATAGAAACATCTTGAAATATAAGCTTCTTGCAGAGTCCCATGTACAGTATATCTTGTACTAGTATTCATTTTGACATTCCATGTAATCAATCAAATCTCAATTTGCTCACTTGAAACCAAAAAGAAACTCTGCATTTTTGGCTTGTTTACTGTTAAGACTAGTATTGAAATGTGTTGTTGATTCAAATGCATTACACAGCATGATAATAAAAACTGTTATGCTTGCGGAGACAGGTGTGAAACCATCTGGGTTTGTCAAACAATATTAGCTTTACATCAGTTAGAAAGCAAAGCTGCTCAGAATCTCAATAGCATCCATGTTACTTCCAAGCTGAATTACTTAGAAAGGACAGAGATTGGAAATTTTAGTTGGGATTTTCGAGAATTTACATCTCATGTTCCACATTCCATGGCTAATTTCTAGTATGCATTACATTGAGGCTGTACTGTCTTGCTGATGTGCATTTATGTTTCTACACAAGCGGTGACTACAAAGACGCATCGTTCACGCTTTGATTTGCATGGTGCTCCATCTGTTGTGGAGTGTCATTAAATGAAAAGACCTCAAGTTGTAGTTGGCATGCAGCGATTTGCTGGCAGTACCATATTCAATAACAAATCAAATCAAATTTGAATAAGTTTTATTGGTATGAATATTGAGGTAACATTATTGCAGAGGTCAAATTACATATTGAATACAAAAAATGAATACACCAAAACACAGCAGAAGCAAGCAAATATCTGAGGACCTTTGATACTAAAGACATAATCTAACTATCTATACTAAAACAGATATCTCTTCCCTTCTTTTTATGCATTACAAAGAAGCTGGTTTTCAGGTAGTCTGGGGTGTCGGTATTCATATCAATACACTGGGCTAATCAATAATTGACTTCAGTTACACCACTTCCTGGCCACTTTGACACCACTTGACCTTTCGACTCAGCTTTGTTAGACTTTTAGATTAATAAATACAGCTTTTGCACACCTGAGAGATGTCAGCTGTGGTAAAGAAGCGAGATAGTCCAACAAAAAAAAAATTATTGAGAAAATTATTTTACCACCATCTATGGGGTGTGCTGAGTTCAAAAGCGTGTGAAGTCTAAAATAAGTAAATTCAGTTCTGTTCTCATTTGAAATCTGAAAACCAAGATTTTGACACAGCAGACTACTGTGACTCTAAAGTTGTCCTACAATGTTGTGCCTCGTTAGCTGGTTCGCTAACATTAACAAGGAATCACTTGGTTGGACGGTGTATGAACCCTGCAGCTTAACTGAGGACAGGACTTGTGTCTGTGTGTGCTGTGTGCAGTCACCGGGGCCAAGCTTGCTGCTGGTGGTTAGTAAATACCTTCAAACTGTAGGCTGATTGTTTGTTAAACCATAGTGTCTTATTTTGTAGTCCCATACATGGTAAGACAATTTATGTGTGGGTGTAGAGGATTTTCTTAGATGTTTAAAGACCCCCTTGATGGCTAAGTAACTAAAGTAACGTAACAAGCAACGTAACTAATTATTTTTGCTGTTGAGTAATCAGTCAAGTAACGTAATTAAAATGAGCAATATGTAATGAATAATTACAATTTTATAAGTTAACTTGCCCTTTGTTGGTCTCACATGTGGCATAATATCTATGTACATGGATTTTTTTAAAATTTCTTTCAAACATTGTATAGTTGCCATATATAAGACAACATCTCAACCAGGTAGTACTTGTAATTTTACCCGGTGGGTTTTGGCTTACTGTAGATAACTGAAATTGACACATCTAGATATTACTAGACTCTCTTAACACACACCTGACATAAACTGATATAAATATGTTGTTACCCAAGAAAATGGGGGGGGGGGGGGGGGGGGGGGGTCTGGTAATGAAATACACTCTACTCTCAACTCTGATCCTGTTAGCTGTTTCCAGTCGGGCCAACTAGAGCACCTAAGAACGGAGCAGTTGAGCCAGTGTGATCTATTATTGATTAGTCAGCAGCTCAATCAGTGTGGGATCGATCAAGGTTCTGTTTTACAGTATAGCATGCAGCCAGACCAAGCTAGTAAATATACCCCAGAGAGAGATCAAGAGAAGGGTGTGATGGAAGGAACAAGACAAGGGAGAAACAGACACTATAGAGGAGGAACATTTAAAAAAAAATTGCCATATCAAATGATCAAATAGTTTATACCTTGTTGCCACGAAAGTATTTGCTGTCACAAGTTATTAGGATAAATGTTTAGGTCACATGCACACTTAACCTCAAATGCAATTGCATTATACCATGTACTAGCACATCTACATAGATCATTCGTCACTGTACTTATTAGTACAAGTTTTTTTTCCTGTGTGAAAGAGTTTTTGAGCTTAAACAAACTGTGTGGAGAGTGCAGTGTTTAATTGCCCTCTGCAGGCTTATAAAAACAACACGTAGAAAGAAAATTAGTATCTTTTAAATCAATAGAATTTTTAATATAATATATAGGCTAGGCTTTATATGCAGTATTAAGTGTTGTGATACTATATATGATTTCAGTTTTTCAGTGGAGATCTTCATTAAAGATCCAGGAATGGAGAGTGATGACTCTCTGAGGAGTGATCAAACACCCCCCCCCCCCCCCCCCCCCCCCCCCCCCCCCCCCCCCCCCCCCCCCCCCCCCCC
>NC_060162.1:19958980-20010311 GCF_021292245.1 Micropterus dolomieu | reverse complement strand
TATGATTTCAGTTTTTCAGTGGAGATCTTCATTAAAGATCCAGGAATGGAGAGTGATGACTCTCTGAGGAGTGATCAAACACCCCCCCCCCACCCCCCCCCACCCCCACCCCCACACACACACACACACACACACACACACACACACACACTGTCCCTGTCCCTTTAGTCGTCTCTGAATCAAATCAGCTTGCCAGCTTTGTCTGCTACACATCTCACCGTATGCCCCGCCATCTGGGAACATTCTCTCCTCCCTTTGTTTTATCCCTCTGTTCTCCCTCTCGCCGCCTCTCTATCTGCTTTTTGTTTCATCCATTAACTTCCTCTATGTCTCTACCCTCGTTCCCTCATAGTCTGAACTGTGAATTTCCTCCACAGTATGTTGTGCTGGTTCTCAGGTGAGTGCTGCCTCCTTCTGTGGGCTTGGCAATTACCTCTCCCTTTATTTTCCTTAGCACGACTCTCCGTCTCTCTCTAGAAACATGTTAATTGCTTCTGGACACTGATCAGTGTTCATTAAATTGGCCTGCATTATCCATAGCAGATGCTCATTCACAGTCTAGCAATTGTTGGCTGTTTGCATTGCTTGTTCTTTGTTTTTTTTCTAAGAACGCTATCTATGGAAGGATGACGGCCGCACGTGTAATTACTTCTCATTTATTGTTTTTCTTGCAATTAAGCCACCAAATACATTAAAAAAATTATTACAATATCAACAAGACACATTTGTCATGTCAAGATAATTAAATTAAACCTGATTTCCTCTTCAAAAACGAATTGTTGCTTTATGTTGTCATCTTATGTTTCAATTGTGGAATATCTTTCATTAGGGAGCATGATGAAAACGGTGTTCATTTTTGCCCTCTATGGCCTTCAGTGCATCGAAACACATGGCAACGACTTGTTAGTGTAAAGGGACCTATTAAAACCTGAACATATGAGGCATCTGTTGCTGTGTTACTTTACCCAATTTTCATCATTGAAAATATGACATTTTGTGCACTTATTTTCAAATTTATGACAAATGAACAGCCTTTTGTGTTATTTTTCACAACATCAATTTAAGAGTGTACATAATTGATGTTATGCTTCATCTTGGGCCTTTTGTCTCTGTACACAATGCCATCATTCCATGATGACCTGAGAGGGGTTTCTCTGACGACAGCACAGACTTGAATAATGATGACAGAGGATGTTACATTGCGGTGTGGTTGTCAGGGTGATGAGTTCTTCTAATGAGGGATGATGCATGTCTACAGATCAAAATACTGTGGATGGCACCAAACATTGTGCGTCTGTAAATACTGGTCTTGATGAAAACGAAGGCAGAATGTGAGTTGCTTTGCATACCATTTGTCCCAAATACTGATACTGTAATTACTGTTACAGAAGTGTAATTTTTGTCACTCGTGTTAGTGTCTAACAAAGTTGATGTTGGTCAGTCTATTGGTCTATAAGCCAGGTTGTCATAGATTTTGTGTATTTAGTATATTCTTTGTACATGGATGGATATATGTCGAGAAACCCATCGACTGCCATTTGTTAAGGATAGGCTATTCATAGGCCTCAGGCCAAAATATCAACCTTACATTTATCTCATAATGTCTACTCTGTGTGTGTGTGTGTCTCCTCCTGAAAGACCAATCATTAAATCACCTGTGGCTCCTCTGTGCACCTGAGAGCCATTAGCCCTGCAGTACTAAAACACCGGCTCTACACTTGATTCCTTGCCAGATTCTCTGTTCGCATTAGTGGCACTCAAACTACGGCCAGTCTTGAAACTAAGTTGTGTTTTTGCTTTGATTACTTGACCTTTTTCCTTTTTTGTCTTTTTTCTTGCTTGTGCCTCAGGTCTTGGTCCTGGAGAAAGAGAATTCAGTCTGCTTGCCTCACTCTGTGTTCACTCTGGTTTTCCACCACCTTTCCAGCGCTTGCCTGCCCGCTCACATTGACTGCCAACTTGGAACTCACTATTGCACATTATTTTACACTGTCAATTACTCCCCTGTGGATTTCCTTTTACCCCTCTCTATGCTATTGGATCCTCAGTTTAATCAGCCCTTAACAAAAACATTACGATCCAATGCAATCTGAGAGTCATGTATTAAGTCCTACTTTTATGAAAGTTATATCGGTAATCAAGTTTTGTTGTCAGTCTGTGTCAGAATCCAATCTGTAGTAATTTATTAGTATTTTGTGTTGCTTTGAATTGAATTGCATCATATGAGGTCGCAAAACCATGGTAGAGGCTCTGTCAGACGCAAATGCTAATGTCCGCATGCTCACAATGACGATGCCTACATGCCTACTGAATGCTATCATGCTGATGTAAGTATGTAGTCATAAACCTAATGTGGGATAGATTTAAATTTAGACCTGCTGGTGGCATTACATTAAAAGTCAGGGGATCAACAGTTATCACTATTCGTCCTGAGGAGGACATGAAGGTTGTGTAACAAAGGTTGTGACAATTAACCCAATCATTGTTCAGACATTTCACTACAAACCACAAATGTCAACCTCATGGTAGCGCAACATGAGAAGTCAGAGTTATTCATCCTCTGGTGACCATGACTGGACTCAAATGGACAGACCAACTGCCAGACAAAATGCTAACTATTTCATGCTTTACAGGGTGCTATTGTATTGATGTATTGTAATGATGTTCCTGTTATTTTGTTGACTCTCTATACAACCAGGGGATAATTTGGAATTGGTGAAAAGGGGGTTAGGGGGGCTTCCACAGACCATAATGTGGACAGTTTTCATAGGGACTACTTCTTCAGTAGAAAGTTGTTCCAATGAAAATTGTTTGTGGATGTGGATTGTCCACAGTAACAATGGCAGTGATTCTGGAAAGAGATGTTGCTGCTGAAATTTCTAAATGTTTTTTAATGCTGTACCACAAACTACATTCCATAGACCACTATACCACTAAGGAGAAGTGAGAACACTTTTATTTTATTTTGGGGTTTTTTTTGGTTGGAGTGAAGCAACCCCTTAAATGAAATTGAGGGGAAGAATTTCACTTCTGTGAGGCACTGTGAAGTGAAGTCCCAGAAGACAGTAACTCAACATATATACAGGGCTATATAATATTTTTTTGGAGGGGGAAGAACTTATGGTTCACGAAACACTGAAACTCCTGTCTAGGAATTTTGATCAATGACCAACAATGGTCACAGCAATTTAATAAAGTCAAAGAAAAGGAAACTACATTGGTTGGTTTGGTCAGTATGAGTGTGTTTGAAAGCGGAGCGGGTCCAACAGGGTTGTCAGGTGGACAGGGTGTGACATGGATGTCAGGAGGCAGAGCCCAGCTCCAGTGGGAAATTTAACCGCTGTGTACAACAGATCCACAACAGCTGGTGGTCATGACCACATAAAAAATGGACATACAACATTTTAAGGTCACTGACAATGTGTCACATCACAGCAAAGTAGCTGAGGACTATGAGGCTAAAACAATACTCAACTCCGGTGAAGAAAACTTTGTTCATCTACTGTTAATGATATTCTACAAAGATTTCTTCATTTCTGGGTCAACTCCATTAAGAGTTCAGACTGGCGGCGTCATCAACTGATGAGACCATGGTCTGATTCATGTCCAGGTAGAATATATTATATTAAAGTGGTATCTGTGACCCCAGTAGTCATTAATGTCCCGATACCCAAAGGGTTGGATTTCTGTTTCTGTGCCTCTCTTCCCATTCTTTTAACCACTGTGCAAACCCCCACTCCCAATCACATTGTCCATTAGTAAAGGCATAATTATCTTCTAACCCCCCAGGATTGTAGGACAGATGAACAGGTAAGAACATATCATATCTAAGGTATATTAATAGGTAGGATATTATAGCAGGTTGTCTTCATTTATCATGCATCTCTGTCTCCAGAGCACACCTATGTGTCAGTCCCATATCCCCCTGTCTCCTGGCTCATGAATGCCCTGTTTTCTTTTCTCTTTCTTTTTCTGACATTGATGGTGAGATTATCAATGTTGTAGAGCAGAGAGAAAGATGTATGTGTAAATGTATAGATTACTATTATTCTCAGTTTGCACTTTGTCTGTGTGTGTAAAACATGCAGGTAACTGAGCAATAATTGGCCTGTTTAATCACGTGTACACACACACACACACACACACACGCATAGAGAAGGAAATATTGGCTCATATGTCATTCATCCAGATGGAGCTCTTCACTGGGCCTTTTAACTGTCACTTGAAACCATAAACGCATGCAAGCGCGCGCGCACACACACACACACACACACACACACACACACACACACACACACACACACACACACACACACCATCAATGCATAGCCAAAGAGTACAATATCTGAAACCACAATGACAGTAACCTTCTATTCAGGGTCTTAGGAGTCCTAATTTGTAATTCCACTGTTTAAATATCCTTCAACTAGCTGTAAAACTGTCAGAGCTAATACCTAAAACTGGCAATTAAAATGTGTGAAACGATATTGAGATAATAAAACATTTTTGTAGAGCATAATCTGTTTTAATCTGATTAAATCTATGGCGTGTTTATAGAAATGCAGGTGTATGCACTGGGTTAACATAATGATAGTTCTGCTTAGCCTGTTGTTACCACAAGGATGTGGTCAATTGCTCAGTTACAGCTGATTAGAGCTCCTCCCACATTAAGGTGGGCTATAAGGCCTTTTAAACTCAGAGCAAGACATAGATATTTTTTAAATCAAAGATGAAATCACTGTCAGCATGCACACACTAAAATAACCATATTAAGTTGTAATTGAATTAATTATAGTATCTTTTGTCTGCCAGCTGGACAGATGCAGTAGCTTGAATTCAGATTCTAACGTAACAGAGCAGGAGGAGAAGCCAGCCAAACTCCTGAACCCAGTGGAAAGATTGTCCAACGGCCCAATATCCCCTCAATATCAAAGCTTTGGCTTTGGCCATATGTTTTATTTATAGAACGTTCTTATGAGATTTAAATATAATGGAAAAATTTTATAACCACTATAAGACACCATATACAGATCTCTTGAGAACATTAACACAGTTCTGATCATTGTCCATGCCAGTTGTTCAGAAGATCAGCCATTGACCTGCTTTTAACCATAAAATACTAATTAGATCCATTAATTAGCCCAGTCCAGTGAGATTCATGGCAATGAAATGGTCGGTCTGTCTGTCTGAGTGTTGGATATGTGTCATGTATGTCTCATTTTAGTCCAGTGTACACAACAGTGCGGTTGTGCTCTTATAATAAAGGCTTATAATAAAGGCTTCTTAAAAATTACTGAGGTAGCACAGACAAGTCAAATCAATTATTATATAGTATAACATAATATAATAAATGCATTAAACTTAGTATAACATTATATTCTCAGAATTTAAACACAAAAATCACACAATTACACAAACACCCTTCCACTTTAACTGAATGACTGTCCATATATAAATAGAGCTAATATGGCCAATGAGTGGTTAACACTAAAGCATTTTTTATTCCTTAATTTTTTTTTTATTTCAAGAACAGCATCAAATTTCTCTTAATCATAGTCCTTTAGTAATATCTATTTTAGTGTAATTGATTTTATGTAGAGAGATGTATAGTCCATTACTGAGCAATATGACAGCAGGTAGGTTGGTGGGTTTGGGAAAGAAGTCCAGCATACTATTTGGAAGTCTTCTGTCTTAAAAACTAGATCTAAAAGATCTAAAGATCTACACAGAGTGATGCCAAATGCAGCTTTAAGTGAAGGGTGACCGCTATTGATTACTGAAACAGAATTTTTAAATACATCTTTATATTATTTATCTTACAACTGTTTGCCCTCCACATGAGGTAGCAAAAGAAAGAGGGGCGAAGGTCCATTAATGCACATGCAACTAGCTCCCCCTTCTGGTTTGAAGCCACATGTTACTGTGCTAGGTTTATTCCTGTTCCATAAAATAAAATAATAACATTTAGGGAAGATCTTGACGTAGACTCCACTGTCTGATTTATGTCTTGAACTATTGTCTTGCACTACAGGTACTGCACTGTAACCTGAGTACCTTGTGCTGGTACTGTTGTCTTGATGACTAGAGTGTCACAGAGACAAATTCATGTAAATTTATTTGATATGGGAAATTATGTGGTTCTGATTCTTACACAAAATGCAATAATAGTGGCAATTTGTATTCACCAAAAACTAAAGAGGTACAGGTTTCCACAATCACAACATTGACATTGCCTTCTTAGAGCAACAAGAGTGGAGGTTATATTAGATGTCACCAATCAGCCATCACCCCAACTGTCACGTAAGATTGGAGCAGGCTTATTCTGCCAGGCAGCAAGAAATTGTAAGCATGCTTCATATATTTTAAAATTGCAATCATGATTCTGCTTTGACTCTAGAAAGTGTTGCATGTTAAATACTGTAGGTTATATTTACCAAATGTATGATCAAACCTCTTTTTCTCTTAGAAATCGGCATACATGTAAGCCTTACTTGACATATGAACATATTGTGCTTGACAGCCAAGCTTTACTGTAGTTTGCATCAAAGCACATAAGATCTAACAAATACAATGCACGTGACACTGTGATAACTTCAAGGTATGACTAAACTATCTATTTGGGGTGGCAGATAGGTACCAAAAACTGATCTCCTCAGCCATATCTTTGTGACACTGAACTGACATGCCTTTGACATGTTCTCATATGTATTTTTATAACCGTAAAAAAAATAATAGTTAGTCAGTTAATTTGTCCTTGGGCTATGTAACTTTATAGCACATTACCAACAGCTGCTAATATACATTGCTGCTCTCCCATAAGAGGGGGAAAGGAGAAAGCATTCGGGGCATTTACATTTTACTTTTTTTTTAATGTTGCTTTAGTAAAATACAGCCGTTTCATAATAAAAATCCCTGTCCTGAAAATGATGTGAGTAATGTTTGTTGTACGCAATGTCAAAACATCAGAAGTGCACCGCATGCAGCAGGCCATGTACTGTATGTGTTTATGTAGGAGATAGAGAGAGAGAACAGCATGCGTTGACATGAGTTAAGCAGATTTGCGGAGGGCCCATTTTCTGGACCTTTTCAGGTGCCCAGTCATAAACTGTGGGCAGGCCTGTCTGTAATCAGATTAAGTGTGTATCAAGTCTTTTAATTCCTTTGTGACTTTTTTTTCCTCTTGATTCAAGTGATCCCCTCTAAAGAGCACAGTCATTTTTGTTGAAGTATCCCTCTAAACAGCATTCTTTAATTACACTGCTTTCTCTGGTGAGTAACACTGATGTATTTTAAGTGGCCCTGCTGCCAAGCTTAAAAAGGTAAGCTAAATAAATTCAGTTCATGGCAAAGTATTATGACACTAATAAATTTTTATCCAATTATGCATGAGTGGAAACTGGATTTTTTAGTCTGCCTTGCTATCACTATAATGGGTGTATTCTTTAAAGCCCTTTTTATTTCTTTATGTTGTTTTACCTATCATTACTGATAAGAAGACAGCAGTGTATTTACACTATCTACCTAATTTGCAGGAGACTAAATTAAATTCTCAGACAGTATGATGTGAGAAATTGCTTCTTAGCTGCTTCTGCACTTACAGTGGCATAAGTTGGCAAGATCTCTGTAAGATCTACAGAGTCACTTTGATCAAGTTGGCTATTCCTCAAAATTTCTCTCCACTTTATTTACAGTTCATAATAAAACAATACAATCTCAACAAAAATGTTAAATAGCTCCATGTAAATGCTAAATAAAAACCTTTCAAAACTAAAAAAGTTGTAGGTAGAACCTTACATGAAGAATTCAAAGTGTAACTTTTAGAATATAAGAGATTTTCCTGAAACCAAGTAAGACTCAGGATAAAAAGGGGTCTGTTCACAACCAGTGTTACAGACATATTGCTAAATCAGGGAAGTTAGTAGAGTTCTAAGTTGCATCTATTTTCTGTCATTTACTCAGGTCAAGGTTTTGGTAGGCAGCAGACTAAACAATTTAACCCATGCTTCCTTTTCCCTAGGAACATCCTCCAGCTCTTCCTGGAGTTTTCCGAGACATTCCCAGGCCAGATGGAATATGTTACCCCTCTTATGTCTGAGTCTGCCTCATGGTCTTCTCAGGAAGACATCCAGGAAGGAGAATGGGGGACTGGGGGCTCCTAGAGCCAAGCCTGGGAGCCAGCGAATGCCTGGTTATCTGCCTAAACTCATAGGGGCCGCTGCCTTGTTGGCCTACCACATGGGTGTATTGCCAATTGGGCGAAAGCGGTGGCATTGGTGTTCCAAATGTATCTCTTTAGTTTGAAGCTCTAACTTACAGACAGGGTTATGCCAACAGCCACAAAGGACAAATAATGCTCTGTAGTTATGAGAATTTAGCCATACCCTAAACCACTAAATGCTCAATCCCAAGATGAGCCGAACTCTACTAATTAAGTTGACCCGGATCCCTAATACAAGGACACCTTGTGACAATGTTATTCCAGTTTGGTGGATATTGGTATAGGCCTGACCCCGAATAGTCGAAGATTCGATGCTTCGATGGGCGGAGCCTGACTCGATTGTCAATCTCACAGCGAGACAAGAATCATGCCATTTTGGAAATATGGGGGTTAATAATATAATATGTTGTAATGTAATAAGTTAATCTACTGCCTATTACAATATAAATTCATGCAGCACCTCCTTGCTTGCTCCCTCTCTCTCTCCCACTATCTCGTGAAAACCACTGCACAAACCTGTCCAAAGTTAGAATACCCCCCCACCACCCCCACCCCCCCGGTGTCATTCTGTGGGAAACACTGGAAAGTAATATAGAAAGTAACGTAACTAGTAATGTAACTACTTACTTTTATCACCCAGTTATAAGTAAAGTAATAATTTTTGAAGGAGTAATAAGTAACTAGTAATTACAATTATTACATAAGTATTACAATTTCTGAGTAAGTTGCCCAACACTGGATGTCACTGCACTGTGTTTCTGTTGTATGATTACAAGATTGGCGTGAAGAGGATTTCCTACAATAAATCAGTAAGCCTTTCCCTTTCTGTTTCCCCATTTCCTCAGCAGCACCTTGGCCTCATCCTGTCCGAGCTGCTACTGGACTGCCAGCCTGCAGCACTGCTTTCTGAGCTACTTCTGCTGGCCCACTGGACTCTACTACATCGAAATTTTTCTGTACAAGTGTACATAGTTTACTATTGAATACTTTAGCACTGAAATTGTGTTTGTAGTATACAGTCTTGTATTAGGCTACTCCTGAAGTTGTGCAGTATGCATTTATTAATGTTTCAATTATTTTACACCTTCCTGTCAGAGCTGTTAAAGAAAGCTTTGTAAAAGTATATGAATAGCAGAGATGTTCTGTATTCTATAAATCCCACTTAGGAATACTGTATTTCAATAAAGTTATAGCATATATATATATATTTGAGATTGTACTTTTTCACCACAAAAAAAAGGTGAAATTAAATCAGTACAACCACCTTCTCTTTCTCCTCACTTTAATGTCCAAAACAATGAGAGATGAACCTTTGTGCAGGATATAGACATACTAACAGGACAAAGCATGCAGTACAAAGTATAATTATTCTGTTTCCTAAGTTGCATGGCAATCAGACTTATTTGTGGTTTACCCAAATCTTCAGTTGTTTACAGTGGTTCTTTTTTTCAAATAAAGGCCCCCTTACACAAATTAGACCACAGATCTCCATTTGATGGGATTTTGTCCCAGGCTTGCTCATCTGATGGGAGTTTTGCTTTTAGATGTTTTATGACAAATATATGAAACCCATGACCAAAACAGTCAAACATTCTTTCATTGTGTTACTTATGGATGGAATTGTAGTGAAGCAAATGGCTATACAAAAGCGGCCGAGGCAGATGGCACCAAATTTTGCTTGCCTGCCGAGAACGGCATTATAACTTTGGACAGGTTTGTGCAGTGGTTTTCAGGATATAGATGGAGAGAGAGAGGGAGCGAGCAAGGAGGTGCTGCATGAATATTTTATGCTCCTCAATACAGCTGTTCAATCAAAAATGATTTTAAATAGCCTACACCTAGTAAAAAAAATTAGAAAATCAATATGTGGCAGTCCATGTTGATAATTATCCAAATTATAGGCTAATTATGGGAAACGCTGCTTTCAATACCACCCCCCTTCACCCCCAAACAAAGAAGTCTCTCAAGACTTTTTAACTACTATCATATTAAATAACAGCTGCATATAGCCCAGGCCTAAATAAAAAGTAAAGCTATTAAATCCCGACTTTTAAACAGCTGTTGAACAGTCTTCAGTAGTGACAAAACGCTACGTTAACGCCACTCTCTCCCGACGAGTCCGAGCATCAGTGGCAGCAGCTGCCGGAGTTTCTTTCTGTAAGTTTCACGTCGCTGTGCTGCTTCAGCAGAAGCTTCAGTAAATCGTATGTAGAAATGTTCGCGGTTGAAAGCTTTTTGCTGGTCGCACAGAGTTTACAATAGACGACTATGTTATTTGCATCTTAGACTGTGACACAATAATGTCAGAAGCTACTTCCAGCTGTGGAAAGAACGCCTCTCTCCCTCGTTCTCCATTGAACATTAGACATGAACAACAAAGTCTGGTCCCGCTGAGCTGCTGTTCAGTCGTGGATTTACGTCAAGGATGGTTCGTTCAGTAACAGTAACGCAGCGTTACTTGCCTTAGTAACTGTAATAACATTACAGTTTTAGAAAAGTAATCAGTTACACTACTAGTTACTGGGAAAAGTAATTACTGCCCAACACTGGTGACATCATGGTTTACTGTCACTAATATAATGATCATTCTGCACTGATCTGTCAAACTATCCTACTGATTTTATCACTATAGTTATACCTAAATGTTAACTGATCACCGGTCTGCGGTAAATGGAGGCTATATGAGATTGGTATGCTAACTCCAGTTGTAGAGGGAATAACCAATTATTGTGAAAATCATAAAATCTCTCCAGGTGAACTAAATGATTTAATATGAGCTTGTTACGTGGGGTAACGTTACACAGCTAACTCACCACAGGAGACACAAAGTTAGCAAACTGCACAGCAGACTTACCTTGAGGTGACTAGGATGAACCCGATCCTGAATCCTGAAAGAATCTCTACTTTATTTTTCTGCTGCTGGTTGAAACAAGGATACAGTCCTTTTCCTTGTTGTCTCTACCGATGAGGATGACACTAGCTAGTGCCGTAAATATTCTGTCATTCATGGGAGAGAATGTCGCTGTTGTCACCTGCTGGCGTAGCTAGTAAATTGCTCTCAAATGTACAAATCTCTGTTTATAGATCTCTGCAGTACACATTGGACAAAATTCCACAAATGTGTAAAAAGGAACTTACAAATGTTACGTGACCTGCAAATTGACAGGAAGCAATCTGCAAATGTTGAAAAACAGTTTTGTGTGTACACATCACCCTGTATTTTGGTGGATATGATTGTACACGTCACAAATGTAAAAATACACATTTGCAGATAGTGAAATATTTGCGCATCATTGTACACATTTGTAGATTGTCTTCTGTGGGTTACAAATATTAAAGTCCAATTAAAACTTCCATACAGTTAGTGTTTTTTTAGACTAATATGTCATAATATGACAACTCTGCATCCATCCATCACCCTTCCAAAATGTATGTATCCATCTATATATTGTCTATTGTTCATCAACCTATTACTACATATGTCCTCTAACCACATTTAAAACACATCAAACACCACAATGCAACTGCTAAATTTACCACTAGATGTCAGAACCAGCCAGTCTATTTACCATGCAGAAAAGACCAAACATGGCCGAATTTCCATCAGGGACTTCAAGAACTAGCCCAGGCTAAGTCATTATTCATGACACCAATTCCCCTCAAGAAATCAATTGACTACTTCCATCCTATTTGGAATGTATTTATGTAAATTTCTCAGGGTAACTGCGCTTGCCTGGCACAAAACACACTATTTAGTTTTGATTACAACATGTGCAGTGTGCAAAGGCAAATAGTGCATTTGCATGCAGTGGAGAGAGGAGCCCTAGTGGGATTAAATCTTGACGGTTTCACATGTTAGGGATTATGTTGGTCAGTCATACAGTAAAGCACGTGTGGACTTCTGAAGAAGGTGAAAGCTGAGCCCTGTCGCAATGAGCACCAGAAAAAAAAGGAGAAAGAACGAGAATTTAACGACCCTTTTCTGAAAACACTAAAATATCCTGAAAAGATCCTTTAGAACTATTTTGGAAACAAAGCACCTGAAAACAACCATGAGTGATGATACTTGCTTTGGGAAAAGTACCATGTTATTATTATAGCAGGGTTCTTGCAGGGAATCACAAAAAGTGATTTATGCTGTCATAATTAATTTCTAACCAGAATGAGAAATAGTCTATGTGATGCCACTTAATCCCTGATGTCACAAAACAAGTTTGCCTGGTCCAAACCAGACCTTTAATCCAAACAAAGGAGAAGTGTGTGATAGTACTGAGGATGCTGGTGTTTTTATCAGTGTTGTAATTTCTGCGGGGAAAGGCTGTGAACATCACAGCTGGTTCACCTTGTGAAAAAATGAACCAATCATGTTCACTTAAGCAAAACTTTAAAACAGCTCAGATTGGCCTGAACCGAACACAAGGGTTTACACTGTGAAATTTCAGCCCGTCACTGGATGTTCCTGTTAGAGCTTTGCTTTAATTGCCAAGCTTAAATGTGAATTTTACATTTCGGTCTACTTGATACTGTTAGGAACAGATGCTGCAATTCATTTGGCAGCAATATCTAAAAGGTCCCATGACACTGCTTTAATAAGCCTTTTTTGGCTGCTCTTCTAGACCTAATGGAATATTCTAGATCTATTGTGAATCCTTTTTGCATGCATTTCCCTGTTATTACAGTACAGAATATTTGGAAATATTTAATATTTGGACCAGGATTTTAAGGCGGCGTAGTGCAGTGGTTAGCACTGTCGCCTCACAGCAAGAAAGTTGTGGATTCGAACCTTGGTCATTCCAGGCCTTTCTGTGTGGAGTTTGCATGTTCTCCCTGTGTCTGCGTGGGTTCTCTCTGGGTGCTCCGGCTTCCTCCCACCGTCCAAAGACATGTTGATTAGTGACCCTAAATCCTTAGGTGTGATTGGTTGTCTGTCTATGTGTGGACTGGTGACCTGTCCAGGGTGTACCCTGCCTTTTGCCCGATGGCAGCTGGGATTGGCTCCAGCCCCTGTACGCAGGATAAGCGGTTGACAATGGATGGACCAGAATTTTAAATACATTTCTGTGGGATTAAAAATGCTTGGCTGCATTTGTAACTTGATGATACATCCAAAGAATTTGAAGAGGTTGATCTATATTTTCTCCAGTGGTGCAGCATTACCTGAATGACCATGTCTTCCAACTAGAAGACACACAGAAGTATACATTTGCAAGCATTGTCTCAAAGAGCCACAGCTACAAGCTCAAAAACATAAACATACAGTTACTTCTGTGCAATGATTTCTTCAGCGAGAAGTCAATTCTCATTAACCCCCATGCAAGGTCCATCAGTCACCAGCTGCTAATGGCTGCAGAAGCCAAACTGCTTACCGCTAAATCAGTGTAACAACTGTTTATACACATAGTAGTGAGTAGAAGTGTAGACGTACGACCCTTATTCTTTCTGTGTAATATAGTTCTGTATTTAAGATGATCCATCCAAAATGGCATGCATCAGTTTTTGAAAATCTGTAAGGTTCTACAAGGCTTCAAACAGTAAAAGTGTTATATTGGCAAATTAAGATACACTTTTAATTCATCATTTGTTTTAACTGATGCCATCAATCATAGTGCAAGAGAGGTAATCATTTTCTGTAAAATGTAGATATCTCATTTAGGAAAGAAAATGTGTTTCCTCTGTAATCTCATGTGGGCCTGTTCTTTTTTGCTGCCTCTCTTACTTTCTGTCAGTCTCAGGTCTTAGGGGTCAAGGAGACATTGTGTCCAGTGACGCAGAAAACTTAATGACATTACTAATTTTATCAAAGGAATCAATTCTTCTCAGGCTATGTGTTCAGCATTTAATCAATCAAACCTGACATATTATAACACCAATCAGCGTGTTATCATGTTCTACTCTGCCCTCTTGCATCACAAATGTGTGTTGTGTCATTGATTTTCACTGAAAAATGCCTAGATTTTTAAGGGGGAAATTCAGTTTAAACTAATTTTAACCTTAATTGCATATTCCCATGCACTGCATGTTTGCAAACATTGATTATTTTACAGTAAATATTGCCTTTTTATGACATTGGCAAATCAGCAATATGCATTAGGTTATAAAGAGTGAAGATGAATACGGCAAGAAGTGCAAATAAGCTACTGATTATGCATCAGAGTCTCAGATGCGCAGAGTTAATAAAATAACAAAACCTAAACAGTTAAGCTACAGATTGTTTGCTCAGTGTTGAGCAAATTATTTGAAAAATGTGAGAGGTGTGTGTAGGGCAGCAGGTTGGAGGACCCAAAAAACCAATTTTATGTGCTGAAGCGAGTCAGGCCAAACAAGAATAAGATCAGGCGTAAACCCCGTCAAGACGTTTGAGTCATGGAGAGACCTCCGCTTTGTTTTAGATATTAAACCTGACTGACTGAGTTGGCTTCATACTATTGGACAGGTAAACTATCATCACTGTAAATCATATGAAATATATTATGATTTTGTGTTTTAGTTGGCTCAAGTTAGATAATGTTAGCTTGCCGGCTAACACCAACCAGTTGCTAACATTATTGGTAGCCAAATACTAGAGTTGTATGGCTTGCTACATGACATGATGTAACGTTACAAAGCAAATGTTGAACGATTCATTTCTAAAACCAATAGTGATGCAATGCAGGGGCAGCTAACTAGATAAGCATGGATATGACATTGTTTGCTTCATCTTCACAGTGAAGCTGCAGGATTCACACACCACCTGGGTTGTCATAAGGGTAAAAAATAACTCCCCACTATGTTAACAGCAGAGAAAACACCCAAAATTATTGTCTAAGCGTCATTTTGACCCATCAGTTATAAAATCATTTACACACACACACACACACACACACACAGAACATCACTGTTTTGAAAAAAGGGCCGCTGTAAGGATTTATACAATTTGATTTTTTAACACAATATGAGAGATGTGATAGTCTCATAGAGTGTATAAACAAAATGCCTTGAACCTGTACTCATTAGATTTTGAATACATTTTAAATGAGCTAGGTTACCTTTGACAATTACTGAATTAAAAAAAATCTTACTACCTTTCGTAATTTACAATGCGTGGTAAAACCTGGAATATGAAAAAATTGGTTACTGAGCATGACACTGTTCACTGCGAGGGAACAGTGCACATTCAGTGATTCGTTCACTGAACATACACAGTGAACATGAGCCCTGAGTGATAGAAGGGCGCTGAGTCACTCAAGCCTGCCCCTCTCTCATGGGTTGAAGTCTCAAAGTAGTAAATATTTTATTTAATAATTATGCCGCGGAAATATACGTGCTGTACATAATAGGGTAGGATTTTGTTGTAGCTTTCAGTTTGCAAACGGTATATTTCTCCAACAGAAATCTCTGCTAACTGGCATATTCTTCGCGAATGACAGTCTCAGTTCACCAGTAAGCTGAACTTAACAGTCAGCCAATTCAGTAGTCCGCAGTCGGAGCTCCTGTCAAGAAAGGAACTATTTGGTGAACAAATCTTTTGAACAAATCTTTTTAATGAACTGACTCTATTGATTCAGTACACTGAAAAGAAATGCTTAGCCCATCACTACTGGTCTGTCAACACTGAAAGCGCAGACATGAAATTAATAACAACCCTCGGTCAACTTCTTTGCAAGACAGCAAATAAGCTCAACTTTGAACTGTTGAAGAAAAGTGTACTAGTAGTGTAACGTAATTTCAAATTTGAGTCCCTTTCACTACTCGTAATGTGAAAACAATGACTATAATGCAATACTAAGTAAGGCAATCCTGCCCAGAACTGTTTACACTCTACATTTTATTTTTTTGTTTTAATTTATTTTACAATTTAGATTTTCTTGATTTCTAAAATGCAATTTTCAACTAGTTTTAATAATAAAAACACTAATTCACATATTTATATTCCCACAAGTTATTAATATAAGTGATTACATTCCTATACACAGTGTCAATAGACATCAATGTTTGCTCCAGACATATTGGTTCACATGACAAAAAACCCCACAAAAAAATGCCATAGCCTGGACATCATACAGTGTAGTGTTCACAAATCCAACCACATGCCCACACAAAAAACACATGCATATGTCCCCGTAGGAGCTCAAACACACTATATAAGTGCAACCTCTCTCCAGCAAGGGAAGAAGAGAAATCAGGAGGACAGGCTTGCAGAGGGTAACAGAGACTGAGATGTTATCCCTGCGACAACTAACAAACCCTGAAGTAAACACTCTTAGTTTGAGTTTGATCAGTGACTCAGAAGAACCTTTGGAATAGCACACACCGAGGGACTGCATGTGCTGAAACGCCTCAGACTCAAAGGAACACAGAGACGAAAGAAAGAAAGACGACTTGACTTCCACTCTTATTGTCAAACTAATAATATTAAGAAAAACTATTCTAACAGTATCCCAAACTGCAAATCAAAGCTTTCCTGAAGCAAAGTCAACTTCATCAGCATGAACCACACATGCAGCAGTGTTCTGGAGGCAGACGGCGAGGGAAAGAGAGCTGAACTAAGTGTTACAAAGAGCTGTAATGAATATTTACAGAAAGAGAGTGTAACAGAGGAAAACAGTTGCAAAGAGCGATGGATGGAAAAAGCTGAAAAGGCTCAAGCTCCACGCACACACACACACACACACACACATACACACACGTCTCGAATACAAATACTTGTATGCATAGTTCAGAGTTTTTAGTGACTCCTATACTAATCATATTTCTGTTGACATATTAATATTTAAAGAGTGCTCTGCTCCTGTCTCAACACTTTTTGAGCATGAAAAAAATGTCAGCTGAGTTTCACATTTCAGGACACTGAAAACGCAGCACAAGTGTCTCAATGAGGTGATGACACCTCCTGTGGTGAGGATTAACTCGACCTCAGAGGAATATGAAATAGATATTGTCACTGCGTGTGTGTGAGTGTGACTAGGAGAGAGAGAGAACTACAGTAGTTCATGAGAGTTTATTATGCCTTTAAAAATATGTGTGTGCACATGTTTGTGTGTTTGCCCAGTTTACTGTAAATACTGGTTTATGAGTTTAGTACGCCTTACTGTGTGTGTGTGTGTGTGTGTGTGTGTGTGTGTGTGTGTATTGTGTGACTGCATTTTTGTTTAAGAGTGTTCATGTGTGTTCTAGTTAGCTTGATTATGCTGTTATGTTTTTCTGTCTGTGTACCTCATTGACAGCATTGTTGATACATGTGCGTGCAGTGTGTAGTGTAAGGGTTTGAATGTTTGAACAGGCAGACATCTTTTCCAGTTGTTTACTTTCCTGCTGGCCAGTGCTCGGCTGTTTATTTTTGCTGGCATTGTGATTCTACCTCTTTCGGTAATCCCTCTGTTCTCTGAGACAGCAACACCATTCTGTCCCTCTCTCTCTTCATCTGCCACCCCCTTCTTTCATTCTGTCTACTTTTTTCAATTTTATTGTTATTATTACTACAGTATAGCTCTTTGCTTCTTGTTTTTTAGTTTTGTTTTCTGATCACTGGAATACAGTAAGCTAAATGCTGTGTGTCTAGATAAATGCTACGGAATCTGAATGTATTTATATATCTGTAAATTGAAGGTTTGATTAAATGCTGGCAGGACGGCCACATAAATGGATGAGCCTTGTCTACATCACCCCAGGCTGTGACACTCCCACCATTATTTGTTTTCTGTGGCATATTTAGAATTTTATTCAAAACATGTCTCAAGCAAAAGGCAGCCTGTGGTTTTACATACAAACTGGATTAGTCTAATAAATGTTTTCATTTTATTTTGATAGGAAATTTCAATTCAAACCAAACTATTTGGAGTAGCCCATGTCTGGAATATTTTAGCATACATATTGTGCAGTTTTGCCACCAGCAATGTGATAATCACAATCAAATTATCATGCCAATTCAGTATTTAAATGAACCACTTAAGTGATGAAAAACCATAAATGAGTTTTAGGACACACATGAGCATTTTTTAAATGTGACATTTCCCTGTACCAGCAAACAGTGTGCAGGGGCTCAGGTGTGTTTCCATCTGTCTTCAGGCTATTGGATTATGTTTCACCGTGACAGCTGTGCTTCTGCTATTATGTGGCAGGCAGTGCAGTGCATGCAAGAGTGATGTTTAAACAATCTGTGTCGGAATGACTAAAGACATGTTTAAGTTTCAGGTCAGAAATTCTGGTGAGCAGTGGAGGATTTTGACAATGAGCAGCAAAGAGCACAACACACGCTGTATGATTTCATTGCTTGTCCTTCATCGACCTTTTGGTAGTTTTTCCTTCCCTTAGTGTGTTTACCTGCACTTAAATCATTTGATTATAGCCAGAATAAAATGAAATATATATATTTTTCTCTTTATCAATTGTTATTTTCTATTTGTATTTATTTATTTATCAAGAACAGTGCAAATTATTCTACATTAATAAAAATGTAAATATGCCCAAGTTAGACAAGATGGACTCATTTTCATCTGCAATTCTTTGTCAGAATATTAAAATGGGTCTTGCTGCAAAGATGAAGCATCTGGCATTTTAATTACAATTTACACACAAGACCACAACTATTACTAACTAACCATAGTCCACCTTTAGAAGTCTCTAGGGTTAGGTTGTTAGGGTTAGCTACGACACATCCCGACATTAAGTCGGCAACCAGTACTTAACAACTCATCTGTCTCTCTTTTTTTCTGTCATACTCTGTTTATTTCACTCCTACTTTTTCCAAACTTCTGTCTCAGAGTTCTTCTTCATCTCTTTCCTGTTTTGTTTCACGCTCTCTTTCTGTGTTTCTCATTGCGTCTCTGTCTGTTTTATTCGGTCTCTGATGATTTTCCTCTCTCTCATTCTTTGTGACTCTCTTTCGCTGTGCTTCAGTGACTTTTTGAAGTTGTTTTTGATGAGAGATGTTTCATGCATTACCTTCCCTTCCACCCCCCATCCCCACGATGTTCTCTCAATTTATTTTTTTTTTGTTTTTATTACATACTACTGTCAGTTTCAGTCTGATGTGCTGTCACAATAAATCTCCCTGATGACCCTTATGATGTGTTCACATCGACACTGAACAGTTTCTGAACTCTTTACTGTTTCCTCCTTTTGATCAGTTTGTTTGACCAACTTTGAGAATAATGCTGTTTGAACTGCGGTGGGACCAAAGCATGGGACCGAAAATGTTGCAAGAGAAATATCAAAACAACATCAAAGTGCTTTGTTATAAACGAGAACATAATGTGAATCACCTATAGGAAACCACTCCCAAGCTCAAGCATTACCATCCATCCATCCATCAACCGCTTATCCTGCGTACAGGGTTGGAGCCAATCCCAGCTGACATAGGGCGAAAGGCGGGGTACACCCTGGACAGGTCGCCAGTCCATCACAGGGCCACACATGGACAGACAACCAGGCACAGTCACACCTAAGGACAATTTAGCGTCACTAACTAGCCTAGTCAGCATGTCTTTGGATGGTGGGAGAGAACCCACGCAGACGCGGGGACATGCAAACTCCACACAGAAAGGCCTGGAATTACCCACGTTCAAACCCTCGACCTTCTTGCTGTGATGCGACAGTGCTAACCACTGCACCACCGCGCTGCCCCGTGCAGAACCATGGTGTACAAAATGAAGTTACATGAGTAAGGGGAAAGACAAACCCAACAATGCAAAGACAGATAAACTGAGTTTGAAAGTGAGTGGGTTTTTAATTATATGTTTGATGTTAGTTTTTGTCAAAAAGTTAATCACATTTGCACTGACGTTAGAGCCCTGCCTCAACACAATTATCCAGATGTGTAGAAGACACCTCTTTCTTGTCTTGTTCCACCTATCTGTCTGTATTTGACATTAGAGGTAAAGTCGCAAACCTGACAAATAATGCTTAATCAGTAATTTCTTTGTGTGACACCAGAGAAGGTAGAAACTACAGGAGTGACCAAACAGATGTTGACATGCACTGACAGGTAGTTAATCATACTTGTAAAACCCAGCCAGGGTAAACACTTCAGACAAGATGAGCTGAAATAGCTCCAAAACATTAAAAATGTTTCAAAAATGCAGACCAAAATCCTTAATAATATATGATTACAGATCATCAGAACTTTCCAATAAACTAGTTACTTTTATTTACTATCCCTGGTGAATTTATAATTTGGCAGTCTGACATTAAATGAATAAGCTATTTAACAAATCGCTGCATGTGATTCATGCATAAATGAGACTTTGATGCCTGACATACTCACTGGTGTTTAGTCACTTGATTCATAGTATTTAGAGAGAGAGTTCACATGTGTATTTGTGCTTGCATGGCCAAGTGTATACATCTGTTCATATTGACATTAATTTAGCTCTGTGTGTGTGTGTGTAGCTAATCATTTTAACAACTCTCGCAGCCAGCACACCAACCCATCCACTGTAGCTATCTATCTCCCATAAGGGACAATTATGTTCACAATGCTTAAAGTGTTTGTATTCATTTTTTATGCAGCACACAGTACATGCACCAGTGAGTGTTTTTGTCACTGTGCATGAGTTTGTGTACATATGATGGGGCTTTTATTTTATATTTGTGTGAGTTAGTATGTGGCTGTGCAAAATCTGTTTGTGCTCTGCTATCTGAACCATTCCTCATTTACTGCTCTGCACACCGGTCCACCTGTCAATCTAGCACTGAGTTTCTCTTTCTCCCATGAGGCAATTATCTACAGTCTGGTTCATGTATTTATTATCTGAATGTGTGTGTGTGTGTGTGTGTGTGTGTATGAGACACAGAGAGAGATAGAGAGAGAAAGAGAGAAAAAAAGAGAGAGAAGTAGAGAAATGGCATCAGTAGTAAAGGGGAGATGAGAATTTTATCCTGAGCTTAATTTCCTCTGGGATCAGTCCCCCACTTCTTCCCTTTCTCCTGACTTCTGTTTCCCTCTTTTGCCCCAACATTTCCCCCACTTCTTACTTTACTGCCCCTTCTGTCAGTCTACCCTCCTCACTTTCTCCAATCCTCATTTTCTCTCTATTCCCCCTCCTGTTTTCTTCTTTCTTGCCTCCTCCTACACGATTACCTTCCTTTTTCCCTCTTCTTACCACATCCGATCCCTCTTTCCCTTACACCTCCTCTCTGATCTGTTCTTTTCACTCCTCCTTTCCTTCACCTCTCCATCTATCTTCCCCCACCTCCCCCCCTTTGCCTTTGGGGTGATATAATCATCTGTTGGCTAGAAGGAATCTGGGTTTCAGATCAGCAGGCAGGTGAGACTTCAGACTTGAAACACTGGACATCTGCTTGTTCCTGTACACCTGCCAGATTACACTCATCTTCCTCAATGAACTATGGTATTTTTCCTAGCTCTGTTTACCTTCTCTGACCCTTAGATCTAATTCCTTCCATGTTGGTTTTATTCCTCTCCACATGTCAATCTTAACTGCACCTCTTAAAACTGTCTCTCCACTCTCTCCTTGTCTCAGGATTGTCAACGATTTGTCATTTGTCAATCATTTTAAGCAGCAGTTCCAGACACAGAAATATGTATGCATATAAACAACACACACACACACACACACACACACACATATACACACACAAACACACACATACACATTAAAGCATCCACACATAGATTACACACTTAAGTAGATTGCGCTGCAATGATTTAACACAACATACCACACCAGCACAACCTTGTTACACATAGCAACATTGTGTTACTGCACCTCTGCAAGATTAGCTTTCAATTTACTAAAGGTTCAGTCTGAATTACAATATAATTCATAAATGTGAGGGCTCTGCTGTTAACCAACACTGCCCCCCACTAAAATAAATTGTGAGCTATTTGATGATTACACAATCCAGGATCTTTTGGGATTCTCTTAGAAATAGCTTTTTTTCAGTATGCTACCACTCGTTGGAATACTGGAGACCATGTGTCAGAAATCAATCGTGTAAAAAACTGTAGGATTATCAAATTAATTACTAGTACTACCCTCAATGGGTAGAGATTGGCTGTATTCCTGCAACTTCAATCCCATGGCTACCCATGTGAACAGTGTGTCATGACGACAGGTGCGCCATCGCTATTGCTTACTCTGTCTCAAACATGGGTGGAAATCAACACCTGCCAAGCGCCAAATGTAGGTAGATTTTCCGTTTGATGGCTAAATGTTGGAAGGCTACCTGTCACATTGGTGGGTAAATGTATTTGGCATGATATCGCCAGATAATATCTATTTGACGGTAACCTGGTGTTCCTGTTTGTTGTGTATTGCACTGAAATTGGTCCCTGCTTTACCCAGGGATCGAAAGTTGTGTAACACACAGATTAGGGGGGGTTACACTACAACACTGACATGCTGACTGTGACATCGTTCCACCTCTGTCAGCGTTCCCGGCTGAGAGGCGGATCAAATTGGATCCCCCTCTCTGGCTCTGTACCGAACATACAAAACATTGAGCCGGCATATTGGCGTAATACTCCCGAAATATAACGCAGTGTGAAAGCGGCATGTATTAGAAACTACGAAAGTTGTGCTTTTAAGTGTTTTTTCACATTTAGCTAGCTAGCTACCACCGTAATGTGGTAACATTTACCAGGTGTAGGAACCAAACCAACAAAATGAAAAAACCCAGATGAAAAGAAGGCTGAAGCAGAACATACAATATAAAGATCTTTGTGCTCCCCAGAGATCTAGGAATACTATCCATAGACTGTATACTGATCCCACAATAGCTGTGATGCTGTGGCACCAGGACTCTGTCAGAACCAGGAGGCCAGACTTCCTGAACCATGCAAAGAGGGTGATTGAGGAAAGTGAGCAATAAAATAAAGAGGTTTAAGTTGAATGATTAAAAAGCATCTTGTAAGTTTAGAAAACAATTATATAATTGAATATAAACAATAGTATAACACTCTGTCCTCTTCTATAATTTTCTTTTTTCGATATAAAACCTTATTATCTCAAATAAAGGATTGAAATAAATGTAGATGTGACACAAAAAGGCAATTTCTTATTTTGGCCAATAAAAAATTTGTGTGGCCGATGGAGTTTTTAATCCACCAGTCCCCTTGGCAGGTGAGCCAAAAAGTAAATTTTCACCTCTGGTCCCAAATCAAGGGCTGGATCTTTCAAAGTCCACATTCTTAGAGCGTATTATAACTGGACACCAAACCATTTCAAAAATGTAACTGTTACATTTCTTCTTTTCTTCTTGTTCAGAGGAAAGAAACATCCTTAAACCTTAAAACTGTGCATCCTTAAACCTCAGGTTCCCATTCAGGCCTCAATATGTTAAGTTGAAAAATTAATGTGGTATTTACCAGATATTTGCAAAAAATCTATAGATTAAATATTTTTTTTTGTAATTTCTGATTTTCAGCCTTTTGAGGGCAACATTCTAGATAAACTTGGAAATGTTTGATGTTACAAGTTGAAGAGGGCTACCCAGATGCACCATAAGTCTATGTGTCTATATTTGTGGAACCGCCACAGAGTTAGCCCAGCCTTCAGGTCCTCAAAGGATCCCAGCACCTGCCTTACCCAGCTGCTTGTCATATGCAATTATTTTCTGCAACTCTGCTTTCCTTTTTTGTTTGCACATGTAGCCACGCTTTTTGGATAAAATTGGGCCCATCTTTTGAAATATGTTCTGTCATGGTACATAAATACAATGGGGATGTAACGATGAATGTTGGGAATAATACTTTTATTGGGGATTATACTTTCATGATTCACAATAAAAACAATAAAACGTGTTGTCGGTCATGCCCAAAATCTAATTTTCATGTTAGCAGGGCAGTAATTCTATCTTTTGTGAATCTGGCAATGTGCAGCTGTATAACTTTTTAGCTGGTGCACCAATGTGTGTTTGCATACCTCTGTCAACCTCTGATTGGGCTGAGGAGTCCAGAGTTGACAGTACTACTTAAGGTACCTCGAGGGAGTCATAGAATATTTTGTTAGGGATATCTGAACACAGGCTATTGGAACTTATTTATGGAAACAAAAAGAGTCCCATCATGCCGATAGCTACATGATGCCCCAGATGCCTTTAAGTAGACCAGCTTTGCTTAAAGTTTCTGACAAAATCAGCTGCCTGATCCACATGAAGATAACTAGTCAGTGGACTGGCCAGTCAATGAGGGCAACAGGCTGACTTCCTTAAAACATCTCCAAAAGCTGGGGCAGCACTGCAATGCTAACTCCAACATCAAATATAACTTATATAATATAAATATAAATAATAATATACATTTATTTTATTGTGTTGTTCTATAAATATTTTATTGCCATCAATCTCTATTTGTTCTTGCTGCACCTCAAAGGATTTATTGTTTGATTTTGAAATTGATAGAGGGTCAAAGAACAGCACTGTACAATGAACTTCAGAAGTCGCCCTTAATTTACTCAGTTTTTATTTCCGGTGCTCCTGATGATTATTTAAGTAACTCCCTCTCTCCTTTTATGTATTATTTTCACCCCTTTCAGTCTGGGCTTCTCTGTTAAAAAAAGCCTTGTCCTTTTCTTGGTGTATTATGACTTCTGTTTCTTTGCTTTGGTACAATAGTCGTTTCATATTAATGTATTGTAAAAATGGTTCATTTTTATTTTAACTTAACATGCTTCATCTCCAATTACAGTGAACCCAGAATTAGTGTGAGAGCTGTAGCTTCATCAGATGTGTCCCTCTATATCTCACTTGATTAGAGTGCTGGTTTCCCAAGCATCACTTTTCATTCAGACCCAGGTTCGAATCCCACCTCCAGCGGTATTGATAAATGGTTTCAACTTCAAAGACCTGTGTGGAAACCGTCTTGCGGTGTTCGGTTTTAAATGTGTATGTTGTTGAGGTGGTGTCCAGCAAACGATGTGGGCTTGTAGATCATTTGCAGACTTTCTGGGGAAGACCTGGTCTGATTCGGAGAGACGGCATCCATCCCACTTGGGAAGGAGCAGCTCTCATTTCTAGAAATCTAGAAAGTTTATGAGTGGACCAAATCCATGACAACCCAGAGTTGAGACCAGGAGGCAGAGTCGCAGTCTAACACACTTCTCTGCTGCTCCATTTCAGGAGTTACTTAGTGAAAATCCTATAGTGACGGTGTCTGCCCCCAGACCATCGAAATTATTTCAATCAAAGGTAAACAGAAGAGGAGCTGTACATAAAAACCTCATAAAAATTAAAACCATAAGAGCAATTGTGCAAAACAATAGGAAAATTAAATGTGGACTCTTAAACATCAGATCTCTCTCTTCTAAAGGTGTACTAGTAAATTAACTAATATCAGATTATGATATTGATTTATTTTGTCTTATTGAAACCTGGCTGGGTGATGGAGAATATGTTAGCCTAAATGAATCCACCCCTCCCAGTCATATTTATACTCACATTCCTTGAGGCACAGGCCGAGGAGGTGGAGTTGCAGCTATCTTCGACTCTAGCCTACTAATCAGCTCTAAACCTAAACTAAACTATAACTCATTTGAAAGCCTTGTTCTTATTTTTTCACACCCAAGTTGGAAATAACTGCAACCAATTCTTTTCGTTATAGTTTACCGAGCACCTGGTCCGTACTCTGAATTCTTATCTGAATTTGCAGAGTTTTTGTCAACTTTAGTCCTTAAAACCGACAAAGTTATTATTGTAGGGGATTTTAATATTCATGTGGACGTTGAGAATGACAGCTTCAGTACTGCGTTTATCTCTCTGTTAGATTCCATTGGCTTCTCTCAGAGTGTTCATGAACCGACTCACTGTTTTAACCACACCCTTGACCTTGTTTTGGTATACGGTATAAATTGAACATTTAATATTGTTCCCACAGAATCCCTCTTTATCTGACTATTTTTCAAACTTTTGAGTTTGTATTGCTGAACTACACGCCATTGGGCAAAAATTTCTTGAGAACTAACTTGAGAGGAATTGGCGTTCCACCAAACTGGAAAATTCTCGTTTAATTTGGCAAGAAAGTCTTAAAACTTATAGGAAGGTCCTCCGTAATGCCAGAGCAGCGTACTACTTGTCATTAATAGAGGAAAATAGGAACAACCCCAGGTTTCTTTTCAGCACTGTAGCCAGGCTGACAGAGAGTCACAGCTCTACTGAGCCAAGTATTCCCATAGCTCTCAGTAGTTATGACTTCATGAGCTTCTTTAATGATAAAATTCAAACTAATAGAAACAAAATTCACCAAGACCTGCCCTTAACTGGCACTGACTTATCTCTAAACTCAGGAACCTTAGAAACAGCTGTAGAACCAGATATATGTTTAGACTGTTTTGCTTCCCTCAACCTTTACCAACTAACTTCAATAACTTCTTCATCTAAACCATCAACCTGCCTCTTAGACCCCATCCCGACTAGGTTGCTTAAAGCAGTTTTACCCTTAGTCAGCACTTCTATATATTGTCTATACTAGATATGATCAATCTATCTCTATCAACAGGCTATGTACCACAGTACTTTAAAGTAGCTGTAATTAAACCTCTTCTGAAAAAGCCCAAACTTGATCCGGATGTTTTAGCCAACTATAGACCTATATCTAACCTTCCATTTCACTCTAAGATCCTGGAGAATGCAGTTGCTAAACAGCTGTGTTTCAGTAAGGATTTAGAGCTCATCATAGCACAGAGACAGCACTGGTGAAAATTACTAACGGCCTCCTTATTGCATCAGACAAAGGACTTGTCTCTGTACTGGTTTTATTAGATCTTAGTGCTGCATTTGATACCATTGACCATCAGATCCTATTGCAGAGACTGGAACATTTCATTGGCATTAAAGGCATCTAAGCTGGTTTAAGTCCTATTTATCAGATCAATTTCAGTTTGTACATGTTAACGATGAGTCCTCCATGCACGCCAAAGTTAGTCATGAAGTTCCTCAAGGATCTGTCCTCGAACCAATCCTCTTCACTTTATATATGCTTCCCTTAGGCAATATTATCAGGAAATATTCCATAAACTTTCATTGTTATGCAGATGATACTCAGTTATATCTATCGATCAAGCCAGATGAAACTCATCAATTAGCTAAACTTCAAATGTTCCTTCAGGATGTTAAAACCTGGATGACCTGTAATTTTCTAATGTTAAACAGATAAGTCAGATAAGTTATTGTTCTGGGGCCTAAGCACCTCCGTGACGCATTATCTAAAGATATAGTTTCCCTTGATGGCATCGCCCTGGCCTCCAGCATCACTGAGGAATCTTAGAGTTATCAGAGTTCCTTGCCTCTGTCGCCTAGTGCTTGCTCTTGGTGGGAATTGTTGGGCTTCTGTAAATAACATCATAGAGTACGGTCTAGACCTGCTCTTTTATGAAAAGCGCAGTGAGATAACTGTTGTTGTGATTTGGCACTATATAAATAAAATTGAATTGAAATGAATTGTTAGTCTTTCTAAATGCAGTAATTGTATACATGGAATAAGTTTTTCATAAGATTAGTCGTTTTCTGTGTCTTCATGTTATTTTGCAACACTGGACTACACATCACAGAAAATGTAAGCACAATCAAAACACTCGTCCTAAACAATTTGTCCATGCAACTTTCCAGAAATTTTTGCTGTGCAGTCTTATCCCCCAATGATCACATGTTGTACAAATGGTGAGTTTTGGTCGACCGAGGCAGGAATTTCAATGATTTGCCACGAAACAGGATGTTGTTACAACTAAAGTGTACATGCTAACATCAGTACCAAACCTTACGTGATTGATAATGATCCTACCCCCAACACATCTACATGCCAAATTTCAATTATAGTCATAGCGCCACCTACTGGCAACAGGAAGTAAGCCTTGTGTGAAATCCATTATGCAATTAAAATAAATCTTCTCAAAATGATGTACTGGGACATAACGTATCATTACTGGGAGTTCCTTTGCACCACATAGAGGACACAGGAAGTGACTTTTAAGTATTTTGTGCAGCGTCCAAAATGCGTGACACTTCAGAGCAACACCACCTGTCACGCTTCATGTGCAAGGGCCTGTCCAACACTGATTTCTGCTTTAATATTTAACAGAATTCGTCTGTGGCATGTGATTCTTTTACCTGTAGGTAGCGCTAAAGCGCTTTAAATTGCTAATAGAACAGTATTTTGCAGCAGCATTGGTAGCAGTCACAGCTCTCACATCTTTTTTACTTTAGTAAATGCCCATTCTAGTTATTATTATTATTTATTCCGCCGTTTTTTGGCATCTATCTTCTCCTGTACCCTTTGTCCTACAAACTTGGTTGCAACTTCAAATTCTTCGTGAGATGGGTGCTATTACCTGTGTAGCTGATATCTGTAATGGTTGATTTTATATTAATATTTTTATGCATTTTAAAATGAATGGGACTCCGCTTCCAACCCACCAGGGGCAGAGCTAGACTCTCAGCAGAATTCCCATGATGCATGGCAGTGAAGAAATTTTTGTTAAAATTTGCTAATAAGCCTCCTAAACAAAAACTTTGTGATTTATGTATTTGTTAAATGTGTCTGCTTAGAATATAGTGTTTTTTGTTGGTAATTGTCATTCTTGTGGTGGTTTACTATTGAAACCAGGAGTGAAGTGCCTGTTTCATTTGATAAAAATGGCGGCATTGACAGCCAACCCACAGTCAGGTTTGAGGGAACTCTAGTAGTAATGTCTGACTGTCTTTTTCTTTGTTCCTCCAGTTCTTCAACTTGCCTTATCTATCTCCCTAATTATGGTGAAGACCCATGCATTATGTCTCTGTGCTCAAGTTGCCCAAATGACAGCTGAAAAGCTTAATTTTTTAAGGCAAATGCACTTTACCAATAACAATACTTCAAAAAGCACTTTGATTCAATAGCGTGGTGGTAAAGAGACAGTCCTCAGAGTACCACTTCCTTATTAGCAAACTTCAACAAAACTTTCTTCACCACCATGCATCATGAGAGCTCTGAGGGACGGGGTGTTTTGGAGCAGCCTAAGTTCATCTCTCAGTATTCCCAAGATGCATAGCGGTGAAGAAAGTTTTTTAGAATTTGCTAATAAATCTCCTATTTGTTTTTTAACACAAAAGTTACTTTTTGATTAATGTTTTGTTGAACGTGTCTGCTTAGAATATAGTGTTTTTTGTTGGTAATTGTCATTCTTGTGGTGGTTTACTATTGAAACCAGGAGTGAAGTGCCTGTTTCATTTGATAAGAACAGCTGCATTGATAGGTAGCCCACGGTCAAGTTTGAGTTGGCTCAAGTAGCAATTTCTAACTCTCTTCTTCTTTGCTCCCCCAATTCTTCAAATTGCTTTATCTTTCTTTGTAATTATTGTGCAGACCCATGCTTTACATTTTCATGCTCAGCTGCTCAAGCTGTAACTAAAAATACTCAATGGACAGCTGAAAAGCTTAATTTTTTATGACAAATGCACTTTACCATCATTATACTTCAAATTATTGCTCAAAAAGCTGTGCGATCCAATAGCGTATTGGTAAAGAGACAGTAAAGATAAAGTGGTACAGAGTACTACTTCCTGTGCCAGACATTGATTTGATTCACAATATTAATATATAATAGCTTGTGAATTTACAGAGCTGTTTGTGGAGTCCTGACTGACTTGCAGTGGTTGTTAGTCTTTCTAAATGCAATCATTGTTTACATGATATTAAGTCTTTCATAACATAATTCTTTGGCTGTTTATTTATTTTATTCTTCAATAGCGGAGTAGACATAATATAGACAAAATATGTTTATAAGCAAAACATGCCTTCTATTGGTGCTTAGGAGGCATTTTTTTTTGTCAGAATAAGACACATGATTTACAAAGAAACTTGAAAGCCTTCCCTTCACAGTGTATCTGAGTAGTCCGGTGGTTGAGGTCTTGCTCTTGCTCCGGCTCCAGAGATTGATGGATCAAACCCTACTCACAGCATGTTGATGAAAATGGGCAAAACTTAACACATATGTTTGCTGAACAAGTGTGCAGCACATCATTGAGTCTCTTAGCTGATGGAGCTGCACATTGCACCGACAGCGGCAGCAATCGCGAAAAACAGCTGGCAGCTCTCACATGCATTTTCTTAAAGGAATGCCAATTCTAGTTAACATTTTTTGTTCGCCTTTTGGCAATGTAGGATATGCTGTGTTGACCATCTACTTACTTACTTTCAAAAGAGGTTTACCATTTACTGTTGTTTCAGTGTAAAATCCTCCTCATGATATTTTATGTGCATGTCATCATATTATTGTTGTTATCTCTGTTCCTTCTCTCTTTCTCCTCATGTGTCTGCACAGTTAATACTTAACCACAATGACTGGATTAAAACTAAATGGGCCCCTGGGTGTTTAACGTCAAAAGGCCCCAACCACACACAAACAAAAAAGCTTTTTGGCATTTTTGTGGCATGATGTTCTTGCTCATATATCAGATGCCTTCTTATTATTTAGGGTTCGCCCAGCCTTTAAGATTAAAATTCAAGCACTTTTCAAGCTATTTCAAGGTACGTAGAAACTTTTCTTTATACCCACAGCAATCAATGTCTTGTCACTTTGTTTATTTTACTTGCTGTTCATTTTTATGACAAAATGAACAACCTGTTCTCTAGTAGCTGATAAGCACGTACAATAGTTGACTAGCTACCTTCAATGTGCATGCATGCGCAACTTCAAAGATCAGAGGATGTGCAAACATTCTGAGCGCAGATGGTTGCCCTCATGACACCAGGTTTACACCAGATGCAGAGCAGAATGTAACGGAAAAATGCCCCCTATTGATTTTGGCGCCCGATGCCTGGAGCCAACAAACAAATATGACAACGGGATCGTTTCATTTAAAGTATTATACGATTAAGATTTTTGGTTTACATGAGTGATTGTGTAGATGAAACACCAGATTATGCTTAAAAACAAGCAATTAGTGTGATAGATAGACTATAGAGCATATTTCATATTAACACTAGAACTGAAAAGGGTCATTTTGACCTTCCTGGAGTGCTATGTTAAAATAATACCCTTAAATCTCTCAGTTTTTGACTTTTCCTAAAATGGGTTTATTTATCTTCTAGTGAATTATGAGGGTGTAGGATAAAAAGACAAAAATATGGTAATTTATACGTGGAACCGCAGAGGGGTCATTTTTACCCCCCTCATAGAAACAGCTGTATTACAATAACACCAGTCCCGGTTGCCTAGCAACACCTATTGTTTAGACATCTTTTGATAAGTAGGCTGCCATAAAACAAGCTGGAGTTATATAAACAAAAAAAAGAAACGTCTCTTTTTCAGGACACTGTATTTTAAAGATAATTCTGTAAAATAAACAAAAACAAATGACTTTATAGATCTTCATAAACAATCAATGAACATTCACCTGTGGAATGGTGGTTGAGACACTAACAGCATACAGACGGTAAGGTCACCGATATAAATACTTAAAACACTAAAGAGACCTCTCTACTGACTCTGAAAAACACAGAAAGAAAGGTGCGCAGGGTCCCTGCTCATCTGTGTGAATGTGCCTTAGGCATGCTGCAAGGAGGCATTAGGACTTTGCTGAGTATATTTGATAGATAGTTAAGATGAGGAGAAGGATGAGTGCCAAGAAGTTCTGACAATGACTGAAGGATTTACATTTTAACAGCAACAGTATAGTGAATGAGTGAAGGAGAATCGGCTGGGGGAGAGATAATGGCGGTCATGAGTGTGTGTCACTGTCTGTGTGAGAGAGAGAAAGAGAGAGAGTACTCTGGTTCTTTATTCCCATAGCATGGGCTAACTAAAACAACAAATGAACCAAAAACATAATTTTAACTATTAACTAGGAGAGTTACATAAATGATGGCTTTGTATTGCAGAGTTGAAGGGACAGGATATTGAGCAAATGAAGAGTGAGGCAGAGTGGAAGACTACACACAACCAGCAGAACCGGGTTGGTGGCTGGTTGGGAAGAGCAGGGAGGAAACTGTAGCTGAGAGTTCAGAGTGTGGGAAGCAGAGCCGAGCAGGTCCAGACTAAATCTGGGAATAGGCTGTCACGAATGGGCAGAAGCAGGAAGGCTAAGATTTGGGCCCAAATGCAGACACTTTAGGATGCAGTTTAACCAGGATTTATTCAAATAACAAACAAACGAGGACAAGACCACTTACAGAAATTACGGAACCCAAGCCAGAAAACCAAAATCACATCATAACATGCCAAAGCAAGACTAAAATAAGAAACTAAAATCCAAACCCTTACGATGACTTATTAATTCCATTATAATTTCAGATTTTATTTCAAAAGAATGCAAAGGAAGTACATAATAAAGCCGTGGAGGGCAGGAGTGGATGAACCCAGTTAAAGAGTAACTAGCCGTACTGGGCGCTCTAAGAAGTAAAGCGAACGTGCCCTCAAAGAGGGAGATATCATTACATCACTACACCTGGAATTCTATTGGTTAAGGGATTTTGACAGTGTTATGGGCCAAAAAAAATGATGTGTCACACGCGTGCAGAAGCAGCCTGAGTGTGAGGAGAATGGCTGAAGCTGTCCAAGCAACAACATATATGAGTGCAAGCACAGTTTGAGCAGAAGCAGAGCAAATTTAAGTGTGAACATGGTCTTTTTTGAGTGCAAGGGCAGCGGTTTGAATGCAAGGAAAGGGTTTTAAGGTAAGGATTACAAAATCGGAACATGAAATCAATAAGTCATGCTCTGAAGGTGAAAGACCATGCTTTTGATAAAAAGGAAAATAATCTGATAGCTGGGAAGGGGCCCAGGGAGAGCAGAAGGGAGGAGCGCTATTTCCTGCAGCGCAACTAAAACAAGATGTTATTATGCAAAATTCGCTTTTAACTTTAAGGATATGATGCTCTTCTGAATCTTCTGCATGCCTAATAAAATTATTTAAATGTGTTTCTTATGTTCTTATTTGTTGAAGGCTAGCCTAAAGTTTACTGATTAATTTTAAAATGTAGGCTACTTGACTTCTCGATCTCTAATGTAATAAAGAAACTGACCCCCTCCAATCAACCCCATAAACTTATAACTTAAGTCTCAAATCAGCTTCAGTGTGTGTCACCATTGTACTTCATCATATTTCATATCTTTGTTCCTTCCTCTTTCCCCCCATGTGTCTACACAGATAATGCCTAAACACCATGACTGGATTAAGACTTAATGGGCCCCTGGGTGTTAATGTAAAAGGGCCCCAGCCATTAACAAACAAGCTGTTTGTAAAAGGTAAGAGTGTGTTTTGTGAAAGTTTTGGTGGACATTCTTTTAATGTTAATAGATTAACATAAGATTAGTTCGCTCTTTAAAATGTATACCTCCATAAAAAGTTTAAATCCTCTTCATGGGGTACAAAATACCAAACCTGGCTCTGTGTAAAATAGTCCTGTTAGCCATTTATTTATTTACATTTTACATCCATAAAAAAGATAGTGAGGATAAGTGGGGTGTTGAAGTTTGTGCCTGCACCAGTAAAAAGGGATGTTACAAATTATTAGCTTTGCTTTTCTTCACTTTTTAAATGCAAGGGCCCACTGGCAAGCTGAGCCCCTGGGTGCACACCAAGGACACTCTGATGCTAGACCCGGCCATGGTAATAGCTGAATATATTTACCAAATCAGTTCTATTTCATGGTGTCCACGGTTAACAGACTTAATGAAATCAGTGGCAATATTGAATAATAGCTATTGATTATCAACCTTAATCAGTTCATTTGTAAAGGATATTCTAACATGAATGAACATAAATGCCCGTGTGTGTCACGGGAAATAAATGACAATAATCCCATTAAACCCACAGAAGGAATTATATGGATTAGAGAACAGACAAGGTCACATCGAAGGCCAGGAAAAGACAGGATTCAATAAACTAAACAAACAGTGTGTGTGTATTTGTGTGTGGGAGTGTGTGAGAGTACCTGTCACTTGGTGCATTTAAAAACACCTTAAAGAAGAAAGCAGAATTATTGATTATAATGCTGCTGATGTGGAAATGGTAATGACCAGATTGAAAACATTGATTTGGTTAGAATATACACTGTCCTTGGACAAGACAGGCTGTGAGATCTGCATCATCTGTCTCCTTCACACAGTCACATGCATCTTTGGGCGCGCATACACACCAAAACACGTACAGTATATGTGTATGTATATACAAATGCATGGGAAACTGGTGTCATGAGCCCAAATCCGCACAACGCAATTTTGATCAGACACTAAATTACTTACACTAATTATTTGGATTTTTCATACTGTATTTATCCAATTAACAGTATAATTATAAATTCAAAAAAGTATTTCATTACATGAGGGTCGAAATGGTATTCCAAAGCCTTCTCCACAGTGCCAGAAATAAGATTCTGATTTAAATATAGATATATTATAAAGATATATAGATAGATAGATAATAATAATAATCATAAGTTGTTGATTTTGGCTGGCCTGAATCTTATCAAATTTAGATATATAGAATAAGCCTGTAAGATGTACACAATGTGTAAGTTTCTTTTGCAGTATGTAAACTCCCTTTATGTCCCAAAAACTCCCAAAATCCTAGCAAAGTTCAAAGCAAAATTCAGAGGATACGTTGATTAATCAAACGTACTTAATGTTTGAGCACACAAACACATATATCTTGACAGAGCCTGACAGCAGAAATCAGGGCCTCAACGCATATATAATACTGTATAATATATGAAATATGCACTAGCAGGACAGCACTGTTGTAACAAATTCATGAACCTGACATCAGACTGGAAAAACTTTGTTGTGCCTGGACTTCTTAAAGTGAAAACTGAAAAGTTTTTACTATATTTTATTCTCAGTGCCACAGAGCATCTCAGAGAAAGTTTAATTCCAGCTCACTTCCTCCTGAGATGTCCAAAAAACACATTAGCACATGTAAATAATAAATCATGCACTATCTGCACAAGGACACAGGTCCACAACCTCAATTCTCAAAACTCTGTATCACCAACCTTCTTTTTTCAAATTTTTACTTTTTTGTGACCCAATTCAGAGAGTGCTTTGGATGGTTATCTATTGTCTTAATAAAAATTAACACTGTTTGTTTTTTTAGCCTGTTTTTAGAAATCCAAGCTTTCTTTTTTGTTGTATTTATATAATGTTTAATCAGGCTTCAAGTAGCTACCAATAGCCCGTGCAATTTCAGGATCCTTTTTAATCTTTCAGCAACTCACCTCTAGGTCTGAACAGCATTGTTCTCCGCAGTTTACTGTGCTAATGGTGCAAGTTATAAAACTATTTTTACAATGGCAGAACTTGGATAAAGAGACAAATTTTAGAGCTAGTGGAGCATAGTGCCAGAAACAGGGGAAAATTCTCTGCACGAGGTTTAAAAAAAAAAAAAAAAAAATCACATTTAGCTGACACTTTCATCCAAAGCGACTTACTATTGCTATATACATCAGAGGTCACATGCCTCTGGAGCAAGTAGAGGTAAAGTGTTGTAGCATGTCTACTATGTTTTAATAAATTTATGAGAATTAATACCAAATTATGAATTTTAATATTCAGAAAATATTAATCCATAAATCTCTCGTTTCGCGGGGCACCACCGGAGTTTTAATTAACCCAGAGTCTCCGGACCTCTGGGTAACGTTTTAATAATTATACAATTATTCACTAGTGATCAGTTAGTTATTAATCGCTCAATTATCTTAAATAAATCAGTCAGTCTCATATCGAAGGGGTAAATTCTCGTGGCAGGGACTTGGAGATAGGCAATACACACACAATTCCTTTGGTTACAGTGAAATTTATTAACTAATTAAGGTGAATATAAAATTGTGGTTAAAATATACATTCAAGAAATAAACAATGGCTAAACAATGAGAATGTGGGTTTCTATTGCAGGGAAGATTTGACTCATATGGCGGAAGAGAACTAATGAAAGTAGTTTGATGATACTAACTCGATTAAATGTGTCTAGGAGTTTAAGGACTAAAGATAATGGATTAACAAACTATTGGACATCACTGACCACAGAATGCAGGGTTTTGGTCTTACTGATTTCTCCCAGCCAGTTGCTGTTAGCAGCCTCACACTGGCAGAGATCCGTGCGTTCTCGTTTAGTAAAGCCGTCGGCCAGTCGCTTTCTCTGCCAGGGAATTGCTCCGGAGGTCTGTCTTTTGACGGCTTACTGAAGAAACTCACGGGGGAGGGCCTTTCCAACCCTGGCTCGGGTCAGAGGTTTGGTCGTCCTTTGTTACTGCTGGCGGCCCACGTGGCTGACCCCGGGCGTCGGGGATCAGTATAAGTTAGCTCGACGGATAAAGCTAAAAAAAAGAACTTGGTCGTTCTTGAATTAAGTTAGTGTACTTAACGGTCTGATAACTTTTAACAAAACAAAACAAAAGAAAATAAAACGCAAGTAAAGTTGCTGGAACGAGGGAAAGCTGAGGTAGCAGCACTTCGTGTGTTTGGCTTGAAAACGAACAAGGCTTTGCTGCGCCAGGTGCGTATTTTAATCAAATATCTTCCCACAATCAAACCTTAATTGTCAAACGGGTATACCGTTCTTAGTTTAAGCACTTGATAAAAGGAAAACAATTGTCAGTAGTTCAACTTTGAGGCTAGCATTTCAGAATGAATCACATCAGATGAGAGGAACTTAACTAGCTTTCTGGATATATTGGCTGTTTCCCGTTCTTAGAGATTATAAGCAAGATACACGAATGGCATTAGATTATGGACAGGTAAATACAGAGTGACGTTTATACATTAAGCGGCATTTCAGACGATGGCATGTGATACTTATTTTGTCCACTTTGGTGGAGCTGGGGAATTTAGTCATTTTTAACCTTAAATTTGAGCTGGAAAATTATTCGAGTATAGGATGACATTTCTTTATCATCATTTCTAAAGGAAGTGTCAGAAAGTATTGTGAACAAAGCATTGGTTACAAATAAAATGAATAAAGTCAGGTGACCTTGCTGAGAATTAAAACACTGCAAAATTAACTTTAACTTTATCAACAACAAATAACAACAACAACATGGTAACACAACTACTAAAATGGAGTGGGGAGACCTAGTTGAGTAACTAAAAGATTATTTAATTAAACAAGGTAATTTTTGAGTCTTAAGGAGACAGTACTCTTTTGTTTACACAAAGGAGTTCAGGGCTGTCCTCCTGTGTCCTGGAGTTTCTTACCAATTTACAACTGGGTGTGAAGAGGAGAATATCCTTTGATGTGAGGTAATTAAACAAAGAGGGAGGTCAGTTGCCATGATTACGTTAGTGGGGGGCAGTTTAGGGTTTCCTGCCCTCTCTTAAGAAGAGTTTTGATAGGCTGTTCAGGAGAACGCTAATCTCTGTACAGTGTTTCTTTGTCATTTTAACAGTCAGGCACTGAGGCTTATCAAGGCTGCTGCCAAAGGTGGCCAGTTTTACGATCAGACTGCCCAGAAACAGCACTTAGGGAGAGCGAACCTTTCACCTCTTCCTTTGAGGTCTCTTCAGTCGTCTGTTGAGAGTTGATATCTCACCCCCCCTCCTTCTCTCAGAGAGAGAGAGAGAGAGAGGAGGAATTTTGAGTCTCCAAATTATTTAATATAAAATGCACAAATCCACACTGTTGGTACACTACAATGTCTTGCTCAGAGAGACATTGGTGGATGGTCGCTGTGGGGAATTGAACCCAGGCCTCTCACACCAAAAGCATGTGTCTTATCCACTGTTCTATCACCACCCACATCACACTCAGATACTCAAAAGTACCCGTTGCGCAGAAGATACTTTGTGGTGCACAAGAAATTTCATTTATTTAGTTATTTATTTTGCCAGTGTCCTCTTAGGGGCTCAGTAAAACATACCAGCTCTATTTTTTTGTTATATTGGTGTATGAGTCACACAGATAACAGCACTGTACTGTAAGATGCTGAGGTGACTTTACCAGTGATATCAGGTTTCATTGGTTCTGCATGTGCTTTTGGTCAGATGCAATGGGTTAAATTATGAGACAGATCAAAAAAATTTTTTTTAATGTTTCATTAAGGAAGAGATACTCACTTCAATCAGTGGTTGTGCAATCATTCACACTCAATACCTGTGGGCTATCTGAGACATTTTCTTGAGTATAATTAATATGAATGAGATTAATATGGAACAGGGGATCAATTAAATGACTCCACAGTAGTGGCACGGTTGGCAAAGTGACACAAGGCTACCCCAGATATTTGCATGGCTGTAAGAAACTACAGACTGTACTGAAATATTGACATGTGAAGTGACCCGCGGGTATCTAAAGAGACATTCTGAAGGGTGAATTTTGGATTTACTAGTTGTCTCCAGCTGTCAGAAGCCAGACTACCAATATTTGGGCAACATAGTGATATTGAGTGGTTAGCCTGAACCAGCCATCAAAGCACCACAGTTGTGTGTGATGGCTCGTCAATCAAGGTAAAAATAATCCTAGAAAATATTGGCCTTTATGAACAATCATTCTTAAAATCACAAGTTTAAATTGAGTCTGACTTCCACTGTGGATACAATGAAAATAAATAAAACAAAGAAAGAATCAGCCATGGTGGTTGCTGCTTCATTGAAAGCTGTCATGTTAACCAATTATTCACTTATTTAGGCTAAAAGTTGCCTACTGTTATCAGAATTCAAAGAAGACAACAAATATGACCTCTCATTACAAAAAAGTAATACAGCGTTTATTTGTTTCATATCTGCTCACATGCATGTAAAACCTTTTGCTGGAAATGGGATTATTCAGCAATGCAGTTGGCATGAATGAACACTGGAAATACATGGAGAAACTGTTGGTCTCATTATGATTGTATGGTGGGTTTTTGTAACCCCTTTTGCCCCTGTGGCAATGCGAGGGGGAAATATTTTCTATGATCTGATCTGATTAATCTCCTCACTGCCTTAAAATTGGCTCTGTCACAATATTACCTAGTTCATTAACCTGAGACAATGACTGGAACAATACATTTTTTACAGTGATGTCAGAAGGCAGTACAAGACATGTATAGAATCTCTCTCTCTCTCTCTCTCTCTCTCTCTCTCTCTCTCTCTCTCTCTGTGCTGCTGCAGCTACAGCCAGGTTTCAGAAGAAACTGGCAGGAGTGACCCCAGAAGCACAACTCAGAGATAGGCAATATACAAACAAAGTTCACGTTTATTTAGTCTAGGCCGGCAAGGGTCAGAATACTGGGTAAATCAGTCCAAAAAAGGCAAACACATTCAATCAGGAAGGCAGGCGAAGCAAGGTCCAAAGAACAGGGAAACAAGGTCAAACATGAGCAGGTCAGACAGAATTGAAGACAGAATGATGCTGGAAAGCTGGAGTGGATACACTAGACAATCTGGCAGGGAGCAAATGAAAGGGGCTAGTGTAGGGGTGTGTGATACTGACAAAAATAATATCTAGATATTTTCTGGGATTTTGTAAATAACGATAATTACATGAGGGTCAGGGTTAGGGTTGGTACTTTGGTTAGTTTGGGCCTGTCGATGCTTTCATATTCTTCATATTCCATGCAGTGGTTAGTTCATAGTCTTAACTGCAACCAATTTTCAAGGTAGTTTGCAGATTGACATCTTTTGAGTGACATCTATCTTTTCAAAGCCAAACTACCTCCATGGGAGTGTCTAGCAATTCAATCTAACGACATAGATTATGAGGCTGGTGGTGTCAGAGTTTTATCTCCTGGCACTGTTTGTCCACTCATTTTTAACTTCAGTCATGAATTATACGCATGGCGCAGTGACATGTGTTGAGGGGAGTGGGGTTATGGCCAGGCAGGAAGACAAACTTTGAGCCTAGAAAGTTATGAGGAGGGTGAATTTGTGGTATTTACGTTCATCTGATGGCATTCATGTCCCCAAATGAAGAACACCGCTTTACATTTTTCACGCTTAGTGTTAAAATCAAAGTGTACACAATGTATCAGACAACATTAAAATACATAGCACTGTGTACACAACACATTATAACTTAGTACTAAGTTATACTAAGTGCTAAGTACTAACTGTGGAGGTGGGCATGTTTGGAACTCAGCTGAGGGAGAGGTGGCTTAGTTGAGCAGAGCCAAGGGGAGCAGATTGCCTTAGCTTTTGTTGATTTAGTTATTATCCTCTCCCTCTAAATGCACTAGCGTTCTGGACCTCAGATGTCTTCCACTCTGCTCTACACACAATGTCAGAGTGATAGCCTGTGTTGTCTGAGAACTGCATGTTGGACATTGTTGCTGTGACTGTGACTAAGCTGTGTATGTGTGTGTGTGTGTGTGTGTGTGTGTGTGTGTGCATGCGCAGACTGGGCCTGAAAAGTGTGTGGTCGTCTGTGCTGGGGCGTCCAAGTCGTAAAAGACACTTGCGACACTTAAAGTTATCAGCCTCTATAGTCTCTCATTAGCTTCAAATGTCAATAGCTAGATTTTCATCCAAATGTAGCACAAATTATGAGAAAATCAGCAAAGGAAAATGCAAATTAATGCGCATTTGGTTAGATTAGATTGCCATAATAACACACAAGGAGCCGTTACAAGCAAGGACGACAGCTCATCTGTTTAGAAAGACAGAGCTTTTGATGTGTTTATTGACAATGAAATAGATCCATTGGTTCATTTGCAAGCCTTGTTTAAATAGTGAGCAGGACATCCAGGTCAATATAACCACACACTCACTCTCTTATGGCCTCAAATATGTAAGTCATTGGAGTGTTGGTGTCACTGACCTTCAAGTCAAAAATTAACAACTTCATCACGTTGTTTCAAGTTCAATGAGCAGGTCCGTGTGTGTGAAAAACATTTTCATCAGTTTCCGTAGTGTAGCGGTTATCACGTTTGCCTCACACGTAAAAGGTCCTTGGTCTACTGAGACTGATAGAGTTATATCATTGTAAATATAAAATGTTGCCATTGTCATTAATGATGGTAGCTTGGTGTACTCTGTATTCAGAGGATCTACTGATAAGTAGTTTGCTGATAATTTTTCTTTCCCATCCCCAAATAAATCCAACCTCCCAACCCTTCATCAATTAACTCAATAATTGTTATCTATAGTGTCGTCCTGTTTTCCTATCAGGACTTGCTGTTGGGGTTAATTAAGGGCAATTACACAACAGAGCATTCAGAAGCTATTACAGAGCATACAGAAGCTATTACAGAGGTGTTCTAAAAAGAAATACCCATACCCATTATTATTTACATATTTTATAACTTAGTAACTTTTTTAATGAGAGATTTCTTCAACATTTATGCAATCATTAAACTACAATGTCACTGAAAGTAAATGAATGCAAACTAATCCAGAGGACCACAAACAGTTTAGCACCTATGAATCCTAGTGTAATTACTTTATACTGAGTGCTTACATGTGACAAATGTTATGGGCTTTTTTTTTTAAATATATTTTCTTGACAGAAAACATGAAGAGAGTTGGGGAATTACATGCCACAAAAGTTCCCAGTTAGATTCAAAATGTTGATATTGTGCTTATGTGGTAGTGTTCAAGCAGAAAATAGCACTGTTAAAAATTAAATCTCAAGGTTCTGCGTTTGTGAGGGTGTGTTGCAACAGGTACCAGAGTGGTGATAAAATATGATATAGGAATCAGAAATACTTTATGGAAATGCTCTATGCAATTACTTTCTGAAAGGCCATGAATTAGACACAAGTTTGACAGGGGCTTGGCTTATCTGATGCCAAGACACTGCCGTGTTTATGCTACAACTACTGAAAGGTTTGCAGTGACAATAATTTTATGGAGCCCCCTGTGTTGATGCCATCACTGCTTCAATCCAGTGGTCTGATTTAAAAGCCAACATTCAGTTCAAACGCAGGAGGTCATGTGCCCTTAATGTAGCATGACATAAAGTAAGGGTGTGGAGGTTGGGAGGTTGGACCGGTGTGCAGTAAGTTCAATTTTCAAGCTCCCATCACAGACCTGTAAGTAATTTTCACATTTTTATTAACCATTATCATGATCTTTTCCTAAACTTTACTGTTGCCTTCCCTAAATATATCTTAACCATACTTAATATACCATAACCACAGTGTTTACCTAGCTTTCCCTTGACATTCTGCCATGTGCAGATTTCACAGAAGCAAGAATTTTAAAATCATTAGTAATGGGAGTAGGAAATATGATGATAATGAACGATTAAAAAGAAATCCACACAAAACTGATGCCTTCTCCTAAAACAGCTTGCATATGCCATTTGACTACTTTGTGAGGACTCAGAGAAAAAACTGAACTGATGAGACAAAGTATTCAAACATGGGATAGATACTACAATTGGTAACAAACTTTATTCATTCTTAAGCACATACATTTTAATGAAGAAAATAATTTTGACAGAATCTGGGTTGGGAGAAAGGAGAAAGTTTTGGCACACTGATACTGGACAAAAGACTATAAAGCCAGGAGTGACCCTTGGGATTGTGGCTGCTCTTGTTCTTCTTTTTTTATTTTTTGCTTTGTTTGGTCCCCCTCAAAATAATTTGGAATTGAACATAATCCAGGGTTTTGCAGAAGCCTCCAGTTGAACATAATCCAGAGGTCTTGTCTGACAATAATGTGAGTGAAAAAATGAGAGAAAGTGTCCACCTTAACACAACCTAAAACTTTCTTAAAACTAAAACCTTTCCTAGAATTGATTTTTTGTTCAGTGGAAATATGGCTGTGGTTTTTCACAACTCTTTCATAAAATGGTGATATATGAATACAGCAGTCTCACTTTGAAATGAATAAATGTGATAACAAAAAACTAATGTTCTGGTGAGGTTATATTATTATTATTATAATATTTAGTTTATTTGTGATCCAGATGGGACAGCAATACTATGTTAATGTCTTACTCTTGGTACAATTAAGCATCCAGCTCTCTTATCATCTCTCTCCATCTCTCTCTGCAAGCATTTTACGCCATTATGTGATTAAGCTGGGGACGAGCTGATGACTGCCTGACAGATACTGTAGTATCTAATGACCCTTCCCTCAGCCTATCCACACTCAGACATGCACAAGGTTGCAAGGAAACACCCAAATGGAAGTCAGTACAAAGCACACACATACACGCACACGTCTAATGACACTCCTTTTCTGTCAATACAGCACTTTTGCAGCCACAGCTATGCTAATTAGATACAAAGGCTATAACAATATTAGCCTGCTCTTGTATAGAGAGGCCACTAACATTATTAGTATAAAGCAGCTAAGAGTTATTACAACAAAGGACCTAAACAAATTAGCGTAGGAAGGAACAGTTCTGTTTGTTGTGCTGCTGTGTTGACTGTGTTCATTAAAGTAAATGCTGATTTTGTTGAGAGGCAGACATATGTGTACACCCACATGCTCTTAGTGCTCTGTGTTGACCTAAAATAATACCGGTATTTGTTTATTACGTAAACCAAAGTATGGACGAATTAACATTTTGAGCTAATGATTGGTCCTTGAGGAAAAGTCAGTGGAGTGAACAAACTGCTGATGGTTCTAGACATAAAGTCAGGGGATTACCATTCATCCTCTGAGCAAAATGAATATCTGTACAAAATTTCATGGCAATTCATTCAACTAAAAAGTCAATATTTAGGGGATATTTATGTCTGCACCAAAGTGTTTAGCAAAAAACCAATCAACATTGCTATCACTGATTCCATGCAGCTAACTTGGCTACAAACCAAATATCGTGTCTTTAATAGTGCTGTGTTTACAGTAGAAATCTGAATCACACTAGATGTTTTTACCAAAAATAAATGTTTCAATGTGTTATTCCTTTTTAGTCCCAGTCTGCAAGAAGTTGTCAGTCAGCACTATTAAAGTAGCACTGTACACACAGACACACACGCCTGTCAGCTTTTCCTTGCATCTGCTGCTGGAGGTGTGGGCAGTCAGAGTGATGGTTAGAAAGGTCTAATCTTGACAAGGATGTCAGCTGTAAACCTCTAAACTTATATGTCAATTGAAATACAAGAGACAAGGAGTGAAGGAAGAAGACGATGGAGACAGAAGGAGTGGGGCAAATGTTTTGACATGAAGGTAGTCACATAATGAAGCAACGGATGAAAAAGAAGGAGAAAAGAGGACTGGAAGGAGAGGAGAGCTGGAAAAGAGGAGGGAAGAGAGCAGAAATGCTGACATGAGTGGAGGAATAAGATAAGGAGAAAGTAAGGATCAAACAAGATGTAAAAAGGAAACAGGAAATGAGAGGAGTGGGCAGCAGTCAGGAGAGGAGACAAAGGACAACAGGATTTTCTTTAGAGGAAGTAAGATTTTGTTAAATTAATGTCTCCCACACTAATAACCAGTTCATCTCACTGAGAGGTATAGCTCACACACCCTGAATGCGACATAGTGGTTTACATTGCTAATCCACCAAACTCAAAAGACTTCTGCTGAAGGCAGCCTAATATTGTAGATTTGTTTATCATATCTTGAAGCTTTGCATAATTCAGAAACTGACATTCAGGTGGTGATTCCCCTCAAACCAGCAGATGAAATTAACTGCTGAATTTCACTGCTATTGACAAGTCTTTAGTTGCAGTTTGGCAGTTTTATGTTTTTTTCAAATGACATAATGGTTTATGTCTTCAAAATGTTGTCAAGCAGAGTCTGAATTGTTGATTGATAGTAGCTTCCAAAAGCTTCCCTTATTGGTAACAGGAGGAAGAACGAAGGTTACGATATGGTAACCCTAGTTCTATAAGCACAGGCGGAGCCCTCTACTGGACTCTATGGGTACTACCTCCTCCAATCACACGCACGCACTTGCCCACTGAAATTTTATTGCTGCTACCGATATGTGCGTGACGTATAAATAGCAAATAGTGTCCCTACTGCCTCAGCATCCGACCGCCTCTTCAGCAGACGGCGTCAGAGCGGCAGGTCTCATCGGTAGAGGGCTCCGCCTGTGCTTATAGAACTAGGGTTACCATATCTATGAAGATTCTCAGTCATCCAGGTCATAGTTATCCAACGAAGGTTAAAATCAAGGGCAACTGGACTTGGTTGACGATACTGGAAGACGTTTCGTCTTCGGGTCATCGATACCGCTGGTTCGCAGCTATTTAACCTCAGTGGGGTCGTTATCCCGGGTCATCGATACCGCTGACCCGGGATAACGACCCCACTGAGGTTAAATAGCTGAGTTTCCCTGCCAGTCAGTCAGAACTGAAGAAGTCCTTTGGATGAGGGACGAAACGTCTTCCAGTATCGTCAACCAAGTCCAGTTGCCCTTGATTTTAACCTTCGTTGGATAGGGTTACCATATTGTAACCTTCGTTCTATCTCACACAGGCCCCGCCCTCCACTGGACTCTATGGGTACAGTGGGTGGAGCCCGATGACTGTCCGCCCTAGCCGCGACAAGCCAAAGTCCACCACGCCAACCCAGTCGGCCACAGTCCGGCCAAATCCCCGATCACCACATCACCTAGTGACAGAATGGTGGGACACCCCTGAGAAGGTCACTGGACCGATGGGGGCTTGGCCTGACCATTAACACCTGGACTGCCCTGACTTCTCACTGCCAGTGTATGTTCCCCCTCTACACCGATTAGTCCCAGACCCAGATCCTCACTTTTCAGATCCTAGGTTGCACTTGAGAGCTGGATCCCGAGAAGGAGCCCGACATATCCAAGAGATAGAAACGCACAAATGGGCACAGTAAGCCAAGATGCCATTGTGCAGATCTCTTCGACACATCCCCCGCTGAAAAAGGGTCGTAGACACTCCACACTTCGGAGTGGAATGTGCACGCACCGCTAAGGGTGGGTCTGTTCCCACCCATGTCCAGGCTTGGGAGATTCACTCACAAAGCCAGCTGGCCAGGCTCTTCTTGGACAGGGTTTTACTGACTGCACTATCACTGAAACAGACAAACAGCTGACCAGTGCATCGAATGGGGGCTGTGTGCTCTACATAGGACGTTAGCCTAGCACACATGGACACAACAGATGCACTCTCACCTCCCTGCACCCTAAGTGGGGTAGGGTGGTAGAAAGCATCCAGATTTATTGTCCTGGAACTGAACATCCTCCTTATGTTCTTAAGAACAAAGGAGGTGTGTTGTTTCAATCTGACTGTACTGTGTACACCAAGAACCAGCATGCAGCTGGGGTGAACCGACAGGCACACAGCTCACTCACCTTCTTAGCAGAGGTGAGAGCAAGGCGCAGGGCTGTTCAAGAGATAGGAGGACTGCTCCAGGGCCTCATAAGGTGCAGATATTAGAGCCACCAACACAAGCAGCAAGTCCTACTGAGGCACTGAGAGACACGACACCAGTCACTGTCTTCTCACACCCTGCAGAAAGCGTATCACGAGGGAGTGGGTGAAGACTGTTCTGTCACCAAACCCCCTGTGACAGGAAAGATAGCTGCAGCGTGACAGCCCCTTCTCCATCAGACCTTGCAGGAAAGAGAAAACGGATCCAACCGAACAGGTAGGCAGATCCTTCTCCCTCTCAGTGCATCAACGCTGAAAGCCCAACCACTTAGCTTACAGCAAGACTGCCCGCCGCTTTGATGGTCTGTGCGACCTCAGCGGCTAGACCAGCCTAAGTCTGCCTCTCCACAATTTTAGGAGAAAAACCTGGAGAGGCTGGTCCAACACTAGCATTGTGCATATGAAGCCTCACCCTTGAGACAGAGCTCTCCAGACCATAGGTACAGGCCAGGGCTCTGTCACTGTATGCTGCGTCACTGCTACCAGAATGACGAACGACCGTTCCCACCTCACCTAACTGGAGGGATGAGATGGGGTGCGGGGGAATGCAAACAGCAGCCCTTCTGGCAATGGCGCGTGTGTAACGCGTCCATCCCCAAGGGTGGGCTGTCCTGTGGCTGAATTGAGAAACTAAAGTAAAGAGGGAAAAGAGAAAAGAAAAAATTAATGTATAATAGAGGCAACTTCAAAGATGGGGTTGTAATGTAAATGGAGGAGAAAAGATGAGGAGAAAGTAAACAAGGGGTGCTGATCTAGGTCCATCTTGACACTTGAAATATCAATGCAATTTATATTAAGACAACCTCACTAGCAATCCTAGTTCAGTTCTCTGCAAAGCACGAAGTAATGTAGGCAATCATCAGAAAATCAATAAAAATCAATCACAGTGAAAGACTTGACGCCTGTCCAAGACAGCATTTGTAGACAGGTTGCTTTCACGTCAACCTCCTGCCTTTAAGAAGAAAAAAAATGATTGTGAGAGTGAATTGTGGAATGCCAAAAAAGTAACTTTAGCTTACATTGAGGAGACTGACAACTTATAGTAGAATCCGTCGTTTTGCAAGATTAACAACACTGCACTGCAGAAGTATCTGTCTGGTTTTCTAAGAATCAGACACTTGCTTTAAAGCTATACTTTTGTATTATTACAGACATGAATTCACTTATTGTCTTCGATTGGTTGGGGATGAGAGAGCGAGAGGGCAACAGAGAGACAGAGAGAGGGGGAGGGAGGGAGAGAGAGAGGGGAGGGAGGCAGCCTACACAATATACACACAGAGGCACAGACAGTGAAGGTAATGTAGGTACAGACTGAATGAATAATGGTACAGATATTTATAGTAGTGTTAATGATAATAGTCAAAATGTTAAAGATGATAATAATAATAATAATAATAATAACAATAGGACTACTAACAATAATTGTAGCAGAGGGTGTCGAGCAGGAACACGGGGGCAGCAGGTGACCCGCAGCCACAGATCCAGACTCCACAGCTCCAGAGCCAGAAACACCTGCAGGAAGTGATAGGAGGAGAGAGGAGAGGGACGAGAAAGCACAAGACTACCGGAAAGGGAAGAAGTCAAGATAGTAACATGCATTAATGGGATGAAGTTGCATGCAGAGGGAGAGAAAGAAGAGAAAGGAGCTCAGTGCATCATGGGAAGTCCCCCAGCAGTCTAGGCCTGTAGCAGCATAACTAAGGGATGGTTCAGGACTCACCCGAGCCAGCCCTAACTATAAGGATGCCAAGGTAATTTAGAATAATACACTTTGTTGTATTAATACTTACAAACTACTGTACAACTTACAATTAATACTTAGTACTATGGTACTGCACACATCAGACAGCGATGGTAGTCTGATAAGATACTGCATGTTCATACATTAAATAAATATAAAAAATACTATAATAATAGTTATCATTTGGGTCAATGGAAAGATGCTGGCATGTACTCAATGCTCAATGCTTTGGACCAGTGCACTGGCACTAGATTTGGTCCCTGGGCACAGTGACTGCACACTGCTCCTAATACTGTACAGTGAACAAAGGATGTGTTAAATGTGGTCAACAAATAACTAGATGTTGTACTGTGTATGATTGTGTATTTGACAATAAACTTCATTTGATTTGGTATTATATTTGTGTGAAATTTTATTAAAAAAACCAAACACACCACCAAATGTTTGCTATAGTGTAAAGTATGATCCTAGTAAGATTTAACGAGCCATAAACAAGTTATCTTTCATTTTATATCATTAGGTGCCTCCCAGCTTAGCTGAGAGGCATGTTTCCAGAAGTGACTGTGTCAGACGGCCTGTAATGTGCTGTGGAAGCAATTAGCTTAAAAGGGGTCTAGTGGTAGACTGACTGTATAGGATGGACTGGCGGTACTATAGTGAGCGTCGGGTGGGGTCACATGTTTGTGTGTGTTTCATCATGATGCTTGTGTGTGGGCAGGAGCCATACTGTTAGCACAGTCAGCAGAGTTATATTACCCAGATTTATGCTTATGTTTATGTTACCAACCAGTGGACTATGATTCTTCCGAACAAGTGTGGACCTCTGTTTCTGGTCAATTTAATACAAAACTCAGTCACAAGAAAATGTACAGCAAATCTTTTTTACGTTTTAAGATATTGCCAAGACAGGAATTGCTTCCTTGAGCTATGTCTATCAAAGAGGGGACCTCCACATACTACAGTGGAACTTTCTGTACTCATTCTTTCACCTAATGAGTTTTGTTTACCAAAAATACTTTATTTGTTTCTTACAAAGATAGATCATTTAACTTAAATGTTAAAAATAAATAAACATGTCCCTGTGATACAGATATGATGTCCAATAGCCTAAAAAATTCACATTTTGATAAAGCGTTATAATGTTGAATATTACTTGTAAAACCAAACCCTTTTTCTTTCTTACTCTCACTTACTTAAACATTGATGATTTTATGATGAAACTCTTATAACAGGGTGAGTGTGGAAGCCTTACACTGTAAAGTAAGGACATTAAAAAAGTCAATATCTTTGATTAACAGCCCCAGAAGGCAGAGAGCAGTACTAACTGCGCCTCCTATATCAGCTTCCTCCAGCGCTCAGCTGGGATACTTAAACTTCACTATACATGGTCAGCCAGTCAGCTAAAGCAGTTGAAAAAAAAGATGTCCAGCCACCAGAAGATGATCAGACTGGAGAGCAGACAAGATAGTGGAAAGACATGTGGGTAGAAAGACAGGATGATAGGCTTTAAAATAGCTATCAAAACTGTCAGAATTGCAGATATATTTATAAATCAGGATGAAAAGCAATCAGACAGGTAATAAGCTAGTCAAACATGTGATGTTAAACATGTTAATTATATTTAATATGCTAGCTAAAGAGAGGTCAAAATGTAAATACATGTTAAATGTATGCTAGTATGTCATCATGATGCTGGTCACGTCTAACTATGATGCCAACTTCTGTATTGCTGGCTCCAAGTGGCTAAGTAAATCACTTTAGACAGAAAAGACAGATAGAACTTAAATGTCATGAGGCTACTGTCTTTCTATCAAACAGCCAGTCAACAGTGACCACCAGCTATGGTTCAACTGAGGTTCATGGAAATATTTTTCAACATGACCAATCACAGCACAGCAAGGCCATGAGAGTGTAAATAGACAAGTGGTAAATCATACAGACCCAATGTCAGGTAGTTGTTCTGAGTGCTTTTAGAATTACTGTTTTCAAGATATTTGAATTTTAAAATATGTGTTCTGGGAGCTTCCTCCTCAGATGGCTCAAGTATTTGTGTTTGTACAGAAGCCATGGTTATCTCTGTAACTGAATTGAGACACTTCAGGGGCTGTATTTAATTTTCCATTTTCATATTTCATTTTAAATCAGTCTAAAACACCCCATCTCTCTAAAGTATCAGGTAAGTTCCACAAATATGAGAAATGTTATTTCACTAAATAATGATTGGCTTTTGATAGTATTGTCATGAAAGTGTAGAAAGTTTAATGATTAGTGCAATAACTAACAGATCACCTCCACTGTCTAAGCCTACTTTTATGAATGTGTTGAGACTAGATGTCATAGTGCTAACCTGCCTATAAGAGTAGGTTGCACACAGGCCATACACACTCTACTTTCTGTAGTTCTATTATTAATTAAATACTGCCAGCACAGTAGATCTGTAGTCCTAGCTGTGTTGCAAAGTTGTGTAGCCCAGGCCTCTGTGGACAGGAGGTAGAAGGGTCAATGACGTATAAGGATTTTCAACAGGCCAATTTTAAAATACAAAAAATGAAAATATTTATTGCCGTTGTTCAAACATTAAGAATGCTGTGTACACATAAATTGTTGCATTTTATTTTTTTAAATTAAACGATTTTAGTGTTTTTTCATCTACATAAACTGTCTCTGTGGCCTTACAAAATGTCATGTGGTGAGACCATAATTTATTTTAAAATTAATTAATTTCCTTCACATTTTTTACAAGTTCTCAGTAATATAAAGGTTTTTAGATCCAATGTATTTGCTTTTCTTTTGGGTTTTTGTGAATAATGATCTCATGTAGTTATGTAGTTGATTGATTAATTTTCTCTGTAAATCCCATAAAAGGGATAAAAAATTTTAAACACACTTAAACACACTATCAGTAATTAATATTTCAGTCACAGGAATGAGATATTTTATTTTAAATTTAAAACTGTTATTGCTATTATTGGTCGCACCACATTATGAGTGGTCGCTCCAAATGACATGAAGACCACATATCATTAAAAACTTGACAAAAGATTTAATCTAATTTCATTAACTGCAGGCATGTTGTGTTAACTGCAAGCATGATTTTTCTCGTTTAGTGGGTGTGTCAGAGGTGTTACCCAATCAGCAGCCACATTTAAAAGACAGTGAAGTCCAGTGGCTGGCGTACACAAGAGGATGTTCAAAGCACCACCATTTCTGTTGGAATAAATGCTTTGCTACATTTTGTTAG
>NC_060162.1:19938924-19958880 GCF_021292245.1 Micropterus dolomieu | reverse complement strand
TATGTTACCAACCAGTGGACTATGATTCTTCCGAACAAGTGTGGACCTCTGTTTCTGGTCAATTTAATACAAAACTCAGTCACAAGAAAATGTACAGCAAATCTTTTTTACGTTTTAAGATATTGCCAAGACAGGAATTGCTTCCTTGAGCTATGTCTATCAAAGAGGGGACCTCCACATACTACAGTGGAACTTTCTGTACTCATTCTTTCACCTAATGAGTTTTGTTTACCAAAAATACTTTATTTGTTTCTTACAAAGATAGATCATTTAACTTAAATGTTAAAAATAAATAAACATGTCCCTGTGATACAGATATGATGTCCAATAGCCTAAAAAATTCACATTTTGATAAAGCGTTATAATGTTGAATATTACTTGTAAAACCAAACCCTTTTTCTTTCTTACTCTCACTTACTTAAACATTGATGATTTTATGATGAAACTCTTATAACAGGGTGAGTGTGGAAGCCTTACACTGTAAAGTAAGGACATTAAAAAAGTCAATATCTTTGATTAACAGCCCCAGAAGGCAGAGAGCAGTACTAACTGCGCCTCCTATATCAGCTTCCTCCAGCGCTCAGCTGGGATACTTAAACTTCACTATACATGGTCAGCCAGTCAGCTAAAGCAGTTGAAAAAAAAGATGTCCAGCCACCAGAAGATGATCAGACTGGAGAGCAGACAAGATAGTGGAAAGACATGTGGGTAGAAAGACAGGATGATAGGCTTTAAAATAGCTATCAAAACTGTCAGAATTGCAGATATATTTATAAATCAGGATGAAAAGCAATCAGACAGGTAATAAGCTAGTCAAACATGTGATGTTAAACATGTTAATTATATTTAATATGCTAGCTAAAGAGAGGTCAAAATGTAAATACATGTTAAATGTATGCTAGTATGTCATCATGATGCTGGTCACGTCTAACTATGATGCCAACTTCTGTATTGCTGGCTCCAAGTGGCTAAGTAAATCACTTTAGACAGAAAAGACAGATAGAACTTAAATGTCATGAGGCTACTGTCTTTCTATCAAACAGCCAGTCAACAGTGACCACCAGCTATGGTTCAACTGAGGTTCATGGAAATATTTTTCAACATGACCAATCACAGCACAGCAAGGCCATGAGAGTGTAAATAGACAAGTGGTAAATCATACAGACCCAATGTCAGGTAGTTGTTCTGAGTGCTTTTAGAATTACTGTTTTCAAGATATTTGAATTTTAAAATATGTGTTCTGGGAGCTTCCTCCTCAGATGGCTCAAGTATTTGTGTTTGTACAGAAGCCATGGTTATCTCTGTAACTGAATTGAGACACTTCAGGGGCTGTATTTAATTTTCCATTTTCATATTTCATTTTAAATCAGTCTAAAACACCCCATCTCTCTAAAGTATCAGGTAAGTTCCACAAATATGAGAAATGTTATTTCACTAAATAATGATTGGCTTTTGATAGTATTGTCATGAAAGTGTAGAAAGTTTAATGATTAGTGCAATAACTAACAGATCACCTCCACTGTCTAAGCCTACTTTTATGAATGTGTTGAGACTAGATGTCATAGTGCTAACCTGCCTATAAGAGTAGGTTGCACACAGGCCATACACACTCTACTTTCTGTAGTTCTATTATTAATTAAATACTGCCAGCACAGTAGATCTGTAGTCCTAGCTGTGTTGCAAAGTTGTGTAGCCCAGGCCTCTGTGGACAGGAGGTAGAAGGGTCAATGACGTATAAGGATTTTCAACAGGCCAATTTTAAAATACAAAAAATGAAAATATTTATTGCCGTTGTTCAAACATTAAGAATGCTGTGTACACATAAATTGTTGCATTTTATTTTTTTAAATTAAACGATTTTAGTGTTTTTTCATCTACATAAACTGTCTCTGTGGCCTTACAAAATGTCATGTGGTGAGACCATAATTTATTTTAAAATTAATTAATTTCCTTCACATTTTTTACAAGTTCTCAGTAATATAAAGGTTTTTAGATCCAATGTATTTGCTTTTCTTTTGGGTTTTTGTGAATAATGATCTCATGTAGTTATGTAGTTGATTGATTAATTTTCTCTGTAAATCCCATAAAAGGGATAAAAAATTTTAAACACACTTAAACACACTATCAGTAATTAATATTTCAGTCACAGGAATGAGATATTTTATTTTAAATTTAAAACTGTTATTGCTATTATTGGTCGCACCACATTATGAGTGGTCGCTCCAAATGACATGAAGACCACATATCATTAAAAACTTGACAAAAGATTTAATCTAATTTCATTAACTGCAGGCATGTTGTGTTAACTGCAAGCATGATTTTTCTCGTTTAGTGGGTGTGTCAGAGGTGTTACCCAATCAGCAGCCACATTTAAAAGACAGTGAAGTCCAGTGGCTGGCGTACACAAGAGGATGTTCAAAGCACCACCATTTCTGTTGGAATAAATGCTTTGCTACATTTTGTTAGGGCTAAAGTTAGCTTCAAACTGAAAATAACTCTACATTTACTTGATTTCACAGGGGAATCAAATGCGGTTCTCCTGTGTGAAAGTCCTGGGTTTGACACAGCCAACACAGCATGGGTCGTAATGCAGCATAATAAATCGACCTAAACACCCGTTTCTCTGGTGAGGATAGGCTGCTACACCAACATGTTCACAAAAAAAATGCATTTCCTCCTAGGAAATAGAAACACACACAAGAGCAACATGTTGCTTCATTTAGTTTTCATTTAAAATTTTCTTTAAGATACAACATTTTTACTTCTTTTAGCGACTTGGTCAGAATTAACATGCTGTCCATGGCGAGCAGCTTTTCTTTACTTGGCAGTGGCAATTGGTAAAACAGTTAATAAATAATAATACATAAATAATGAAATATTACTAATATTGCATAGTTACCAAAGTAATTGTGGTGTATAACATATGTGCATTTGATGCATAACAGTTTAACATAGCACTGTAGCAGTTGGATAGACGATTAGTGACCTTTTAAGGGGAGAGCAGAGGTCAGTGGTTATGTGGAGACTCAGACCATTATATGGTGTCTAACAGATGCCTGCACTTATCCTATAGAACTGTGCCCTTATATGGATTGGTGCCTTAGTTTGCAGACTCAGACCCTTATATGGTGTCTAACAGATGCCTAAACATGTCCTATATAAGCTGTGTTTGATGTACAGAGAGACAGAGTGGTCATCGGGCTGGGTCACTCTCCAAGCTGCTGCAGAGCTTGTAATTGATGCTGAACTCCTTGATGTAATAAACTTTTATGATCAAGAACAGTGTCAAGCGGATTTCTTCTCAACACATCATCGCTGCATTATTGTTCGTAAACCACATAATATTAACAATCTGTTGTTTCTGAAATAGAAGAAAAAGTGTGTCAAATTGCAGAAAAATCTATTCCAAATCATACTACAATAAAAGTACTTTATATGTAAAAGTCATCAATTGAATGTAAAAGGACAAAAACTAAATTGCCTATCATGGAAAACACTCTCCAGTGGTCGTACCAAATTGTTATTTGGTCGCACCACATGATATTTTTGAATTTAGTCAAAATTTACAGGCACAGAAAAGGCCACTTAGACAAAACAAGCACGCTTCCTACAAAAGGACTCCATTAAATTTATAATAAGGGTCATACCACATGATATCAAAAAGTGGCAACTACATACCAGCTGTTACAATTTAAAATTTTTCCAGATTTGAGAGAGAGTAAAAACCTACTTGCTGTTTCAATGGGTCCTTGGCAAATTGGTATATTATTCAACTTCCTGTCATCTAATGGATTTCAACATAAAATTTCCAAAGTGGTCGTTTGTTGATGGTCGCACCACATAATATTTCATAAAATGGACATCATCGGACAGAAGTTTTTTTTTTATTTTATTTTTTTTATTTATTATTTTTTTTAAACCTGTCCTGCCCAGCAGCTTGGTATAGAGTATGATGAGCTGGATACCATATTGTGCCAGACAGATTTTACTTTAACAAGAGAGTATTAATATACTCCTTTGTCTGTTTTATTATTTATTTAATTATGTATTTATTTGACAGGGAGGCAGACATGGGAATGGGGGGGTACAAACAGACAGCACAGAGAAAGGACAACACCTGTAAGAGAAGGGGGATGGAAGGTGGGGACAACAGGGAATAGCAGAGGGAAACACCAGTTGCAGAAAGCAACGAAACCTGCAATAGAACAGAGAGGGGGGCTTGGGGAGGAGAAAAACAACAACAAACAAACAAACACAAACAAAAAAACCCAATAAAAATAATAATAATAGTAAAAGACAACCAGCCGAACAGCAGCAATAAACAGCTGACATAGTAAGACAACTAAGAGAAAAATGAAAACAAGAAACAGTCACGCACACTAAATAAGCAACACAGCACAGCCACGAGAGCTGGAATAATAACAATTAATTTAAATATGTAACTGAAAGAAAAGAATCAGGAATAATTCTACCAAGGACAACCTAAATTTGTTTGTGTCTATGTGTGAGACTGTGTGTGTCTGTGTGCGTGTGGGTGAATGTGTCTGTATGTGTGTGTGTACATGTGTGTGCGCATAAGCCTGTTAAAGAATGTAGCTGTTAGTGAGAGTGGGACGCCACGACTGTGGCACACTTACCCCAGCAACAGGCAGGCGAGAACCCCAGTAGCCAATAGGGGTGGGAGAAAGAAAAAAAAAAAAAAAATTAAAAAAAACAAAAACTCCCAGATGCACTGCGATGCAAACGCGGAAGACCCCGACCCAACCAACAGACGGACAAAGTTTACTTGTGTATTATTATGGAAATATAAATACAGATGCTTTGCAATTTTGTAGAGGACTACAAAACACTTTGGAAATCATGCCAAATAGGGTAAAACACAAAAACTAACTTGTCAATAAGCATAACCATTCATGCAGAGCGAGTTTAATATTTCGAAAGTTTGCTGTAGCACCAAGTGAAATTTTATTTTTAATGTCCCGTCCCATCCAAGCTGTGATAGGCATTGATGAGCAACTTTATGCACACACTTGGATAAAAAAAAGCACTTAGTCTTCTTCCTACTCCATCTCTGCCAGTGGAGAGGGCAGAAAAGAGTACCGACAGCTTGTGAGAAGTGCCGGAGCGCAAGAGAAAGTCCAGATAGGCCTAGGCCAAAGAGTAAAATGTAGAAGTGCTGGTACTGCATACCGATGAGTACCGGCCTACTTCAAACATTGCGTTTGGGCATTTTTTACACTGTTCAGGCACCATGTGCCACTGTTGACAAACAAGCTGCTCCTCTGTCCCTTGGCTGTTGCTGTGGGGCTGAGGGTAATGATTGAGATGCAGTTTGACCAATGCTTGCGTGACTGATGTGTAGGCCTACACATAGTATTGCTATTTTAAATGTCTTTATTTGTTATGAACTTTATATATATATAAACTGTCTGGACTGAGAAACTAAAGGAATCAAGTCAGTTTTACGATGCCATCAAACACGCTCCATATTCTCCTACTTTTTCTCTTCAGGTTGATATGTGTTTTAGTGTCTTTATACGTGTGTATATATGTGCTGCTTTGTGGACTCTCTAGCTCACTGAGCTCCATGCTAACACTGACATGATGCAGAAATTTACTCCTGATTAACATCTTTAACAGGGTCTGCGACTCATCTGCCACTTTTAAAATACGCTAAATGAAGGAATAAGGTTAAGCTCATTTAGGCATAATTTAATGTAAAAATTGTACATTACGTTACATGCATGTTTATGTACAAAGGACCCATGTCTTTCAGTACATGACATTCACTCCACCTTACATTACAATCACTTTGAGTGGTCGACTAGACTAGAAAGGCGCTATGCAAGTATAGACCATTAACCATTTTACACAACCCATCACTTCTGTCACACACATTTTTCTATATGCCTTAAAGCAGACTATTAGAAGAAGACGGTCTTGGATGCACCAAAGCTGAACTTTCCTCAAATTTCTAATTTCAGAAGACTAGATATTAAAAATACAAAGTCCTGCTGTGCTGTGGTGTCACCTGCTGTTTCACGGATTTAAATCTGAGAGAAAGAGAGAAAGCTGAACTAAAAGCTGGAGACAGGGAAAAAGAAAGAAAATGTTTGCCATGTTTGAAGCAGTCGTGGGACTGTCTAGAGTTCAGACTTGTTTTTCTCCTTTAATCTACTGCCATGAAACCGTTTGGAGGGAGGCAGGGGGGAGTTGTCAATTGATCCACTGGGAATTTGACCAAAAGCCAAGAACAGCAGCGTGAGCATTGGCTGGCTGATGCCTTACCAAATCAATTTAGCAAGAAGTAACATTGTAAAATTAAATGATAACAAAGACTGGAATTTTTTTTTTTCTAAAATGAAACTGAGAAAGCTCACTTTGCCTTTTTGTACTTTTAAAGGTAAAATCATGAAACTGTTTCTAATTCGTTTTTACAGGTAATATATAATTTCTATTAACATCCCACCATGTACTGAGCTTGATTCATTTCCCTGCTGTGTTAGTTGTTCTTCTGTGCTCCACCCATTCATGTTCATTTGCTTCTAGCTTATTGCTCGTTTAACCTTATGTTGTAGCCTCAGGTTCCCTTAAGGCTATGTACCCTAAATGGAATCCTGGGATCTTTGGCTAATACAGATGAGTACAAACAAGGCAGGGCTCTGTGGGGGCCATTCTATCTAAGTCGAGGACTCCTTATTCTTCTTTACGCTGAACACAGTTCTTAATGACTTTTGCTGTATGTTTGGGGTTATTGTCATGCTGCAGAATAAATTTGGGGCCAATCAGATGCCTCCCTGATGGTATTGCATGATGAACAAGTATCTGTCTGTTTGCAGAAATGCAGCCCAAAACTTGCAAGCAGCATCCATCATGCTTCACTGTTGCCTGCAGAAATTCATCCTTGTACCACTCTCCAGCCCTTCGGTGAACAAACTGCCTTCTGCTACAGCCAAATATTTCAAATTTTGATTCTTCAGTCCAGAGCACCTACTGCTGTTTTTCTGTGCCCCAGTTCCTGCTTTTTTGTGTTAAGTTGTGTCGCTTGGCCTTGTTTCCTTGTTAGAGCTTTGGCTTTTTGGCCACACATCTTCCATGAAGGCCACTTCTGACCAGACTTCTCCGGACAGTTAATGGGTGTATCAGGGTCACACTGTTTTCTGTCAGTTCTGAGCTGATGGCACTGCTGGACATCTTCCGAGGGAAGTAAGCATGATGTGCCTTTCATCTGCTGCAGTGTTTTTTTGGCCGACCACTGCATCTACAGTCCATCCTTGGACAGCACATCTGAAAACTCCTGTCTGCCTTGAAATTTCATCCTGGGAGAGACCTTGCTGATTCAGTATAACTACCTTGTGTCTTGTTGCTGTGCTCAGTCTTGCCATGGTGTATGACTTCTGACCAGGCATGGTGCCAGAATTTTTTCTCTACCGGTGCTAAGAGAGGGCTAAACCAAAGTGTAGTACAATTAACCAGAAAAGAGACCAAACTCAGACAAATAAACGCAAATGACTGACCACAAATATAGAGTTATGAACACCGCAGCGGGTGCAACATGCAATATTGAGCTACAGAAATGAACTAACTGCCACTTCTACAGCTGAATAAAACATCACCAAAGCAGACAACACATACATGTAAGAACAACTACGTTGCTATGCAACACAGTAGCTGTTCTCATATGTCGGAAAGTCATTGTGTGAGCCTTGTGCACTCCAGAAATCTGCTCATGGTTCAGCTTTTTTGCTTGACCATTCTCAGTCCATTAATCAATCTGCTTCACCTCTGTGTCCCACAAAAATAGTCCCACTGTGTTTCTCAGAGTTTTCACACATGTTGCGCTGAAATAGGCTCCACACTCATGGTAACAGAAACAGTGGAAAGGCCTCACACACCTGACAGAAGGAAGGTCTTCAGCAATGTAGCAAATGGGGCTATGAATATTTGCGCCATGTAAGCTTTCAACGGTAAATTGTCTTCAGCAACCTCACCTTGTTAGCTGAGTTTGGCTGTTCCTAGCCCAGTTGTATTCCTCCTATGGAGCTGTTTCTGTTTCAGTTAATAACCTACAAATTAAATAGGTGATCATTAGTACCTATTGTGGTGTAACTGTTTAATCTTACACCTGATGATATGCCCACGAAATCCCTCACTTTGTGCAAGTGCACTTACAAGAGTTGATGTTGTTTTGAAGGCAAAGGGTGGTCACTACAAATATTGATTTCATTTAGATTTTTCTTCTGTTCACTCACTTTGTATTTTGTTAATTGACATTCTTACTTTACAGCCATTTTTTTTTTTACATGAAAGTCTACAATGCAAGCACACATAAGCACCAACATTTTTTATGTTTTATAGCAAATTGTAAAATCTCTGAACAGTCATGAATGCACTGTAGCGGAACTTCCCTCAAATTTTAAAATACCACATATTAAAAAACACTAGGAATGAAATGAGATTAAAAAGGCTAAATTATAAAATGTCTTTGAAGTTCCTTCATGTGACCAGAGAAGGAAACAAAAAATCTGGTGTAACCAGCCCCTAGTAAGGTTTGCACAATTTAATAAATAAAGAAAAACAAGAGTGAGTGTTTACTTGTTCCAGAAATTATCCTGTGATAATAACCAACTTTGGAATTTGAGGTTGAAATGTGTGATATCTGTGTGATTGAATCTTTTGCCACAGGTGTAAACAACATTTATTTCATTGGGACTTCTGTGTGTACTGTATGGATAAAGACAAACAAAAAGAAGAGGCACTATATTTTTCACAATAAGCAACCAAACTGGAATTAAAGAGATGACAAGGATATAAATCAACTTTGTGGAAATGCAGTTGATAATACTGATACAAAAAAAAAGAATATGCTACAGTCTGAAGAGGAAAAAGAGACACTTTGCTTTGTACTTGTCAATGTTCTCCATATTTCTTCATGTATAACACCTGTCCAACAAGCTTATATCTTCCAAGGAAAGCCAGCTTTGCGAGACAGTTGTGCTGATGAGCAGAGGAAAGTTACTTGTGTTTTTAGAATAGCAGAGTCAGATGTATTCATGAACCTCAGTGGAAGTCGATCCATTTAGTTATCTAATAAAAGCAGATTCTGAGCATAGTTTAGGCTCCCTATAGTGAAATACAGGCTGGAGGAACTTTTGATAGTTGAGCACTGAATGTCTCAATGTTGTAATCTATTTGTTGCTGTGTTATCTCTGTTGAGCAAGTTTCCCATATTGTTATGGTGGTGCAAAGTGCAATGCTGTGTTGTTGCATGTGTGCCTTAGCACAGGTGTGTGTATGTGTGGACAAGTATATCCTGCCAACAGCGACTGTATTCCCTAGAAAAACAAAATCAGAAAATGCTCCAAAACAACATGTTCAAATCACCCCTAGCCGGTATAGGAAGTGACTTGACTTTTGTCAGTTGGAAGCAAAGGAAGTAGAAGTAATGTAAATTTGTTCGCAGAGGAGGGAGGTTAGGATGGTTGGATGGGTCAACAAAATGACTGTTCTCAACCATCAGTCGACATTGGCATTGACTGAGATGTTTCCCAGATCAAAAAATGTTACTGTATGTATAATTCTGGAGGGCAATTCCTAACAATGATAAGACATAACCTTGGGATACAACTTCATATATCATTATACGCTACATAAGCCAAACATCTTGATCTCAAAGAGGCCAGGAACTCACAGAATTATCTTTGCTTTGGTTAATGAGTGCACATTATGCAGCAGGTCCATTTAATCCAATACCTAAATCATATTAGCAAACTGTCATTATGATCTCATTAAAAGTGGCATGTGTAATGTCCAATTGTGTGCGTGTGTGTGTGAATGTTTATGTGCTTGTAATTAAGGAGAAGCCATGAAGGATGTGTGTAAACCACATTCATGTTATCAGATATTAGCACTAATGAGATTTCACCCATCAAAGACTCTTTGTGATTACACTTATCCCCAAGAATGACCCTTTCTAACCTCCCCCAGCCCCTAGACTATAACACACATGCACAAATCTGCCTTTCTCCAGGCTCTACAAACTTTAGTCCAATAAACTGTCACTGCAAGGTTCAGACTTTTTTGACAGGTAGATGTCAATTGCAATTACTCAGACAGAGGTATAGACTGTCTTGCTGCAGACAGGTAGACAGGGTGAAAGATACAAAGACAGACCAAAAAATAGGAGAACAAATAAACACATACAAAGCTCTTCCACTTGTTTGACAGATACACCAACAGACATGCACACTCATCAATATACGGCCAAATTCGAGTTCGAGCTGCTCTTGAGGCACTAATTATCTCAACAGTTGAGATAAATTTAAGTGAGTGGGGCCACTGAACCACATCTTTAAAACAAACATTACTTTATATGAGAGACAAACAACTTTGTGTCTATGTTTTGCAAGAGCTTTTGGTGATTTTACGTCAAGCCTTTTTTTCGCCAAGCTAGTGACATGGCTCCATAGTTGGCAATGTTGGCCAGTCAGTTGATTGGTCCACCACTTTGGTCCAGACTGAAATATCTCAATAAGCATTGACTTATTGACTCAAACTAATGTACTAATAACTAGTAACTAATAACATGAATTATGGCTGCATTCCATGTAGGTGTGTCAGTTCAAAAACCCCTGACAGTAAAACTTTGCATTTAAATAGACTTTTTTGAGTGTGTACTGCCCCCATGCTTATGATGACTGTGAAGAGATCTCTGGGAAGGATGCAAAAACATTACAGCAATGACCTCTGATCAGCAACATATCATTACAGTATTGTGGAATACTTTAAGAGCAACATTAAGAGAGAGATAAGAGGCTCATCACTTAGGTTAAGGACTGGCAACAAAAACATTATATACACCAACGTCTGCAAGAGGATGACCGAATGTAAGAAAACGATTACAAAACTTTAAAGTCACAAACTACTTAAAAGAAAATGTCTCGGCCCATCAAGTGGTGCCCCATTAAATGTAACTGGCAGTGTTGACTAGTGGGATACTGGTGAGGGATCATGTTCTTGTCACAGCACTTGCGACTCCAACTGCTTGGCCACAACGCCTGTGGGGAAAGTGACAGGATCTGGGGGGATAGCGTGAGTTTCTGTGTGCGTCACATCGTCCCAGGGAAGCTCCACTTTGTCAGGTGAAAAAAAGTAGCTGTCAACTCTGTGCTCATCAGATGAGACACGTGGCTGTCCAAAGCCTCCACGGAACAACAGTGGGAGTTAGAAGTGACGACAACAGCAACGCACAGGGCATCGGTCATTCCAAATTGGCAGAAAAAGGGGGGAAATTAGTTGGTTGATAGTAAGCATTTATCCACTTTGTGCAAGAAATGTATGAATTTCATTGGACTTGGCAAGGGTCTATTACATAAAACGTTGAGAATATACGACAGGTCTGGTCACGTCGGGATTCTCCTGTCTCAGCAATTCAGCTGAGTATTTCTCCCTCTTTGGAGACTTTTTGAACCTGTGTTAAGCCCTAATATGATGGGCTCGGCTGGGGATGCAAACTGCTGTCTGTGGGAGTTTTAATGCCAGAGGGCAAGGGCCTGGTTGTGGACAAAGTATTGTAAGAGCCTGCCAAAACAGATAATGACAGCCATCAGCAAGGTGTGGGCCACATGGCCGGTCATTTTGATGAAAAGTGCACCTACACTGGTGAAGACCCCTTACCTACAATAACTGTGTTTGATAGAGCCTGATTGCAGTGCTTATGTGTGTGTTCAACCTGAACAGTCTAAATGAGAATCCTCACACCCTCAAAAACCTATCTAGCTGTTTTTCATCGAGTCCAGTACAAAAAAGTCTAAAAGTCTTAGCAAACCTATTACCATGCTAGGCCACACAAAGATATCTCATAGAATAAATCGATTCTTCCACCCTTCCAGTTATTTTTGTGTTATCAAAGTGTCCCATTGATCTTATTAGACATTTGCATTAAAGAAAATGTCAATTTTCTGCATTCAGATTTGATTTATTTTGTATTCCCCTGCTAACCCTAAACAGTAAATTCAATCAGACGTAAGGCTGCCCTTTAAGGCTGTACAAAATCTAAATGTTCTCTTAAACCAATTATCTTAAGTAACATTCAGTAGTGGTCAAATCTTGGCCTAAAACAGACTGCTTTCCTAAAAACTTTTTTCCACACTTGTTTAGATTAAGTCCACACACATACAATTTTCAAAAGCCACTTTTTTCTTTTATATAGCACTGTACACAATGACATACCAGAATAACTCTTATAACAACGCTTTCAAATGTATCAACCATCATTTTTTAACGGAAAGGGATGGTACCGTAAACACAGGGTGTATATAAGTTTGTTTGCATTGCCAATTATGTGAATGTTGTGAAAACCTACATCTGTACAGCCTTATATCTTTAATGAAAGAGGAAATTAAAGAGGCCTTAAAGCTTTTAATTTAAACAACATAATCACCCATCGCTTGATTTGGAATGCGTTATCTAAGTCTTTTGCAGATTGTGATAGGCACGGTTGATCTGTCCTCATTCAGATGTGGCCTATTTCATGTGTGCATTGAGGATTTGGGGGCTGGCTTTGCTTGCACATTGGTTTATTCAAAATCCTGGTTTAAAACAGCTCCATGCACTTCAGTTCTTTTTTCTTTTTGTTGTTCATTAATATGTATAAGCCAAACTATCTAAACAAATCAGCTTGAGTTTTTCATTTTGTCATGATTCCTCATATCATGCTGTAAATTTAACAGTCTTACTACTCAGGATCAGGCACAAATGGTCACTCTGCTCCATTATGTTGGTGAATCACACAGTTGATGCAAGAAACAATTGGCAGGTAACATCATTGCAGCAATATGTAATACTGCACACATTCAGGCTTAGCATAAAGAATTCAAAATGAAGCGCATCGCTTTAAACCTTAAAGCCACTATATATAGGATTCAACAAGTACTCCAACCTATACAACAAAGTAGGTTGCTACATATAACTGCTAAAAATCACAGACACTCATGCCCACTACTTGTAACGCACGTTGCTGCTAGAGGTCAGAAAAAATGAAGCACAGACTTCTAAAGCGTGATATATTTTTTGTCTGAGGACAGATTTGTATGATTTTAAAACTGCACATTACATAAATGCGATTGCAAATTGCTTAATTTGTGGCTAGCTAAACAAAATGCTGCATTCCCATTTAACAGAATATTCCAGCCACTCTGTATTTTAAAATTTTCATCTGCTAAATAAACAGTTACTGCCTCTCGATCAGCTAGCTCTTTGTTAAGGCACACGCACACATGCTCTTTGTTGCCCAAGTCATCCAGTGGCCCTCATTGTTGTTTGGGATCTAGGGCAGGGGGAGAGGAATGCAGCTGGATAACTGTGGCCAGCTGCATTGTGTCAGCACTTAAATTGTTATCATATGATTGTGATGGATTTCAGTGGGGCTGTGATGTGTTTACTTTGTTCAGCATGTTATCGTGTTGTGTATTGTGCCATCTCTGTTAGAACATAATTGTGCTTCAGACATACTGAACAGATGTGTGATTATGGACAGTTTTATTAATGCGATTGTGTATACTCTTGTTTAAATATAACTTGTTCAAGGTAAAAGCAAACCCAGTCATGAGGTAGTGAAGACCAAAAGGTCTAAAAATGACTGTGTCAGACAGGGAGACTTTGGGGAACATGGGTAACTCAGCTGGTGCTGCCCTGTGCGCTCCATCAACAGGGATGCAAAAATTTGAAATGGCAAAACTGACTTTTTGATCCCCTCTTGAGCGTTGCTCAGCTCTCTTGAACCATGTGAGATGTCAGTTTGATGACTACATAGGCAGGATATAAAGTTTGCAGTATTAGAGGACTCTCCTGGAAACAGCACTTTTTACCCGTGAGCATTTTATCAAATAGATTTCCCATTATATTTTACAGTAAATATCTGTAAGAACAACAATTCTTTCTATAATCTTGTATAATTGTTTTCACTGAATTTCACATAATATGACATAGCTAAGAGGACAGTATCAGGATCCTTTGGGACGTATCTCCTATGTGTATTGCTGTGTATTCATTCTATGTTTGAGCACAGCTGTGTGCGTATTTATGATTGCTTGGGGTCTGAGATTTCTTGATAGTACAAGAGGGATGTGATCACTCAAAAGAGGTATTTTCAGATCAGACAAAGGAATAGGGGCAACGAGAGGAAGAGGAGGGGAGGGGAAGAATGGCAAGCTGCCTTCTGAGATTGGATCCTAAAGTATCGATATTTCTGATACCAACGTTTCTTGCTCTTGGATTGATAGTCATATAAAAGGATCCATATCTAAACTCAGTAATTTGGAGTGAGTGTGTGTATTATGTATCTTACTGTCACCAGGATGGTCTAATTATAGGCTACTCGGTTGATAGGAACTACTTTTCCTTCCGACTGTCAAAGTCCTATTGTGCTAAGGCTCTGTGATGGAGTTTCTTTGAAGTGAGCCGCTGCAGCCCATACATTTCCCGCGATTGAATACTGACTCTGGCTGACTGTAAAAGCAGTTACGTCTGCTATTTTTAGCTGTGAAGGTAATAATGACGCTGTGTGTGATGTGTGTGCAAAGACAGTGAAATACTTTGGCAACATTGCAAACTTCGCTTAACATCTGAGATTAAGTCAAAATAATATGATGATGTTATGAAGCGACAGTTCTGAGCAGGATATTTTCATTATAATTAAAGAATATGACAGTAGTTTGCTGCGATGGATTGGCGACCTGTCCAGGGTGTACCCCGCCTTTCGCCCGATGTAAACTGGGATTGGCTCCGGCCCCCCGCGACCCTGTACACAGGATAAGTGGTTGACGATGGATGGATGGGATGGACAGTAGTTTGATGTCTTGTCATTATGCAGCTATTATTATGAATTGGTAAGGCTACAGCCTACTCCTTATTTCTCTCATAAATACAGAAACGGGAGAGGGAGGTCATATTAAACTAGAAATAAAATATGTAGTATTGGTATTGGTATCGGTATCGGCAATACCAGCCTGGGTATTACTTGGTATTGGATCGGATAGGAATTAAGTGGTATCGCACATCACTATTTCTAACAGGACAGAAGGAGAATGTTTTTTTGAAAAAAAGTGGGTGAGAGCGGAAAATGACATAGACATCTTACTGGAGAGGACTCATGGGAACACTTGGGAATCTGAGCAAAGAAAGGGGAAAGGTAAAGGAGAGGAGAGGAAAAACATGGGGGTAGAGGTAGCGGCGTAGACAAAATCATGGAAAATGTACAGAATCTAAAATAAACAGAAAATAAAAACAGATCAGCTCTCTTTCCATAGTGTGAAAAATTAAAACTCAACGGGTGCATAGTTCTGAAACGGTTGACCACACTTGTCTACCTTTCTATAAATATTAAAATGTAGTATTAGATACGTTCATGTAAAAAATGGTGAGGGAGTGTTTTCAATCATACAGTAGCTCTAGTTTCTGCTTATAATCTTTTACCACACAGGGGAATTAAGGAAGCAAAATGGCTTTCCTTCAAACTTTGTAGCAGCTCACACGAACTAGTATAACTGGATGAAAAAAAGGGAAAATACATATTTTTTCCGATAACAATGTGAGAAGGCAACAAATAGCTTAAAGATGCTATTGAACAAGCTGACAGCTGATTTTTGTCCTTGTCCTATTTGCTGTATTTGACATCTCTAAAATTGACTGCTTTGCTTGGAAGTCTGCCCCACTGCATGGAAACTCCCCAAAACTCAACTTGATAATATCAACAAAATAAAGATATAACAAATCAATTTCTGCTTACCACCAAACTTTATTACGCCACTGTAAGTTTTTGCTTTTGATCACAATCAAACAACAAAAGAAAAGTTGCTTCTGAGACTAATTCCCTGGCTTTGAACAAGTAACTTGGAAGGGTTCCTCTAGCATCACACTGTAATAATAATAGTAATAATATCGCACTGACAAATCTGGTTGGGAAATGTAAAATGCATGTCCTACAGTGCCATAAATGAGATCAAATGTTGAACATTCAAAGTCACATATGAACACACATATACTTTAAAAAATAAAACAGGGAAAAATAGGAGGAAGTGCATTCTGTTTGTTTAACTGAAACAGTATTTTGTCGAGGTTATAGACTTTTAAAGGGTTTTCTAAGAAACAAGAAAAAACTACAATTAAATCATGTTATCTGTGTATACAGTAACATGAAACACATGGAAAGAGATGAATAATGCATTACATGAATGCTTAATATATTATTTATGCCATTTTTATTTTGTCTCATAGTGGACATACAGTAACATTAAATATGCACAAATGTGCAAAACGTGTCAAAGGAAGCTTATTTTATCTCTATGTTCACTCCACTCCTTTTGTATCTGTATGGCTGAACCTCTGCTTAGCCTCTTGAAAAGCTTCTACAACTGATGCACAGATGCAGCAATACGATTTCTTCTTAGAGTTTTAAAGATTGTTTTTATCATGTTATATGGGACTGTAGCCTTTGCACAATCCACTGTGCAATTAGTGTTATTCAATAATCTTGAATAAATAAAAATAAATAAAAAATATCTTTGAATAAAAGATATGTTTTCCCACTGGTAATACCTGCCTCCAGAATATGCTCTGCTTGTTTAGTCTTGCATTGTTGTCAGTTGTCTTAATGGGTAAAGTTATGAGTCAACAGGGAACCACTTTTGGCAGTTTGCATCTTTTTCCTCATTATTTTGAAGATAACGGACAAGCTGTTCATCCTCTTTATCCTGACTAGCTTTATTTTAGATGTATGTTAAACAAAAAGTTTTAGATGTATTTTATCCTCCAAAGGAGCACTTCCTCTAAACATCTGTCGAGTTCTAAACAAACAGGCTACTTCTTGGACTGAGGCGGATTCCTCAGCTGAGGTGAGTCCTGTAAAACAAAGCAGAATTGGATTTTACTGTTAATAACCTCACCGGTCTCTCTGTCTCTCTCTCACTCACACAAACGTACAGTAGCTGTAGTGCTAAGACTGCGGTAGTAAATTACCACATCATAAATCTTTTGTTTTTACTGGTGGGCCAGACACCATGCTCTTCAGCGCACATGCATCACCACTGAAATCAGTGGAAAACTCATTAACACATACACACACACTACAATGAAAAACATGTGCTCAAATTACACATAGTGTGCATACAGTACAGTCAACACAAATTAATTTTATTGCACATTGATTAATGAAGCTGTATGACTATATGCCACACAATGTAATGGTCAAATGGTCATAATCAAGCATTGTTAGCTTCATAAACTATTTTCCACTACTTTGAATATTTAGTCTGTTATAAGCAATGTTACATCTCCATTATGCATTTTAATGTTATTAACTGTAAATTAAATGCCTTCCTGTGATTAGACAGAAAACATATCACAACCTCTGCACCTCTATGCAGATTCTACACAGCTTTCAGCAGTTTTCAGCAGTGATGTAGGAAGTATTCAGATCCTTTCCCTGAGTAAAAGTACTAATACCACACTGTTGAGTAATAAATATAAGTGTTTATTTGGTTTGTAAGATTTCACAAAATAATGACACTTTCACAATATTTTGTTCAACTAATTGTCCGAACCTCAAAATCATTAAAAAATGACTAAAATGACAAAATAAATTAAAGATATTCAAAGAATTACAAGGAAAAGTACTGCTATTCATCACATTCATCACAGAAGTCAGGGTCCATTAAATGTTTGGCATTTTTACATGACAAACCATTATCAAAATATTTTCCATCAATTTTCTGTCAGTCAACTAATCATTTACGTACAGTATATTACAAAGCTTCATATTAGAGGTTTTGTATGTAAAAATCTTAATCTGTAAAGTAACTAGGAACTAAGGCTGCAAATAAATGTAGTGCAAAAAACTTTACAATATTCCCCTCTGAAAAGTAGTGCAGTAGAAGTATAAAGTAGCTTGAAAAGAAGAAGAATTAAAGTCCTTCAAATATACTAGTAATGAGTTACATTCCAACCCTGATTTTCAGCTCTTGGTTTTTACAGTTGGGATTACACCAAAGGTCTACCTGGTTAAAAAAGTATAGGACGTAAACTTTACAAACATTTTGTAAGCAATGAAGACTTAGAGTTGTTATAGTGGCAAACAAGAGGACATGAGTAGGATATTTAAGCAGGTAATTGGTCGCTAACAGCCTGTGAATTTGTTTTCGAGTCTTGTATGGAGTTATTTGTGCCTCATTCCTCAGTGCAATGCGCAGTGGAAAGTTTTAATGTCAGCAAACAAAACTCAAAAAAGTATGTAATTTCTAATTTGCTTTTGTATCTAACCCAAAATGTACAGTAGTTCCTTTTATAAAATACCTAATATATCTAAACTAGGGGAGGTGTGGTGGTGCAGTGGTTAGCACTGTCACCTTACAGCAAGAAGGTCGTGGATTCAAACCCCAGTTGCCCCGGCCTTTCTATGTGGAGTTTGCGTGTTCTCTCTGGGGGCTCTGGCTTCCTCTCCCCATCCATAGACATGCAGGCTAGGTTAATTGGTGTCACCAAAATTGTCCTTAGGTGTGGGTGTGATTGGTTGTTTGTCTATGTCCCTGTGATGGACAGGTGACCTGTCCAGGGTGTACCCCACCTTTTGCCCAATGTAAGCTGGGATTGGCTCCAGCCCCCCCTGTACGCAGGATAAGCAGTTGACGATGGATGGATATATCTAAACTAAGTATGATTTTGGTAGTGCTACATATCATTCTAAAAGCATGATAAGGTAAGTAATTAGTAGAAACTACTTACAATCCGAAATTACCCATTCCAATTTTACAATTGGTTGGAACTGTGGCACACTTCATCGAGCAGATGGTGTCCCATTCATTCATATGAAGTTGCGCTTATATTTTGGGGCCCATAGAGCATGTGCACTAGTCCTTCTCCAGCCAAGGTAGTTGAGAGTATGCACCTCTGAGACTTCAGCTCACATGAATGGGATAAAATACTGTAATTGAGTCTAGAGAGTCATTGCGGGGGGTTATTGCAGTACCCTAAGCAGCCGCTATGCCAAAATTGCTTTACAGCCCAGCGCCATTCATGGAGGCTTGGAGTGGGCAGGCAAACCTGAGAGCGCACAAAACAAATAACTTAAAAGAGGGCAAATGAGTAAACCTGAAAAAGGTATCATTGTGCACTTATGGATAATAGAGAAGGTACAAATATGTTTATTGAGCACAAGAATAGATTTTTTTGTTTACTTAAATGAACCATGGTATGGTAATAATGTCTATACAAGACATAATATTTTTCTGTGTGAAAATGTTCCATTTGAGGCACAAATATAACTCCATAGTCTTTCTTGCTGCTGTTGGTCAGCCATTACTGGAAGACATCAATGATATTTGTAATGCACAACTTGGCTCTTGTGGTGGTTCAGCAAATAAATGCAGAAGCAAAATATGACATTTTGAATACTTAATTTTTTTCCCACCCCTTTTCCTTCTGCCATGTATAATCCAAAAAACGACAAAATAGTAGAAGTCACAAGGGGGTGGACACAAAGTCATAGATAATAAATATGTAGGGAACTGCTCACTCAATCTGTGTGTGTGCATTTGTGCATGTGTGGCCCATTGCCATATTGATTAGTTTACAAAAGATGCATGCTCAGGGTTTGTGGTTTATTTGTGTACCAGTCTTGCCTCCCATGCCATCTCTCTCACTTACTAATATACATCTGGAGGAGTAAAAACAGTAGGAATGGGACCTGTAGAGATAGACAAAATAAAAGAACAAGAATTAGAAAAGGGAAATAGGAAAGCAAGAATCACAGCTTCTGAACAAGGGCCAGATGTAGAATTAAAATTCCCTGTTTTAGTGTTTAGTATGCTGAACACATCGTGGATCACTCATCACTATCCAACTGCCTTGGCACTCAGGGCAGCTCGCTCTCTCTCTCTCTCTCTCTCTCTCTCTCTCTCTCTC
>NC_060162.1:19922975-19938824 GCF_021292245.1 Micropterus dolomieu | reverse complement strand
GAAATTACCCATTCCAATTTTACAATTGGTTGGAACTGTGGCACACTTCATCGAGCAGATGGTGTCCCATTCATTCATATGAAGTTGCGCTTATATTTTGGGGCCCATAGAGCATGTGCACTAGTCCTTCTCCAGCCAAGGTAGTTGAGAGTATGCACCTCTGAGACTTCAGCTCACATGAATGGGATAAAATACTGTAATTGAGTCTAGAGAGTCATTGCGGGGGGTTATTGCAGTACCCTAAGCAGCCGCTATGCCAAAATTGCTTTACAGCCCAGCGCCATTCATGGAGGCTTGGAGTGGGCAGGCAAACCTGAGAGCGCACAAAACAAATAACTTAAAAGAGGGCAAATGAGTAAACCTGAAAAAGGTATCATTGTGCACTTATGGATAATAGAGAAGGTACAAATATGTTTATTGAGCACAAGAATAGATTTTTTTGTTTACTTAAATGAACCATGGTATGGTAATAATGTCTATACAAGACATAATATTTTTCTGTGTGAAAATGTTCCATTTGAGGCACAAATATAACTCCATAGTCTTTCTTGCTGCTGTTGGTCAGCCATTACTGGAAGACATCAATGATATTTGTAATGCACAACTTGGCTCTTGTGGTGGTTCAGCAAATAAATGCAGAAGCAAAATATGACATTTTGAATACTTAATTTTTTTCCCACCCCTTTTCCTTCTGCCATGTATAATCCAAAAAACGACAAAATAGTAGAAGTCACAAGGGGGTGGACACAAAGTCATAGATAATAAATATGTAGGGAACTGCTCACTCAATCTGTGTGTGTGCATTTGTGCATGTGTGGCCCATTGCCATATTGATTAGTTTACAAAAGATGCATGCTCAGGGTTTGTGGTTTATTTGTGTACCAGTCTTGCCTCCCATGCCATCTCTCTCACTTACTAATATACATCTGGAGGAGTAAAAACAGTAGGAATGGGACCTGTAGAGATAGACAAAATAAAAGAACAAGAATTAGAAAAGGGAAATAGGAAAGCAAGAATCACAGCTTCTGAACAAGGGCCAGATGTAGAATTAAAATTCCCTGTTTTAGTGTTTAGTATGCTGAACACATCGTGGATCACTCATCACTATCCAACTGCCTTGGCACTCAGGGCAGCTCGCTCTCTCTCTCTCTCTCTCTCTCTCTCTCTCTCTCTCCCCCTCCCTCCCTCCCTCAGTCTTTGATGCCAGCTGAGCTGGAGAAAGGGAAGGGACATGAGGAGGGGGTTGGGGGAACCACGCAGTGCAGATGTTAAGTGTGAAGAAGAGTTGACATGCTCTGTGCAAAATATTTCGCAAGTTCAACTCTTTGGGCTCACATGAAGGAGGAGATTGTTGTGCAAAAGCTTGCAAAACAAGAATTGGTGCATTACTTTGCAGATGAGGAGTGAAACAGAGACTCATCAGTCAAAAGCTTTTGGGCTTATGAGGTGATTTTAGCTTATATCAAATTGAAAGCCTACAGAGAGATGCAACCTTAATATTGGAGAGGGACATGCTGGCACAACACAGAGTTCAACAGATGCTTACTTCTTATTTGCTAAGCTGTGGAATTTTGCCAGTTTTATTTAAAATAACAAACTTACTTTGCAAAAAAATTGAAAAATACTTTTCGGAACAAGATATTTTGAGAGACATTACAATCAGCTGTTATTATGTTATTATCTGTATTTGTATAGCGCCTTTTTTGTCTTCCAACAACTCAAAGCGCTGTTATGCACTATATTGCACTCATCCATTCACACACATCCATACACCGATGGAAGAGCCATCCATGGCTATTCAGGGTTCAGTATCTTGCCCAAGGACACTTCAACACAGAGCCTGGAAAAGCTGGGGACTGGACCTCCGATCTTCCAATTAGTGGGCAACCCGTCCTCCTGAGCCACTGCCGCCCATTATCTGCATATATCCAGTCTGCAGGAACAGTCAGTAAGAGCAACTACACTTCATGGTGCACAGCAGTTGATTTTCGACTAATCATGTCAGTTCTACAGTAAGCCGCATCGAATTAATGCACTCAAATTCTCACGACCATAATCAGCATGATACAATGTAGTTAGTTGATGAGATTAATTAATTCATTTGTACAATAAATATTTCAGTTTCAGTTGTTTCCACATATTTTATGCATGGTATTGGACTTTTTCTCAGTATAAATGTACCAAATTAATTAAATTATTTAATTTACCTTTCCTGAATTTATGTTTTGAATGCAAATCCAACCCCACACGATGCATATTGTAAGGGGAAATTCGAAACAGGGCAAAGTTTTGTCTTGCATGAGCCAGATGGTTTGTACATAAGTCATTACAGGAAGCTATGCTGTGGTTTACACCGTCTAAGTTATCCACATGTGCTCATCAAACTCCAAAGAAATCCAGAGAAAAACCTGAGCACACACTTCGTACACATATCGTGCACATATTCTACATGTATACTGTATGTTGTGCAACTGCCTAGAACAACAGTAGACATCTCTTGCGGGTCAGTCACTGGTGCGTCTAGTAATTGATTCTATTTATTCTTTATATATATTTTATATTTACGTTTAACATGTATTTTAGTCTCTTAACTGTTTCTTGCTTTTATCGTGTATTTGTTTTTATGTTTTTTATTGCCTTTGCACTTGTTAAAGCACTTTGTAACTTGTTTTTGAAAAGTGCTGTATAAATAAAGATTATTATTTAAGGCCTTGCCTAAGGGTACCTGAATGGTAGAGTGGAGGGAATGTGGTTCACTTTGCTCACCTAAAGCCTGGGAATATTGTTTCTTGAGATGTGATTTTCTAATACAACCACAGCCCAATGTAACCTGGGCATATAATTGTCCACATTTCCTTATCATCAATACTAAAAAAAAAAGGAGTGAATCGTTTACATTAAGTGTGCTGTTCCAGAGGGACCGTTGAATCAGAATGGCTCAGTGGAGCGAATCAGCATGGCAACAGACAAGATAAGATGGAATCTCCTCCTCGCCTGACAGCTATTATTATAACCCTGTTAGAAAAATACAGTTGTGTTAATCACAGCCCAGCAGTGTCCAGAGGATGAAGATGTTCTGTGTATGTGCATGCTTGGATAAGTAAGAAAGAGCCAACACAACAATAAGGCAAAGGAGATAAGGGAAGAGACAGATTCATCAAAGGACACAGACACCTGTTTATGTTCAGTCTACCAAAGTTGATTTTTTTGACAGGCTGGAATTCCAATTAGCACACAGGGGAATGCAACTATTGGTAAAACAATCCAATTATTGTTTGGAGCAGATGTTCTTTCTTGAAAACAATACGCAGCCAGAGACTGTTTAGTCATTAGCAATGTGGCCTCTGGAGCAACAACAATATACAGTTAAAGCGAATGTCTCTAAATCCCTGCACACTCCCAGTCTATGTTTTTCCATCTCCAACTGCCTGTCATTCTGTCATACTTTCCCCTCTATTTTTTCATTTCTCTCTCTTTTTTTAATTTGCTGTCAATACAATGCAATGCAAAAATATGAGTCACTGGAGTATCATGCATGAACATCACTTAATCTCACCATACTCTTCCTACATCAATTTTCTTAGGGAATGTTTTAATCTTTATGAATATGACAAGTGATAGCATTTACAAGCATGTGTACTTTTTTGTTCAAAGACAATGTTAACTTCTCTCTTTGCTTTACAGTTGAATAATATAGTGATGTATATATTTTTTTTTATCTAGACAGCACTCTGCCAATGAGGACCACTATTTTCAGCGGTGGCTGGGAAGGCTCAATGAGGAATTCTTTTTTGAGGACTACTTTTGCATTACCTCACAATACTTTTGCGTCCCCTCGCAGTATGTTTTGCGTTCCCTCGCAATACAGTTCCTTCTGAGCTATAGCTGTGTCTGCTGGGCTGCTCTCAGCACATTGCACCATTATGGATCAGCTTATTGAATTTTACTTTGAACCGGACATTCCCTCTCCTCTGGAGCGATCACAGCACCCGCCATGGTGCCTGGTGCTTCTGATTAAGTAGCCTACATTTATGCCTATTGAACAGAAATAGTCCTCAAAAAAGAATCTTCTTGTGAGTCTTCGGAGCCACCGTATGTTTATTTTCAATGAACAAATACATAAGATATGACATTAAACTGTACGATATGCTGAGCCCTGAGGTGAACATCCAAAATCTGGCCACATGCTGAAAGCGTGTCAGAGGACAGGAAATCTATGATTTTGTGTATGTTTGAAAGTCTGAGAAGTGAAAGAAAGGTGGATGACAGATAACTAGTTCGGCAAGACTGGTGTCTGGAAAGGAGTTCGGTTATCGATCTGTGATGCTGTACAGTAATGGCCTTGCTGCCTCTATTTAACCTGTCTGTCTTGTGATAGAAATACACACATACACTACAAACAACAGTGCACACAGAGACCCTCTGCCTCTTACACACACATGGTCACAGACAGAAACAAATTACATCTGTCTCGGATGTTCTGAAGAAGTGATCAGGATCCCATCTCACTCCACCAGGGTTCCCATCGGGCTTTCTAATTGCTTGATACCTGTTCCAAAAGGATTTCCCTCACAGAACAACTCCAGGTCAGGGTCATGGAGGGCACACTGGAACACAGGATGTCAGAGGTGTCATCATTATCAGAAACAACGAGGGAAGGGAGAGAAAGCAAGAGATGGTGTCCACTCACACAGAGACTGGAGACAGATGGCTCTCATGGGATCATATTAGTGGAGGAAGCAGAAGCAGTGTGTTATCAAGTTGCAGAAGAGACATCCCTGAATAACCAGATTATGATGATGATGATGATGATGATGATGATGATGATGATGATGGTGGTGTGTGTGTGTGTGTGTGTTGGAGTGCGTCTTTGTGTATGTGTATACATTTCTTCGTTGTCATACCCTGTGTGCAGTTTTGGGGTTAACACTTTTGGGTTAAGGTTACAAAAAGAGTTTAGGTTATACAAGTAAATGTAATGCTCATGGTTAGGGTACTCACAAGTAACCTGAAATGTGCATTTACAGGCATGAAAGTCAACATACTGTTACAGTGGGTTATTGTGCGCAGAAGAAACAGGCAGACTGGTGCAGTTCAATGATTTATTTTACAAAAATGAGGGAACTAGAATGAACTGGCAACCAACAAGGCAAGTGAACTGGTGTTTAGAGAAACACTGATTGCAATTTTCCCAGCCGATTCCGATTACCAATCTTTTTAATAGACCTGCCGAATCCAATTTTGGCTGATTCCAATTTTCTATATTTCTAATGGGGGTCCATTCACCTGAATGTTCATTATAAAACATTGACTGTTAAACAACTTTTACATTTCTCCAAAACTGTAGCAGCTTACTGGACCTTCTCTAACTCAGACACCTCTCAAAATAAAAAGTGCTCCAGGTTAGGCTACTAGACAGAGCTTTCTGTACAAATAAAATTGAAAATTGAAAATTGAAAATTTTGAATATTGAAAATAAACTGAAGTATATCACAGCTCATTTCCTACAGAATGACAGTGTTACTGTGGTGGGAATGGTGCTATATTTGTCCATCCATCCATCCATCGTCAACCGCTTATCCTGTGTACAGGGTCGTGAGTGCTATATTTGTATTTGAAAATATTTAAAAAGAATACATTACCCTATTTCTAGTAGGATATGTTATTAATTATCTCACCATTTTAGTTTTACTTAATTTTCCACCGTATTTTAGTGTTTACTCACCAACAGTAATCTGCTCACCTTGCTTTTCCGTTTAGACACACACCCCTACACCTGAAGGAGACTTGTTAATTACCAATCAAGCCCACCATAGTACTAAATGACAAAGGCACCAACAGCTGTGTTTACTGTTGCTTTACCTGGTCCATGCTTTGAAATATCCACTGTGTCCGCGTCTTCCATCGCAATACAAGATAGTAGTGTGACAAGACACTTAAGATTCAGTGTGTAAGATTTAATGGCATCTAGTGGTGAGGGTTGTGAATTGCAACCATCTATGTAGTCTACCGCTGCCCCCTAACCTTTCAAAGAGCATAGGACAGCTTCGGTGACAGCACAAAAGGTGTCTCTTCTGAGACAGTAGAGAGTGGCCATTCAAGGGTTCTTTAGGTATATTTATTAAGAAATTATATTTACTTAATTATTCAGCAAAACCATATGTTATTGTGACTAGGCCACTGACAGATAACATGGAAAAGCCAAGAGTGTGAAACACTGTCACTGTTTCTGCACCACAGTCCTTTATAAACCACACATTAGATAAAGTTTATACAAACATTGACAAGGGAAACAAATTAATTATCTCAGTGATTACGGACCCTCCAAACTGCCCGCCAGCAATAATAACTGGCCTGCTGCCAGATTACGGTGCTTTGACAGTGGCAAAAAATATAAATAAATAAATGCTTTGATAGCATGCTGAAATAGATCTCAGTCATGACAGTAACAGTTACTCACATAATCACTTCCTCTTTAGTGGTTTTGACTACAAAATAAAAGTGCAAGAAGCTTGTGTAATGCAGTATTGGAGTTGAACTGAGTTTTTACTTTGAAAAATTCTGAACGACATTAAAAGAGTCTGTAGCCTGCTTGACACACCTCTGAAAGAGCCGTCAGAAAACATGATTCCCCTAAATGTCCTCTGCCTGGAGATACTGGGGAATTGCAAAAGTGTCTGTAGGTTGATGGATGTGGATCAAACACAAGAACAACTTAGTGATGAAACCTGCTCTGCACCGCTGTTTGTACGTTTTCAGCTACTGTAGAATCATGACAATGCAACGTGACTAGTGTTGCCAACTTTGTCACTATGAAATAAGGGACAAAAGGTGGCACCGCTGCAACAGTGTGGGTATGGTTTTGTGTGAATATACAGTGTATTGCTTTAAGCAATTTGTCATAATGATAGCTAATCTATTAATTAAATATTTGGTAGCTTTAATAATTTAGTTTATTTACAGCAGGTACCTTTAACACAGTCCTTTAATTAAACCACTACCTGTTACCTTTACTATTTGTCTAATACAAAACACCCTTAGGTGCCCGCGGTTATGTAGATATAAATGGCTCATTCTAAGGTAATAAAAACATAATGGTTTATTATGTAGGGTCTTTACACACCACTGACAACATAGTTATGGATATTATATTGCAGTTCTGTCGATAGATCCTCACAAATATTACACACTGAACCTTTAACCCACGTGACGAGACGAGATTTGAGATTGGGTTCATGAGATTAAAATCTTGTCTCGTCTCAATGTCACTATTTTTAAGAAATGCTGAATTATATGAAAATTTTGAGCATTAAACACTTAAGTTTCTGCATGAATTTTTGGTTTATGGTGATTTTTTTTATTTATATAAAGACAAACACAAAATTCAGGAGGCAGGTGACGATTCAAAATCTATAGCCTAACTATAACAGAACATAAATCAGTGTAGCTCTCAGTCATTCTGTGCTGCTATTAGATATGTTTCTCCTTTAGATCACCTTATTTAATTGAATTCCTTCTGATTCATGATTTTGTCTTGCCTCCTCTTTGTGTCTTTGTTTGGAAGTAACCTCTTTAAATGTGACTGTGGCACGTATTCACTATAATGATTTGAATTGATGAATTTAATGAATTATTTCATTTTAATTTAGTTATAAACTCCTGGACATTAATAGCTCCTGTGTTTCAGCAGATTTTCTGCTCATGGTCAAAACTTTCTGCACATTAGAATCTCTCTCACATGTCTTTGTTCTCTGACATGCCCAGAAAAAAGTCATAACATTACCAGACTAACGTCATCATTTAATGAGAAATCTAACTGCACTATACCCTGCTGTGCATCATGTTATTGATCTGCTGGTAGTAACGCTGTCCCCTTCAGACCGTTCGACCGACAGTTTGGGACTGCATGTTGCATGTGAAACCGAAAGTAACTGAAACACTTTTGATCAGGCAGAAATCTCACCACAAATTCACACACCTACATACCACTCTGGTGGAGTGGTAGTGGGGGTATATTGTGTTTAATAAAAAAATGCTCATCTGAGAGACAATACAACTGTTGTTTTTATTGAATCGTATTCATGTATTACAAAAATCTTCAGCCAAAACCAAATAGCGTAAGGGCCCGTATCCACCAAAGCGTTTTTTACCTGCTGAAAACGCCACCTGCTGTTTTGAAAATGCCTAGCTGGGAGCGCTAGGGTGCGTTTTGGAGGCGCAGTGTTTTTTTTTTTGAGATCGTGGTTGCATAATACATATGCAACCACGATCTCAAAAAAAATACATAATTTCCGTGGAGGCGATGTGTTGCAAGTAGGGTAGCCTACTTAATTTTAGTGAATGTAAAAATGTCACCAAAAAGTATGTAGGCCTACTTGCTCTGGCCCTTGCTCTGCATGAAGAAAAGGCTGAAACATGAGAGCACAGACTGTCCGTACGTGGGTTCATGAGGTTTTGCGGGCGAGTAGGCACATCGCTTCGATCAAGATCGGATGTGCTCGGTGTGGTGTTTGTCCCGCCCCTCCTGCGCTGTGATTGGACGGCTGGGTAAAAAGTGACAGTGAGGAGCGCCACGTTTTTCCCAAAGTTGAACATTTTTCGACTCTTAGCGACTGAAAAAAAACGCTCAGCGCCCAGCACGGAAAAGACGCTCAGCGCCTCGTCACGCTCCTGCCGTTTTTACCAGCTAGTAAAAACGCGGCACTCCTATTGGAATTAATTGAAAAAATACGCTGGCTTCAGAAAAAAACGTTTGGTGGACACGGGTCCTAAATGACAGAATAATAGAACATGGCACAACGAAATACTCAGGGGAATCACGTAACAAGCAACAAAGTCATTAAAGAAAAATAGTTAAGTCTTTGTATTGAATTTGTGAATGTAATATTAGAGCTGATTTCTGACAGTGTCAGGAACAATTCCTGTGCAATAACCCAGTTGCTCTGCCTCTAGTCAGCCACCTGTTTTCTGGCTACCACTTATTATTTATTCATCATTCTCTATTTCAGAGCTGTTCATACTGTTATATTTTCATTTTGTATATACTGTATACCAATCCACCTACCTCAAGTACATAAAACCTGCACATAATACTTATTTATTCCAGCATCCTTTGGACTATGTACATGTGTACATGTATGTGTACCTGTATATCACATCCACCTCCGACATGTACATAATAATGATTATAATAATTTACTCCTACATTCTTTGCACTCTGCTCACTGCACTCTGTCAATCTGTCTATATTGTTTCTGTTTATAGTATATATATTGTGTGTATATTGTGTTCTCTATACTGTAGTCTGTGTTTGATTTAATTATTGTGTTATTGCATTATTGTATGAGTAAGCACAACATGAGCAATGTACAATCCTGAGTCAAATTCCTCATATGTGTGCACATACCTGGCAAATAAATCTGATTCTCCCTCTCTTTCTGTGTGTTTCTCTGTAGGTGTAAATTGCAAGCATTGTGTCTTCTTCATTCACGGTGAAGAACTTCCTTGCCTACAACATGTTTTAGCGTGTGTGTCTGGCTGTGGCAATAGCTGGTATGACGTGAAACACTGGCACCAGTCACCAGCCATGGACAATTAAGCTGAAAACCGTCCAATTCTAGTCCCCAGACGATCGATTGGTGCATCTCTACTGGTATTTATTGTGTATATGGAGTGGCTGGGGCAGCACGGTGGCCCAGGCCTTTCTGTGTGGAGTTTGCATGTTCTCCCCGTTCTCCAGGGTGTACCCTGCCTTCCGGATTGGCTCCAGCCCCCAGCGATTGACGATAGATGGAGTGGCTGATGAGGGAATGAGTTGCAGGTGAGGAGTGAGCGAAATAGGCCAGGTAACTGCAGGTCTGATGAGGGAAGTGATTAACAGGTGTGTAGCTGGGTGTGGCAGTCAAATGAAAATCTGAGGGCAAATGGTGGAGAACTTGAGGATGGCAGGTCTGGGGAGCCAGATTAGGGGACAGAGATCAGTGCTGAGGGCCATACATACAGTATGTGCATGATTTTAAATACTGTATGCATGTGTGTGAGTACAACTGTGTGGTTCCGTATCTGCAGGCTCAAGTGTGTAGTGTGTCTACAAACAATATGTGCATTTGTGTGTGTGGGAATTTGTGTGTTCATGTGTGCTGTACATGTGCATATTGGATATGTGCATGTCATTCTATGTGTGTGCCTACATTCAGGTATGTGTGTGTGAGCATGTTTTGACAGCTTTGGCATTCCATGTATACACGTTTGTTTCTGCCTATGCATAATTGTACGTGTTCATGTTTTTAAACCTGTATGTGCATGTTTGTGTTGATGTCTCCTCTATCTCTACATTTGTAAGGTGTTTGTTCTGCATGTCTGTTTTTGTTTATAGATATGCTTGTGTGCATGTGTGTCTCTGTGTGTGCCCCCAAGTGGCAGATCTGCTGTCTGTCACAGTGATGCAACTTGACAGTAGGGTCTTCTTCAATGAGCTCATTGGAGCTCAGCCAACAACCTGCTCTCCCCCTCAGTTAGTGCTTCTTCCTCTCTGCCCCCTTCTCTCTCGCAAACTCTTCTTCTCCTTCCCCTCCAGAAAACCTCTCTCTCTCTCTTTCTCTCTCTCCTGTAGCTGAATATATTCCCCTCTCATTTATATTCTCTTTTCTCCTTCTTTCTCTCTTCCCTTTTAACCTTCCTGTTACCTTTTGAAAGGTGTACTACCCAGTATAATGAGATTGTAAACACAGAAGAAAGAAAAGCACTCCTTTTTCTTTTCCTACCCCTGTCACACAATGTCTACATATCTAAAAGGCACAGTTCCATCAAAAGCAGCTGATAATTGAGACAGTACACAAGGATTGGATTAAATCAGACACTGTTCTGTTCTGAAAATACCAAGAATACTCAACTGCAAACTGAGTCACTACAGGTTTCCTTCAGAGCGTCAGATCAATGTAACTCAGTACCACAATCAATTAGTGAGTCCCAATTTTATTACTCATTTAAGATGTTAAGAAATGGATTATTGAAAACCAACAATTTCACTTGGGTACATTAACATTTGTTTTGAATGTTGATTAATGTACATTGTCCCTTCTCAAATAAACAATTATAAAAATAAAAAAAAAGAAATTATATAGAAATAATAAAATGGAATAGAATGAACAAATACATTTGTTTTTTATTATCATGTTATCCATATAACAATGCTCACCCCAAATGGGCTGACAAGACACCAAAAATTCTAATAAACCAGACCCAGAATACTGCATATAAATTTTAACAACAACAATTAACAATACTACAAAAAATACAAAAAAAACTAACAAAAATACAGGAAACAAATTCAAATAATTTTGAATCACTGATTTTCATATCTTTAAAGATGGATTGGGGGCAACATACTAAGAAATAATAAACAAGATGACTACATGAAGTTCAAGTAAGGGTTGCTGTAAGGGTTTTTAAAAAGCTTCATAGGCCCAGGAAGTCAGAAAATTAAAATTTCCCTCATGTTCTCTGCACACATGACATTTTTTTTTCAACAACATTGAAACAAGGAAATTATAAAATGCAGTGTTATTAGGATTAACTTATCACTGACATCCCTGTAACAATGCAAATGTAACATCTGAACAACTGAGGCTGCCTAAATCCACAAAACAACTGCAGGTAGAAATAACTGCCGAGTTCCTTGACAGACTATGTGCAAGTGAAGAATTGCTGTTTCAAAGGCAAATGACGGTCACACCAAATATTTATTTCATGATATTTATATGATTTAGATTTTTCATTCACTTTGAATTTTGTTAACTGAAAAATATAATCTTTTTACATTTCTATTTTTTAAGCATTCTTACTTTACAGCATTTTTCCACACCTGCCTAAAATTCTTGCTCAGAAACTGTACAGAGTAGCGATGCACACTGACACCGCTTACTTCAATACAAATAAAATGCATTTCCTAGGGTTGCTTCACAATAGAAGTTTCAATGTGAACTGCCGATACAAAGCTTATAATATGAAACAAGAGCAGCAGGAAGTGATTGCTTTGAATTGGCAGTAGCCTAACACCTTCCTGATAGGGCTTTAGGAAAGCAGTCTAATTGGTGAAAATTTTCAAATCACTTTGAACTGAAATGCCTTGCGATCAACTTCAACCTCCACAAATATTGACAGGTGAATAGCGATCGACTTGTAAAGCAACTTAACCTTGAATCTCGAATGACTCTTTTTAGACATTGAGACCGAGATTTGTTTCTCCAGGTTCTGTAATTTTGTTTGGTTAATATTACTGGTGGATGTTGGTACTAAAATATGTTCCTTAGTAACTAGACTCACCCTTTTGGAGGCTATTTAAACTGGCCTCAAATAACAGGACATAATAATCGATGTCACATTCTCAGGAGACTCTGGGATAATCATGTGACTCACACCACCACAGAGGTTGTTGAATTATGTGTAGCATAATATCTGGCAGCCTTGACAAAATATGTAGATGTAGCTGTATCTTATATACAAGGCAGGTCTGAGCCTTTATGTGTATTGAACATTTATTTAGAGTTGCAATTTTTTTATTTTATTTTAATGGTTAGTGCACTTAATTTGTTCTAAAATATCAAGTCAATAGCATACTTGCATCCACGTTGTGCACTGTGATAGAATATGATTCCATACAATATTGCTTCTATAATTTTGTTCATTGAGAGTTTGTTGCATTTGTGCTGAGGCAGTGAGCTTAAGAAATGCAAACCACAGCTTTGTTGTGGAACACCACTTCCTGATATTGATCGATCCAATCAAAATGATTAACTAAGAGAGAGAGATGGACGGTGGGAGGGGTGAGGGATGATTGGGAGAGCGAACAAAAGCAAATAAAGGAGGGGAAGATGCCGATGGATGAAGGGAATCAGAGGAGGGGAAAAGGAATAAGTAAGATGTCGAAGCAAGGGGAGGACAGCAGGGTGGATGTAAAATGGGACATTAGGGGATGATAGGCCGGTAAATCAGACTGATTCAGCATAGAGTGAGGAGAAAAGATAACGCATTGCTCACGTGTCGGAATCATCATTTGTTGTCCATGTCCCATGTCCATGACATGTATGTATGTTTGTGCAGTGAAGTTGGTCAAATTCTTTCTGAATCTGAGTATTAACCTCTGTATTTCAATCACAATCAGGTTTATTGTCAGGTATATTTTTACATACAAGGAATTTGACTTGGTATAAATTGGTGCTTACAGTACACATGAACATAAATAGAAATATAAATATATACAAAGAAAGGAGATCAAAAAAATCAGAAGAATCAGAAGGAGCTTTATTGCCAAGTAGTGTTTTACACATACGAGGAATTTGCTTTGGTGATAAGGTGCAACACGTAGACAAACATACAGTCAACATAAATAAATGTGGAAATATATAAATATGGAATTGAAGAACAACGTTGCAGATATATACATGTGCATTATTCTGGGTCTGTGCCGTACAGAATTAACGTAACGGAAGAGAATAACAACAATCACTAACAAATATGTGCGACGTGCCAGGTCTGAGCCCGACACGGGATGAAACGGTATTTACATGTGCAGAGACATTTGTATCGTTTGCAAGGGGGGGGTGTCAGTGGGGGACCCGGGCCTTGTTAATGAGCTAGCTGCAGATGGGAAGAAACTGTTTTTGTGGCGAGAGGTTTTGGTCCTGATGGACCGCAGCCTCCTGCCAGAGGGGAGAGTCTGAAACAGTTTGTGTCCGGGGTGGGAGGAGTCAGCTGCAATCTTTCCTGCTCACCTCAGAGTCCTCGAGGAGTACAGGTCCAGAAGAGAAGGAAGATTGCAGCCAATCACCTTCTCTGCAGAGCGAATGATGCGCTACAGCCTGGCCTTGTCCCTGGCAGTGACAGCAGCGTACCAGATGGTGATGGAGGAGGTGAGGATGGACTCATTGATGGTGGTGTAGAAGTGCACCATCATTGTCTTTGGCAGGCTGAACTTCTTCAGCTGCCGCAGGAAGTGCATCCTCTGCTGGGCCTTCTTGGTGAGGGAGGTGATGTTGCTCCCACTTGAGGTCCTGGGAGATGATGGTGCCCAGGAAGCAGAAGGAGTCCACAGTGGTGATTGAGGAGTCACACAGGATGATGGGGGAGGGTGGGGCTGTGCTCTTTCTAAAATCTACCATCATCTCCACCGTCTTCAGAGCGTTGAGCTCCAGACTGTTCTGGAGGAATGATGGTGTTGAAAGCTGAAATCCACAAACAGGATCCTGACGTAGGTTCCTGGGGAGTCCAGGTGCTGGAGGATGACATGAATGGCCATGTTAACTGTATGGTCTACAGACCTGTTGGTCTCTGTAGGCAAACTGCAGGAGTGGGTCCGTGATGGATTTTAGGTGGGACAACACAAGGCGCTCAAAGGACTTCATAACCACAGATGTCAGGGCGACGGGTCTGTTGTCATTTAGTTCTGTGGTCCTTGGTTTTTTGGGGACAGGGATGATGGTGGAGGCTTTGAAGAAGGCAGGCACATGGCATGTCTCCATTGAAGTGGAGACAGCTGATTGGCACAGTGCTTCAGGGTGGATGGGGAGACAGAGTCCGGCCCAGCTGCTTTGCGGGGTTTCTGCCTCCTGAACAGTCTGTTGACATCATCTCTCCAGAATGGTAAGAGAGGGGTAGGACGTGGAGGATGAGATGGTGGACTGTGGCCGATCAGTGGTGTGATGGGGAATGGTGTCAGGTCTGTCCCATTGTCTTTCAAAGCGACAGTAAAACTGGTTCAACTCGTTGGCAATGCGTGAGTCATTCATGGAGTGGGGGGATTTAGGTCTGTAACTGGTGATCTGTCTGAAGCTTCTACAGACAGAAGCAGAGTAATTTTTCAGTGGACAGTGGAGGATCGCAGCGAGAGTCGGACACCAAGAATCAAAAAAGTTTAAGTATATTTTTGAGGAATAAAACTACTCCTGGAACATATCTCACTCACAACCCGTCTGCTACAACCAACGCGAATATCAAAAATTACACAGTGGAGGATTTAACGGACTTGGAAGCTTTCATCGAAAGCTATTACAACTGGCAAAACAATATGGACATGGACTCAGTAGATAGTAATGCTACACCCAACCCATCGAAAAGAAAAAAGACCGACTCTTCCGACACCGACGATCTACAAACCACAAATGTGTACTGGCTAGTATTAATAAAAAACTGGACATTCTAGTTTCACTACACGAGGAAATAAAAGACATTCGGGACAGTCTTGAATTCGCCCACAACCACATCATAACACTGCAACTGTTGTGGTGGCAGCCCGGCTGACGGTGAGTGTCCTGGTTTTTTCTCCTTTTTATCAGTTTTTCTGCTTTTTTCCTTGGTTTTCTGTTCTCTGCCTGCCTCCCTGTGTTTTCTCCCCTGTGTGCTCTCTCTCCCTCTGCTCCTGAGCCCAGCCAACTACCTGCACCTGCATCCCATCAGCCACCTCGTCAGCCTGCCACACCTGCCAATAATCACCTCATGACTGCCTGTATTTCAACCCCGGTTCTCCACACCATCCTCGCTTGATCGTCGTTGCTCCATACCCGGTGCCACTTCCGTGTTCAGGCTTCCATGTTTCTTGTTTTTTCACATTTACCCTGTGCCTTGTCGCTGTCTTCCCTAACCTTGTCTCTCTGTCTGTTTCCCTCCCAGGTACACTCACCCTCGTCCTCCGTTCAGTTGGCTGGGCTCATCCACTGGCCCACTCCTCCTCGGACTTCCCTCACGGCGTCCTCCCTGTTCCCCCGCCTCTCCTCGCTTCCTCGGCCCCTGTGTTCCCTGGCTCCCTGGCTCCCTGTCTCCTTGATTCCCCGTGCCTGTGCTTCCCCGACGTCC
>NC_060162.1:19902899-19922875 GCF_021292245.1 Micropterus dolomieu | reverse complement strand
TTTTATCAGTTTTTCTGCTTTTTTCCTTGGTTTTCTGTTCTCTGCCTGCCTCCCTGTGTTTTCTCCCCTGTGTGCTCTCTCTCCCTCTGCTCCTGAGCCCAGCCAACTACCTGCACCTGCATCCCATCAGCCACCTCGTCAGCCTGCCACACCTGCCAATAATCACCTCATGACTGCCTGTATTTCAACCCCGGTTCTCCACACCATCCTCGCTTGATCGTCGTTGCTCCATACCCGGTGCCACTTCCGTGTTCAGGCTTCCATGTTTCTTGTTTTTTCACATTTACCCTGTGCCTTGTCGCTGTCTTCCCTAACCTTGTCTCTCTGTCTGTTTCCCTCCCAGGTACACTCACCCTCGTCCTCCGTTCAGTTGGCTGGGCTCATCCACTGGCCCACTCCTCCTCGGACTTCCCTCACGGCGTCCTCCCTGTTCCCCCGCCTCTCCTCGCTTCCTCGGCCCCTGTGTTCCCTGGCTCCCTGGCTCCCTGTCTCCTTGATTCCCCGTGCCTGTGCTTCCCCGACGTCCTCCACTCCAGTCCCTCTCACCCTTTTTCCCTCAATAAACCTCCTTCCCTCAGAGTGCTGCATTTGGGTCCTCTCTGTCCACACACCACACCTCGTAACAGCAACAATCAAACCAGGAATTACAGTCAATGAAAAAATGTACACTATCACTAAAGAAAACAAGCTAATGAAAGGGACAATTCTGGAAATACAAACTATTCATTTGGACTAAACGATCAGTTCCCACAGGAAATAAACGAATGCAGGAAAATACTTTACCTGATATTAAAGGAAAAATGGAAAAACAACAAACGCACTTCCCTGGTAGTAGACAAACTGTAAATCGATGGACAGTTATTCCGAAACTCAAAAATGACCAGTGCCCCCATCTGTGTTTGCTCAGTCTGTGTTAGTTTTGTTTTTTCATGTTTTATGTTTCCACCACATATCTTTTTGCACAGTATCATATGTACACTTTGTAGTTTGTGTTTAGCCAGTCTTAGTCACTGTGAATGGCTTCATACATACAGCCTCTCTTCTCTCTCCCCCTCTCCCTCTTCATCAATGTTACACTCTCTCTTTTCTCCCCGTCTCTCTCCTCTGCTATCCCAAGCAAGGCATGCTTAACATAAAATCATACAAACACTCAATTTTGTAACATGGAATGTACGTGGCTTCCGCACTCCATATAAAAGAATCAAAATCATCAATCATCTCATAAAATTAAAGGCTGATATATGTTTTCTACAGGAAACACACTTAAACTCTGCATTACAATATTTTCAGTTTAAACAAAATGACACATACAACAGTAAACAAAGGCGTGTCGATTTTAATAAACAAAAACATTTCTTTTAATCACAATACATCCGTCAATGATCCAGACGGTAGATTTATCATCATCATCAATCATTAACCACACAAATCTTACACTCGCCAACATTTACGGACCCAATAAAGATGACCCATCGTTCTATCCCCCTTTTTTTTCCTTACTCTGCCACTGGCAAGTATTATTATATCTGGAGATTACAATACTGTTATCAACCCCACACTAGACCGCTCAAGTACCTCAGGTAGTTTAAGACACTGACACTCCACTGATATAATAAAATGATATATGAATGATTATGGACTTTGTGACAGCTGGAGAACGAGAAACCCTTTATTAAAAGAACATTCATATTTTTCTTCCCACCAATGTTCCTCTAGAATTGACCTCTTTCTCAATAGTAACTCACTCACCCAACATTTTCAAGAAAATCATGATAAGCGATCACGCTCCCGTTTTGTTGACAATAAATACCTAAACCCATTTTAAGCCTTCTACAAGATGACATTTCAACACATCATTGCTTGAAGGTCTGGATTTCAGCTCACTTATCAGAAGAGAGTGGGCATCCTTCCTGGAGGTAAACGACTCTCCAGATATCTCACCCTCAATCTAATGGGAAACAGCTAACGCAGTATTAAGACAAAAGAAACAAGAATTGGAAAATACCATACAGCTTAAAATTAAACAGCTAACAAACCAATATACCGATAACACTAGTACTGAACAAACACAAAATTAACTGAGCCAACTTAAAACCCAACTGGAAATTATCTCACACAAAAAAACACAGTTCCTTATCCAACAACTTAAATATGAAATATTTCAATATAGTAATAAAGCAAATAAATATCTAGCAAACCGCAAAAAAAAGAGAAAGCAGTTATTCCATCCATATTCAATGCAACAGGTACTATAACCCAAAATCCGCAGGACATAAACAATATCTTTCATAACTTTTATAACAATCTGTATTCCTCAAAGCATGAATCTTACCAATCAGAAATGGACAACTTCTTAGACAATCTGGACCTCCCTACACTACCTAGAGAACACACCAACCTTTTAGAAACAACACTTACTCCTGAAGAACTCTAAACAGCCTTAAATAAAATGCCAAACAATAAGTCACCTGGACCAGATGGATTCCAAGCCTAATTCTATAAACACTTTTGGGATATTTTATTACCACTATTCTATAGAGTGACTACAGAAATCAAAGATATATACCCAAACACATGAATACTGCTGTCATAACACTTTTATTAAAACCTAACAAAGATCCAACTCACCCCTCTAGCTCCCGCCCTCTCTCCCTTATTAATACCAATCAAAAAATTATTACAAAATCCCTAGCAACAAGAATAGAGACCGTTACGCCAAAACTAATTCACCCAGATCAGAACGGCTTCATCAAAAGCAGGAACTCTTCAGATAACCTCTGTAGACCTTTTAACTTAATCGATATATCACAGCAAAGACAAGATAAAACCATAATCATTATCATTAGATGTCGAAAAAGCTTTTGACAAAGTAAACTGGACTTTTCTATTTAGCACCCTACGCAAGTTTGGTTTTGGAGAGTCATTCATCTATTGGATAAGAACACTGTACACGTCACCTAGAGCTTCAGTAATCACAAACCAGATCACCTCACCTAGCTTCAGATGTCATCAGGGAACCAGACAAGTATGCCCACTCTCACAATTCTTCACTCAATTTGCTATTTTCATCTAACCACTCGCAGCAGAAATACGACAAAACAATAAAATTGATGGAATCCAGGACGCCAGCTCACAACATAAAATTAGTCTTTATGCAGATGATTTATTATTGTATCAAAAAAAATCCATCCGTGTCACTACAGGAAACATTTAACATTATTAATAACTAGGGCTGCAGCTAACAATGATTTTTGTATTTGAAGCTTCGATAGATTATTTCAATGATTCATCGATGCGTCGTTTAAGAAGTACTTTTGCTTGGTGGCGGCAGCGGCACCCAGTTAACTCATGACTGTGAGGTTACAACTTACGGCCCAAAAAGCAGAACAACAAACGCACGTGTGTACATTTTCAGCTGAGGTCTGCGGCTCACTTTGGCTAGCCCTCATCGATGCATCGATGCAAAGAATTTGTGTCGATGCATTTTATTAATCGATTTCATCGATTTAATCGATATACTACCGCGATCTCTAGATGCGTGGGATTCTGCAGCTCAAGACTCCTCCTTCCCTTTTCAAAACTGGCAACATAAAATATTTAGGCATTAATATTTCTAATAAGATGTCAGACCTCTACCACCTCAACTACACCCCTCTGTTAAAAAAAAATAGAAGATGACTTTAAACAGTGGACCAAACTTCCACTCACTCTCATTGGACAAATCATTTGGTTAAAATGAAAACATTACCTCAGATTAATTACCTGTTCTCAATGCTTCCCATCACCCCCACCGACAAATGGTTCAAAACACTAGACTCACTAACTACTCAGTTTTACTGGAAAAACAAAAAACCAAGAATCTCACTTTCAACATTACAAAATAGGAAATCACAAAGAGGCCTGGAAGAACCGCATTTTCTTTACTACTTTCTGGCAAATCAATTACAATATTTATTCAAATGGACCCAAAAGCACAAGTTAAATAACACATGGCTAGAATTAGAACAAAATCAATGTACACCCACATCAATTTCAAACCTTGCCTTCTTACCACCATCAATCAAAAACCGAAGTATTGTAAGAATATCACAATCTCATCAACTCTCACAGCTTGGTGGAAAACTAATAAAATTACCAGATCGCTGATAACACCTTGCAAATATACCCCAATTTGGCTCAATCCGGATTTCAAACTGCATAACACCCCTGTGTATTTTCCATCATTGCAACACAGCGGAATCAACCACCTCCATCACCTATTTGAAAATAACCAACTTATATCATTCAATACACTAATCCAGAAATACAGGATTGGGAGAAACCAGTTCCTCCACTATCAACAATTAAAATCCTTAATTAAATCCAGAATTAACATTACCAACAACACATTACAACCGCCCAAAATAAGTGATGAGATCACAAAATTAAAAATCACAGATACAAAAAAATATTGTCTCCAAACTCTATAAACTCATATTCAATACAGATACCTCCGTAACACTTGCAAAATGGAAAAACGATTTAGCAGTCTCTCTCAACCCTGAGGTCTGGACACAAATGTGCAATAATATCTTCTCTATTAATTTACTTACAGAATATATTTCACTAGAAGAAATAACAGCTCACAAAACAAGAAAAATATCAGCTTTTAATGAAACCTGGGATACATTCTTAACTTTCTTTAACCCAAATCTACCTCAAGATTAAGGCCATGTGCATATCCACAGACCTCTGCTATAACATCGATTTCCTAAACAATACAACACTCTATATCTAATTAGTAGGCAATATTCTCTTCCTTTCTTTCTTTCTCTCTTTCTCTCTTATTTTACACTCAATCACTCAATTACATAACTATTATCATACTATTATACCAATAATAGACTAACTAAATCCCTTTTTGTTGTTGTTGTTGTTGTTGTTTATTATTATAAGGGTATGTGTTATACATACAGAGGATGGCAGCCATAACAATAATAATAGCAGCCAGAATGGATTAGCAAGCGGGGAAAGGACAAAACTAAACAGAAAGAAAACTGATACCCTATTAAAATATTACATTATTATGAATAACATTATTATTAATATTATTAATATCATACTATATTTCAATATAGACTAATTCCGCTGCTGCTATTGTTCATGTTACTGATTTTAACTAAATAGTATAATTAATACTATTATCAATAACAATAATACTGGTACTATTCACTCATATCATTTATCAGGTATTTATATATTATATATTAATCAAGTATAATGTATCTTAACAATTTTTTTAAGATAATGTTGATGGTGTGAAAAGTTGCAAATCAATGATGATATATTTATAACCCTGTAATCCCACCTGCCCCCTATTCATTCACTTATGCACTCATAATTTATTTATTCTGTTACTTTTTTTTATTTCACCTAAGTGTTTGGTTGTGTTTTTTTGTTGTTTTGTTTTTATTTATTTTTTATTTTAAGTATTATTATTATTACTACTATTATTATTACTATTATTATTAGTAGTAGTAATTACATTTTTTTATTGATTTTGTAGCATGTCTAAACTACATATGAATTTTAATAAATTTATGAGAATTAATACCCAATTATGAATTTTAATATTCAGGAAATATTCATCCATAAAAAGCTCTCGTTTCGCAAGGGGCACCACCGGAGTTGTTGTTAACCTAGAGTCTCCGGATCTCTAGGTAGCTTTTAATAATTATACAATTATTCACCAGTGATTAGTTAGTTAATAATCGCTCAATTATCTTAAATCAATCAGTCAGTCTCATATCTAAAGTCCAGTTGCGTTTGACTTTAACCTTCGTTGCATATTTAAAGGGTAAATTCTCTTGGCAGGACTTAGAAGTAGGCAATACACAATTCCTTGATTAAAGCGAATTTATAACTAAGGTGATATAAAAAGGTGGAGAAATAAACAATGGCTAAACAATGAGAATGGAGGTTTGATTGTGGGAGGATTTGAGTCTTACTGCTTGTCGGCAGCCTGCCTTGGCCTGTTGCACGGGTCCCACGCTAGCTGCCCGATTCCTGGCTTTTTGCTAGGGAATTCTCCAAGGTTCTCCGTGTCTAATTGAAGAAAAACCCTCAAGGGTTGGCTGCCTGGCAATTCGGCTGTTCTTCAGGTGTCCTTCGTTGCCGCCGGCGGGACTACGTGGTTGGGTCTGACCTCGGTGAAGTTGGCTCGACGAAAAAGCTTAAAAAGGGAACTTGGTCGTTCTTGAATTAGACTAGTGTAACTTAACGGACTGATAACTTGAACAAAACAAAAGAAAGAAAATAAAACAATTAAAGTTGCTGGAACTGAGGGAAACTGAAGTCGCGGCAACAAGCCGGCAGACAAGAGGGAAGCATCCGGAGAGTAGAGCGAAGAGAGCGAACGACGTCGTGTGTCGCTCTTTTGTTGTCTGGGGCGTGGTTCCCCAGAGGGCAGTCCTTCGTTTCCCGCAGGGCGGCCATTTCCGGTTTCCCGAGGGACTGTCTTTCTAAACTTTTAATATGTCTATAAAGAAAAAGAAAATCTATGTGCGCGTATTATAATCAGATATTTTCCCACAATCAAACCTCAGTGGTCAAACGGTTGTACCGTTCTAAGTTTAAGCATTTGGTTACGTGACGATAGCTTAGATTAATCCAAAAACAATCTTTCCTTAGGAACTGGGAAATTTAGTTATTTAGCCTTAAATTCAAGCTGGCAATTAATAGCGTATAGTATGACATTTATCATCGTTTCTAAAGGAATTGTGTGAGAAAGTATTGTGAACAAGCATTGGTTACACATAAAATGTGTTCTTAACCTTGCTGAAAATTAAAACACTGCAAAAGTAACTTATTTAGATTCTTTTCAGCAATAATATCAACAACAGATAGCAACAACATGGAAACATAACTACTCAAATAAAGGCAGCGCCACTACTAACTTAGCAAGGATTATTATTTGAAGAGAACAGTTTATAACGAAACATTGTTTTAGCTCAAGAATGCAGGAGTTGTGTCCCATTTTCGGATATCCTGGCTTATCACGTTTGCACATCAATCTTTGTTTGCATAAGAGAGTTCAGGTCTGTGTCTCTGGTGTCCTGGAGTTCCTCAACTAGGCGTGAAAAAGAGTATCTCTTTGATGAGGTAATGAAACACAGAGCAAGGTAAGTTGCCACGGCTACGTGTGTGTGTGTGTGTGTGTGCCCCCTTTCCTGCCCCCTTTTAAGGAGAGTTCTGATAGGCTGTTCAGGGAAACGCTAATCGCTGGTTAATGTCCCTTTTGTCAGTTTAACAGTCAGGCACCGAGAGGCTTATCTCGGCTGTCGCCAAAGGTGGCCAGTTTTACGATCAACTGCCCAGAGACAGCACTTAGGGAGAGAAACCTTTCACCTTTTCCTTTGGGTCTTTCAGCCGTCTGTTGAAAGTTGATCTCAACCCCCCTCCTCCTTCTCTCTCCCAGGGAGAGAAGAGGAATTTGGAGTAGCCCAAATTTATTTAATATAAAATGCACAAATCCACACTGTTGGTCCACTACAATTTATTTATTTTTCAATTTCTGCCTTACCTTCTCAAGCCCCCCAATCGATAACCCTACTCTCACTCACCCTCCTCTTACCAGGGAATAAAAAAAAAAGAAAAAAGATATATATATATATTTCAAGAAAAATTATAGAAATAAAAAATAAAAATAATAAGATTAACTAATAAATAAACGTTCAGCACAGGACAGATCCACTCCGACTGGGTCTGGGGGTTGTTCCTGGTGCGGGGCGACCAGCGGGTGATGCCCTTCAGCAGCCAGCTCCCTCCCTAGGGCTAGGGATACAGCGATTACCGGATTTCACTATTAACCGCACTTTAAAACGTATAAAAGGCTCCGCTACACCCAGTGTTTCTGTTGCACGGAACAAAACTGTGGCCACTTGCACAAAATGAAAACGTTAGTTACAGGAGTGGTGCACCAACTTAAGTGTCGTGCTTATCATAGACTACTGTACACTGGCTAAACCCTGGCAGAGGGACCAAACTGTAGTTCCGCCAAAGAAACAGCTGAAGTCGGCAGTGTGGGAGCATTTCGGGTACAGGAGCGAATAACTACATTAAACTTTGCTTTGCACGCCCAAGTAAAGGTATGCCTAATACACTATATTAAATAACGTAGCAACTTGGTAGGGAATTAAATATAAACGTGTCATTTACAATTGATTCCGTAGTTCACGTTACATCATGTTGTCTTCTCCTGTCTGTGTTGTGAAAATATTGCCAGGTGTAAAACACTAACATAGCCTACATCAGGAGCTTATAGACTTTCAGGACTATAGGCTACCAATTAACTGCATTCAATTTCTTTCATTTCAATTATTTTCACTAAAATATAGGTATGGATGAGAGTTGATGACAGTAACAGTTCAGTTTATTCCCCTCCTTTATAACAATTTCCCCTGGGGGATAAAAGTTAATATTCCTCTTTTTAATTAACAATAATACTTACATATTATATGTAATTAAATATTAAAAATCAACTCAATATAAGTCATTACTAGTGTTGTGAAATTAGTTAATGCATACCGTAAAACTTTGAATAATAGCCCATTTTATTTGTTAAAATCACTGAATTGACCCTGCCTTTATTTGGGACAGGCGTCCATGTGGGACAGGCCTTTAATTCTTTTTGAACAAAACTGAAACTACTATGAAACAGTTTAATTATTTTCAAACAGAATAATACTTATGAAATAATAACAAATAATATCAAATACACGTCATTCATTTGATCTAGCTCCGACAGATGGCTTATGCGCTTTTATTCTGAAGGCAGCAACCTATTGAAAACAACAACACGGTGCAAGATGAGAGAAGTTAGCAGACAGAGAGCGATGGACTTCACATGACAGGATTCACAACTTGGATAAATTTTTCTTAAAAGCTGTTTTGATTCTTTTGACCGGTGGACCCTTACAGACTAAAGAAATATAAATAATCAAGGAAGGGACACATTCGGACTTAACGAGCGCTTCAAAGTTAATGAGAGTCAGCACTTTTCTCCCCTTTTCCTCTCTTGTAGCCATGCAGGTTACACCGGTAAATCTAGAAGAATTAGACTTTGGTTCTTGTTGTTTCCGTTAAATGAACTTAACAGTGGTATTGTGGAGAATCTAACCGATCTAAGGATGTTAAGCATATCCATATTGATCATATGTTTAAACATTAATATTTGTATTAAAAATCTAAGCAGCTTAGAAGCAGCTAAAGCGGCAACTCCGCGGGGTTTAGGAGGTTTTATACACACAAAGGATTTTTATAAAAACCAGACCAGGCATTTAATTAAGGCAGGCGTTTATATGTCAAAATGTGTTCCCACACCAGGCCAGTAAAGGAGGTAGGCGGCTATTTGGGACTCGGCTATTAATTGAAGTTGAACGGTAATAATCGTAATAATCGTGAAACCGTGATTATTTCTCTGATAATAATTGTACCAACAAAATCTTTTAATCGTTGCACCCTGACCTAGGGACAAAGGAGTGAGGAGAAGGGAGGTGGAAAGAGACGTTTTGCTCAATTAAATTTTATTATTTATATATTTATCTCCTTCATTTAGTTTTTTTTCCTTCTTCTTCTCGCTGAATTTCTTTTTCTAGTTAATCCCCCCTCCTTTTATAAATTATTATTATTATTATACTTTTTACATTTTTTTATTTTATTATTTTGTTTTTTACTTAAGATCAAAGCATTTAATCTCTATACTTCCCAACTCAGTTTCCCCCACACCAACTCCATTTTTCTACCTCTTGAACATACACACACACCCATAAACAAATTGCCTTAAACATCCAACATGCTATTATGTCTGTGCTCAGTTGTTTCTTGTTTCTGTTTTTGTGTATTTTCACCAAGTACTATTGTGTCAGTTATGTATGTCACCTTTTACATGTTGCATCATCTAATTAAACAAAATAAGTCAATAAGTCATTTTTTGAGAACTGGTGTTGTAGCATTTCTGAGTACAGCTGTTTAGAATCTCGGACAGCCTTGCCAAACCTGTACTTTGACTCGCTCTCCACTCCTTAACGCCTCTTCCTTCTCCAACCTCAGCTGTCTGAGTTTAGCTGTGAACCAGGGTTTGTCATTGTTAACCCTGATGCGTGTTGGTATACAGCTGTCCTTACAGAAGCTGATGTAGGACGTGACAGCCTCTGTATACTCATTCAGACTGTTTGTAGACTCTCAGTGCAGTCCAAACACGCCTGAAGATCCTCTACAGCTTCACTGGTCTACTGCTTTGTCCTCACCACAGGTTTACAGAGCTTTAATTGCTGTCTCTATGCAGGAACCAGGTGGACCATGACAAGGTCAGAGTGTCCCAGTGGACTGCAGGGAATGGCGCTACTTACTTACTTACTTACTTGTAGCAGTGATCCAAAATGTTCTCTTCTCTGGTTGGACATTTTATAAACTGTCTGTATTTTGGGAGTTCATGGCTGAGGTTTCCTTTGTTAAAGTCACCAAGAACAATAACTAAGGAGTCCGGGAATGTCTGCACTACCCACAGTATCTGGTCGGCCAGCATGCACTGCGTCGTGCACGTTGGCCTGTGTAATGTAAACTCCAGGCAGAAAGTAGCTAGCAAACTACAGTAAAATGGTTTACAGTGTATCAGTAAATATTCCAGTTAATGAGAACAGTGTTGCTGAATCACTGTCATATTGTTACACCAGCCACTGTTTACGTAAAAAGACACACCACCACCTTTTGTTTTGCCAGAGAGTCCTGTGTCGCGGTCCGCTCTGTAGTCCTAGCCAGCCAGCTGGAGCGCGGAGTCCGGTATAGATCCGCACAGCCACGTCTCTGTAAAGCACAGAACAGAAGATTTGTTTTTCCCCACCAGTAGCTGAAGTTTGTCCAGTTTATTGCACAGTGAATGCACGTTGGAGAGAAATATTCCCGGTAGCGGGGTGCAGTGTCCTCTTCGGTGTAGTGGCACCAGCGTACCGGACTTCCTCCCCCTCCTCTGGCGTCTCACTGCATAAACAACGGAGAGTAGAGCCTTTACCAGAATGTCTAATTATTCCACTGATGACACGAGATAAATCGGAATTAAATCCGGTGGAGTTGTTCCCCTGATGTTTATGAGCTCTTCTCTGGTGAAAGGGCTCCAGGTATCACAGCAGATTGCAAAGTTAACGAACATGAACAAAACAAACTGAGAGTACCAAAATACCATGGCTGCCCTGAGCGCCGCCATCTTTGCCTTTCAGTCTGGGTATTGTATTCTAACTGTAGGTACAGTGGGTTAATATGTTATCTGTAGTAGTCTGTATCTGTAGTGAAGGATTATAAAGTATAGGGTGCTAAACAAACACTGAAACCTGTGCACTTGAGTGAGACACCCCACCTGTGTTTTAAAGATCAACCTGCCAGGCTCTGCTGAATCCAAATGAAGCTAATGACTATTCCAGCTCCACCTTCCAGCTCCTGTGTCCACAAAACCTAACAATTTGTGTTCTTTTTATGTAATGTTAGAGTGATCTGTTACCAATTTACTGCACATGGCAAAGCTTCTCAGCAATTCAACAACGTCACAGTAAATTGTACCCTGCCCTCTCTTATTTTACTTTGGACTGCTATGCATTTAGATTCAACTTGTTTTTTTTCTGTTTGCCCCTGTGTGCCTGAAAACACAAATGATATTCAGGCCACAACTGCATCGTACAATTGAGATATTTCAGTCTTGACCAAAGGAAAATTGGAAACCTGTTTACATTCAGGGCTTGACATTAACTTTTTTGTTCACTGTTATGACCTGGCTCAGAAGGCCACAACAAAAGGGAGACACATCATGGTTAACTTTTAACAACATATGTGTATTTAATGAAAAATAAGACAAATTGAGAATTATTTCCAATTAACATGATTAAAGTACGGGGTATGTAGTCTGTGGTTTCAGTAGTGTCTGCGCAAGATGATGGATGCATGAATGCATGTGTATGAAGGTGTAAGCAAAAACAAGATAAATACCACAAAGCAACAATCCAAAACCAAAGAAAACCAAACTGAAGTGGAAACCTGGGGGAAAAACCCAGAGGGGAGCCAGCCCGTAGGGAGGTCTGATCCCAGCTCAACAGCAACTCTCTGCAGAATGAGAAGACAGAGTTACAAATAGCTTACACTCAAGGGTAGTGGGCCCAGGTGCCTGCAGTTACCACAATCAGCTCTTTCTCTACAAGGAAGAGAGAGAGATAGGCCACACCCACTCACGACCCTACAGGGCGTCACAATCACTAGCCAATGTTTTGTCTAAGAAAAAATCCACAATTAAGGCAACAGGATTAAAGTAGGCCTATATCATTTCTTTGTACTTTTGGATTGTTTGTTGTGCATCTGCATTTCCTCAGAGCTCTGCCTGGATTTATGTTTATCATCATGAAGCTCTGGTCGCTCTGAGTAATTGGAGATGCGTCCCACTGTAACGAGTACACAAGTCTTTATTTTCCAGATTATCACCTTACAAACGCATCTCCTGCTTTCCCACATGGCATGATTACTTTTATTAAAAAATAGAATTCACTGGAAAGGTAATTGTGATATGATGATATGATGTGACATAAGGGCAGTCCTGCTAGTAGTAACACCATGTCCCTTAATCATAAAGATAACTGTAATTTTACAGCATTTAAGAGCACTTTCCTCATGCCTTTTTCTATCTCAGCTTTGCCTTTTCTCTTTCTCTTGTTCGCCTGTGCATTTTTTCTCCGCACAGCTTGGCCATGCACACTCACACACTGACTGAATGCTGTGCTGACGTGCAACGAGTCGCGTGCGATGACAGAGATCATACCATTAGGTTAAAAGCAGGCGGGAGGCAGACGGTCTAAAGTTGTGTTCACACTGAAAGCAAAGTTAATATTCGCCTTGCTTTACTCGCGTGAGTTTGACAGCTAGACATTTTGTGTGTTCACACAACGCGATAAGCAAATAAACACAACCCGCGAATGCTACAGCTATATGAACCCAAAGAAGAGAGAAGGCAAGGATAAAGGTACGTAACAGGCTCAATTTTCCCATCATGTATTTTTAAATAATCTGAACTAGTTAGCCATGCTGGTATGAACAATGCTATTCTATAATTGCTAACATGCTAACTGTGATTAGCATCACAACTTTTACAAACTGCATATTATTATATGTATATATTATTATATATAAATTGGTATAGTATTAGTATTACACCATACCAGCATGGAGCCTCCTCCAAAACTGCCAGTGTTGAAAAGACTATTATCTAGAGTCACTTTTTAAAAGGATACAGCATCAAACTTTTGATACAGATTGTGTTGAATTACAAGATCCTGCAGATCTAAGCTAAGAACACAATCATTTCAATTCAGTCAATTTATTTATTTTTATTATTTATTAGCAGGTCCATAAACCTCCACCTCTACCTCCATCATTGCTATCATCCAAGAAGCTGACAATGCTGGTAAGTTTAGGCCTACATCAACAATGAAATGAACAAATTTTCACCTCTAGGAACACTCAGTTAATCTTCCTCATAGGTCTACCTGTGCCTATTGAAGTGGAGAGCAGTACCATCGTGTTCACTACCATGCCTGGCTCTCCAGTTTCTACTCCTCCTGCACTGCCATTAAGCTCAGTAGTACTGGTGGTATCATGTGTTTCGTGTTTGACTTCAAACATAGTAAATATAATAATATTATACATTATATACAGCGTTATTGCCAAGTAGGTTTAAGAAATGTGCTTTGGTGTTTTTGTGCTAAACAAACATGGAAGGTTTAATAATATAAGAAAGATTTGTTGGGTCTTATTTAAAAACAAGAGATGTTGTTTCTGTGTCATAGTGACAACGCCGAACAGTCAGAGGGGCCTCCAACTAAATTTTGATTAGGGCCCCCGAAGGTCTTGGGCCGGCTCTGCCTCTTTGCATTGACTTCATCATCGCTGCCACTGGTTAAGTTGATAATTAACGGCTAAAACAGCCGTCAGTCCGATGGCCAGTCCACGACTCAGAACTGGGAAATGTCGTACCTCCTCCTGGAAAAAGTACTATGGAACGCAACTTCTCTGGCCTGCTTGACACACCTTTGAAAAAACCGTTAGTAAACGTGTGATTGGATTCCCCTGAATTTTCTCAGGGAAATGAAAATAAGTGTCCATAGGTTTATGAATGTGTATCGCCAGAACACACACACACTGCAGCACATGCTTTATGTGAGCCTGTGCAAAAGTGTCCTTTTATTCTATTTGTTTAACAAGGTAGAAAAAAATATACGCAATAAGATGGAATCCATCTCACAACCTACTCATCGGGAGTCCCGCTCAGCACCGACTGAGCTAAAGGCGCACCTGATTTCATATGGTTGTTCTGGCCCGCCATATAACGGCTTGGAAAAATTTGCCAGACGTATTTGCCGACCCCTGCTGTAAACCATCTCTGGAAGTAATCTTCTTTACCCAAAAGTTATTCAGGAAAATGTTAAAGATGCCAGAAATGTGAAAACATTTGGAACATATATTTATCACTTGTTTTTAATAAAATGGCCATCCTTTTAACAAGTCCACGGCTGAGGGTTTAACTGTGCATAACCTTGCCAAAGAAGCATACATTTGTCACGATCAGCCATATTTATTGTTTATATTTGGCATTGAATTTCCTAGTGCCAACCGGTATGCAGCATGATCTCCAAAGTGTATTCTTGTTTATAGTGTCAAGATAGGCTTAACAAATGGACCAATGAGCAAACACTATGTGCAGGTAGTAGGTTACTCACGTGAGTTGTAGTGTGGTAGTGTCAAATTGTGTTATTTCAGATGCCTTTTGAAAAGACAACAATTTTTCAACACGCCAAAGTGGATAGTGGGAGTGGTGCTGTGTTAAAATTTCCGATGTCCAACTAGAAAAAATATCCTGGAACGCCACTTTAAGCCAGAATTCCTACTTGTGAACTCGGAGAAAAAATTTGTACCCCGACTTTGCAAGTAGCAACTGAATGACACAACAATGGCAGCTCCCATGGAAGCACACATATAACATCATAAACTAAAAGGCAACATAAAGTAAATTTCCATGTATTTAAATAGAGATGATTCGTGCATGTAAATTGATGTAGAAATGTTATTACCGTAAAACTTCAATTAATAGCCGAGTCCCAAATAGCCGCCTATCCCATTTACTGGCCTGGTGTGGGAACACATTTTGACAAATAAACGCCTGCCTCAAATTAACGCCTGGTCTAGTTCTTTAGATGTATAAAACCTCTTAAACCCTGCGGGGTCGTTATGTCTGCTCGTTAAGCCCAGAATGTGTCCATTGCTTAATTATTTATATTCCTTTAGTCTGTAAGGGTCCACCCATCAAAAGAATCAAAACAGCTTTTCATAAAAATTACTCCAAGTTGTGAATCCTGTCATGTGAAGTCCATCGCTCTCTGTCTGCTAACTTCTGTCATCCTGCACCGTGTTGTTGCCGTGATGTTACTTCACAATAAAAGCGCATAAGCCGCCTGTCGGAGCTAGATCAAATGAATGACGTGTATTTGATATTATTTGATAATTTTTATACAAGTATTATTCTGTTTGAAATAACTGAACTGTTTCATAGTAGTTTCAGTTTTGTGCAAAAGGAATTAAAGGCCTTTCCCATATGGACGCCTGTCCCAAATATAGGCTGGATCAATTCAGTGATTTTAGCAAATAAAAGCCCGGGCTGTTACTCAAAATTTTAGTAAAGAATCTCTGAAAGTCTTCTTCTCTTCACAAGAGTTATTCAGTAAAATGTTAAAAATGCCAAAACATCTGAAAACTTTAGGAAGTATAATCTACAACATTTACTGACTTTTGAGGATTACCACTTCAGTCACTTGTTTTCATTAAAATGCCCATAAAATTAATTAACACCGAGGGCAGTGCTGAGGGTGCAACTGGATGTACACATGACAAAGAGTTTGTCACAGTCAGCCACGTCAGTCACTTTCAGCATCAGGCACCACCATGCACCTGGAACGCTTTGAGGTTGAAAGTCGGATATTTTAACTCGGACATTTCCCAATTCCGAGCAGTCTAGAACGCGGCATGACTGTGTTACCCGCCACGGCTGAAATCCATCTGCATTTTGCGGGTGATAATGTGAAGCCCTGTTCACATTAATTCACATCTATTGTGTGTGTGTGTGTGTGTGTGTGTGTGTGTGTGTGTGTGTGTGTGTGTGTGTGCGCGTGTGTGTGCGCGAGCATGCGCGCGTGTGTTTTTTCTGTTTTTAAAACCTGGTAGGGAAGTTAACCTGGATGCAGACTGGATGCAGACTGGATGCAGACTCGTGTCAACGTGGGGACAAAAATTTAGGTCCCCCACAGGTAGAGAATGCTATATGAGCTTTAAGACTTGAGGGTTTTAGGGTTCAGGTTAGAATTGGGTTAAGGTTATTGGTAGGATAAGGATTAAGGTTAGGGTAAGAGGCTGAGGAATATATTATGTCAATGAGATGGAACAAACGTCTGTGTGTGTGTGTGTGTGTGTGTCTCCTTTATTTACCTTGGGGCAGTAAATCAACCTGCATATGTACGCTGTTACGACTATGACTTATGAGTTGACAGCAGAATCAGGTAGAGACAGAATGACAGATATATGACTGTGTGTGTGCATACACCTTACTAGAACTTCAGTTTGCTGACAGCCATGAAAGCCACACAAGTATTTCTACAGTAAATAGGGGCCACATACAAATCACACAAACACACACATACACACACACACACACAGACACAGCAAAGACTAATTTTGTAAACGTATATGTCAGCACACAGTGATACCGCAAAGCAGGTACCCGCGGGGTCTTAAAAGTATTATATTATTAAATTTCATATTCCAAAAATAAGGCCTGGTCAGTCAGTTGTTGGGAAAGCAAACAAAACTTCTCTGACGTGCTACTAACAAGCTAACGCTAACTCGTCACCTGAGAATGCGAAAGTGTCTGAAATTCAGAAAGCCAGAGACACGGACAAGTTGGCGGTTGAGGGTGAGGGCAGTGGCGCTGAGGTTAGCATAACAAGCAGGTCGGAGTGCGAGCCAGTCACACTATGGGGAGTGCTAATGGAACAGCGGAGCTGGAAGACCCACTGCAGGTTACTGGTCAGTGAATGTTACAACAGCAACGGAGAGACAGCTGTGTATAAGATGAGGACGGTGTGTGTGTGTCGGCGTTGCACCAGTGTTGTAGAGTAAAGTTATGTGAATGGAAACATCCAACTAACGTCAATGCACATTAAACTTATATCAGCCAAACCGGAGCCCAACTCCTTATCCCTGCTGCCTTCAAGTCAATACTATATAATACTGTATCTCAAGCAGCCTTTAGATGCAAACACAGAAAGTGACGTTCTTGATTCATTTTATCTTACCAAAGTACAAACACACCCCAAAAAGCTATAGTGTGTTAAATATGAATGTATTATAATAAAATATTTTATTAAATTCAGGTAACTTTATAAATAATTTTCTCAGACTTAAAATTCATACAGATTTTTATCCATTATCCAGCCATGAAGTTGGTATTAAATTTCATCCTACACTGTAATCCCAAACAGTTGTACTAGCTCATAACTAATGAGGTCATTACAGTCAAATGTCCTTATGCAGTTGACCAAACTATAAAGTATTGAGCTCTGTTGAGATTTATGCCACTTTTGATTTTAATTGAATAGGGCTCAAAATTTGATAGCTAATTTCTGTGGAACACTCAAAAAGTTTAGGAACCATACAGTTGTGTCATGACATTATTGACGTCATGACGTTTGGTGGGTGGGTCTTATCTCTCCCTCAGGAAAGCTGAATCAGCCATCTTGAATTTGCCTTCATGCGGTGAAGTTTTCATGGAAGTTTTGGAAAGCCCCACAGTAAATTTGTTTTTATTTGTTTGCAATGCGCACTTTTATCCCCTCGCTTCAAACCACCACCTCAGTTTTTTTCATCATCATTATTGGCCTGCCTTTTTTTCAGTGCCGTCTTATTATCAGCCCTGATTTGGTAAGTAACTCTAACATTTTTTTATTGTTGTTTTTTTAATTGAATTTCGATAAATAGTCTTACATTTGGAACTGGGAATACATGTGTACAATGTGCACAGTGAATATTTGTTGTAAATAGTTTACAAATCCAAGTAATTGAATCTGACTTACAACGGTGTAAAGTTATCAGCGGGTTTCCTGGAAGAACTACATTTCCCATAATGCATGTTTTCCCGGGACAATGACGTGGAGGAACGACCATGAGTTTGAACTTTCTCGTGGAGTCCGAAACGTTCTTTATGTCTATGGTCCGAAAGCATAACGTTAACTTATCCCTGCTTCCCGGTTTCTGCCGGTTGTTGTTTTCGCTGTTTGCTGGTAATGCATGTGAGTAACGTTATACTTAGTTCTAACTAACTAATAACTGGCGTTATTTTGTCACTTATTGGGAGAAGTATGCTATCTGGAGCCATTTACTTCCAGTCTTTGTGCTAAGCTAGGGTAGTGTTGTGTGCGTCAGACAGTCACGGCACGCACGGAGATGAAAAGGGTATGTGTGGACTTATCTAACTCTGGGTGATATGGTGAATAAGCTAAAGTCACAAAAAGTCGGCGTGTTCCTTTAAATGGCTCCACATTCTAATAGTTTATTGCTGTTGAGGATGGATAATACTTAGAATCTTATATCATTTTATCATGAATCCCTTGTGAGTTTTTATCATAATGTTTACTGAAAAAATGTGAGATGGAGACCCAAAATACTGAATCTACCCTCTGTAGCAATGACCACTATCAGAATATAGAACTATTTTTTATTTCCTTTTATTTTAATTCATGACAAGCACTTTGTGACTGATCTCCTTTGATTCTCGTGCCTTTTAAAAAGCACATTGTTGAATAAAAAAAGTTGCTAAATTGTCACTGTGGTGTCACTTTCATCTTTTCTGACATTATTAGCTGATTATAATTGTGTAGTTGGGCGACATCAGTATTTTAGTTTAGAATAAATTGAGTGCATATCCCACTTTGAGTAGAAAATTATAGGAAATTTAGTGCATTTCCTACATTATGAGTTTAAGAATATGAAATTTTTTGAGTCTATTTCCCACATTTTATGAGTTTAAGAAAAGTGAGAATTTTGAGTTTATTTCCAACATTTTATTATTTGAAGATTATTGAAATTTTTGAGTGAATTACTCACTAATTTTAATTTGAGGAATATCAGTATTTATAAGATAACATTGAGATAATTTAAGGCAACAGTAAATATAATTTTTAATTTAAGTAAACTTAAAACTTTTAAAAATATCACTTAAATATTTTTGTGTAATCTGTTACAAAATAATTTTTGAGTTCTGTGAACTTATTCGGGTTTACAGTGTAGGTGGTATTAAAAAGGTCTTAAAAAGTCTTAAATTTAACTTTGCGAATCCTGGGGGTACCCTGGCAAAGGGTGCATTTGTGAGGCATTCGTATGCAATTATATTCTATGAACCAAAATTTAAAAGACTTTAAAAATTGCTCCAACATTGCTGAATTAATTCAAAGCTACATGTTTTAATGTGTCAGCTAATACACCCTTCACCTTCTTTAAAGTGATTAAGGTAGCCTAATTATTTTCATTCTAATTTCCCAGTGGCTACAGACGCATTTAACATGATCACCTAATACAAATAATGTAAAATCGTTGCCTGCTCAGCTAAACAAGTATTTGTAAAACAGTATGTAAGAGTGATTGAGTGCACCAATAGAAGAACAAGATTCAGGGTTTTAACATCAAGTAATTTAATAAAATGAATTATCCCATAGGAAAGCAAAATTCAAGATGAGATCTCATAGTTGTTTCCTTCTTTTCTCCTAGACACAAATGAGCTGCTTTTAATACCAAGGTGAGACCAAAGGCCTTTTCTCCCACTTCTCAAATTCATCTCTGGAGAAACAACCATATAAAATCTCATT
>NC_060162.1:19902053-19902799 GCF_021292245.1 Micropterus dolomieu | reverse complement strand
AGCAGCATAACTAAGGGATGGTTCAGGACTCACCTGAGCCAGCCCTAACTATAAGTTTTATCAAAGAGGAAAGTCTTAAGCCTACTCTTAAATGTGGAGATGGTGTCTGCCTCCTGAACCCAAACTGGAACCTGGTTCCACAGGAGAGGAGCTTGATAGCTGAATGCTCTGGCTCCTAGTCTACTCTTGGAGACTCACACAACCACAAGTAACCCTGCATTCTGGGAGCGCAGTGCCCTGGTGGGGTAGTAAGGTACTATGAGCTCTTTAAGATAAGATGGTGCCTGACCATTAAGAGCTTTGTAGGTAAGAAGAATGATTTTAAATTCTATTCTGGATTTTACTGGAAGCCAATGCAGAGAAGCTAAGACAGGAGAAATATGATCTCTTTTCCTGGTTCCTGTCAATACGTGCTGCAGCATTCTGGATCAGCTGAAGAGTCTTAATGGACTTTTTCGAGCAGCCTGATAATAAGGAATTGCAGTAATCCAGCCTAGAAGTAACAAATGCATGGGCTAGTTTTTCTGCATCAATTTTTAGACAGGATGTTCCTGATTTTTGCAATATTACGTTGGTGAAAAAAGGCAGACCTTGAAATTTGTTTAATGTGAGACTTAAACAACATGTCCTGATCAAAGATAAGTCCATGATTCCTCACAGTGGTGCTAGAGGCCAGGGCGATGCCATCAAGGGAAACTATATCTTTAGATAATGCGTCACGGAGGTGCTTAGGCCCCAGAACAATA
>NC_060162.1:19901393-19902033 GCF_021292245.1 Micropterus dolomieu | reverse complement strand
CCATTAAGAGCTTTGTAGGTAAGAAGAATGATTTTAAATTCTATTCTGGATTTTACTGGAAGCCAATGCAGAGAAGCTAAGACAGGAGAAATATGATCTCTTTTCCTGGTTCCTGTCAACACGTGCTGCAGCATTCTGGATCCGCTGAAGAGTCTTAATGGACTTTTTCGAGCAGCCTGATAATAAGGAATTGCAGTAATCCAGCCTAGAAGTAACAAATGCATGGGCTAGTTTTTCTGCATCAATTTTTAGACAGGATGTTCCTGATTTTTGCAATATTACGTAGGTGAAAAAAGGCAGTCCTTGAAATTTGTTTAATGTGAGACTTAAACAACATGTCCTGATCAAAGATAAGTCCATGATTCCTCACAGTGGTGCTAGAGGCCAGGGCGATGCCATCAAGGTTTTACAGGTCAACCAGGTTTTAACATCCTGAAGGCACATTTGAAGTTTAGCTAACTGATGAGTTTCATCTGGCTTGATCGATAGATATAACTCAGTATCATCTGCATAACAATGAACGTTTATGGAATATTTCCTGATAATATTGCCTAAAGGAAGCATATATAAAGTGAAGAGGATTGGTCCGAGGACAGATCCTTGTGGAACTCCATGACTAACTTTGGCATGCATGGAGGAC
>NC_060162.1:19869046-19901373 GCF_021292245.1 Micropterus dolomieu | reverse complement strand
AAATTTGTTTAATGTGAGACTTAAACAACATGTCCTGATCAAAGATAAGTCCATGATTCCTCACAGTGGTGCTAGAGGCCAGGGCGATGCCATCAAGGGAAACTATATCTTTAGATAATGCGTCACGGAGGTGCTTAGGCCCCAGAACAATAACTTCAGTTTAATCTGAGTTTAACATGAGAAAATTACAGGTCAACCAGGTTTTAACATCCTGAAGGCACATTTGAAGTTTAGCTAACTGATGAGTTTCATCTGGCTTGATCGATAGATATAACTCAGTATCATCTGCATAACAATGAACGTTTATGGAATATTTCCTGATAATATTGCCTAAAGGAAGCATATATAAAGTGAAGAGGATTGGTCCGAGGACAGATCCTTGTGGAACTCCATGACTAACTTTGGCATGCATGGAGGACTCATCGTTAATATGTACAAACTGAAATCGATCTGATAAATAGGACTTAAACCAGCTTAGAGCGGTTCCTTTAATGCCAATGAAATGTTCCAGTCTCTGCAATAGGATCTGATGGTCAATGGCATCAAATGCAGTACTAAGATCTAATAAAACCAGTACAGAGACAAGTCATTTGTCTGATGCAATGAGGAGGTCATTAGTAATTTTCACCAGGGCTGTCTCTGTGCTATGATGAGCTCTAAATCCTGATTGAAAATCCTCAAATAAACTATTGCTCTGTACAAAGTCACACAGCTGTTTAGCAACTGCTTTCTCCAGGATCTTACAGAGAAATGTGTTGTGGTGGCAGCCCAGCTGATGGTGAGTGTCCTGTTTTTTTTTTCTCCTTTTTTATCAGTTATTCTGCTTTTTCCTTGGTTTTCTGTTCCCTGCCTGCCTGCCTCCCTGTGTTTTCTCCCCTGTGTGTGCTCTCTCTTCCTCTGCTCCTGAGCCCACCTCGTCAGCCTGCCACACCTGCCAGTAGTCAACCTCATCCCTGCCTGTATTTCAACCCCGGTTCTCCACACCACTCTTGCTTGATCGTCGTTACTCCATACCCGGTGCCACCTCTGCGTTCAGGCTCTTGTGTGTCTTGGATATAGGTCTATAGTTGGCTAAAACGTCCGGATCAAGTTTGGGCTTTTTCAGAAGAGGTTTAATTACAGCTACTTTAAAGTACTGTGGTACATAGCCTGTTGATAAAGATAGATTGATCATATCTAGTATAGAAGTGCTGACTAAGGGTAAAACTTCTTTAAGCAGCCTAGTCGGGATGGGGTCTAAGAGGCAGGTTGATGGTTTAGATGAAGAAATTATTGAAGTTAGTTGGTAAAGGTTGAGGGAAGCAAAACAGTCTAAACATATATCTGGTTCTACAGCTGTTTCTAAGGTTCCTGAGTTTAGAGACAGTCAGTGCCAGTTGAGGGCAGGTCTTGGTGAATTTTGTTTCTATTAGTTAGAATTTTATCATTAAAGAAGCTCATGAAGTCGTAACTACTGAGAGCTATGGGAATACTTGGCTCAATAGAGCTGTGACTCTCTGTCAGCCTGGCTACAGTGCTGAAAAGAAACCTGGGGTTGTTCCTATTTTCCTCTATTAATGACGAGTAGTATGCTGCTCTGGCATTACAGAGGGCCTTCCTATAAGTTTTAAGACTATCTAATTTTCCAGTTTGGTGGAACGCCAATTCCTCAAGTTTCTGCGATATTTGCTTTAATTTGTGAGTTTCAGTATTATACCATGGAGCCAACCGTCTTAGTTTTATTTTCTTTTTTAGAGGAGCTACAGAGTCGGGTGTCATTCGCAGCGAGCCTGCAGCACTATCAACAAGATGATCGATTTGGGAGGGACTGAAATTAGCATAGGAGTCCTCCGTTACTTTGTGACTTGAAAATGAATTTAGAGCTGTGTAATAGGTTTGCAAAGTCCATCCCAAAGGGAGTTACCATCTAAGACAAAAAACATTCCTCTGAACTGCCTGAACAGTTCAATTGTAGTCCAGCCTTTACTTCCGTAACCTATCTGCATTACTTTGTTCTGCCCAGACCGTTCTCATCTCAGGGCGTCCAATACCAACACTTTCAGAAAAAGTGACAAAACATAGTTATTTGTGTGAGACGCCCACGCGGTCATATTATCCTAAATAACTTGCGTCTTCTGGGCTAGATCTATAACTGACAGCATACACAAACATTTTTGTAACTATTTATTGGAAAAATCTATTTTTATTAGGATCCCCATCAGCACCAGTATAGGAAATGTTAGCTGTTCTCACTGGGGTCTATTCATTTGTATGGTCATAATGAAACATTGATTATAAAATAACATTAGCATTTTCACTGGAAGGAGCTGAAAATAAATTGTACACCATTTTAATTCTACTTAATTCTCCAATTTATTTTTGTGTTTAATCACAAACTACAGTAATCTGCTCACCTTGCTTTTCCCGTCAGACACAGAAGCACACATCTACACCTGTCGTCTCTCTCTCTCTCTCTCTCTCTCTCTCTCTCTCTCTCTCTGCTCTGACTTTATTTGTCAGCAGTTTTATTTTAAAAAAACTTGCGTTTGGTTTTTCACCCGCGATTCCGTTTTCACAGCAGCAGATGAGCCGCGTGTGGAGGAGGCTTGTTGTTAATTACCGATAGAGACCACCTTGGTATGAATGACATCGTCACCAACAGCTGTTGACTGTTGCTTTACCTGCTCCCTGCTTTACAATATCCACTGCATCTCTGTCTGTGTGTTTCTCTGCAGATGTAGGGAGCGTTGCGTCTTCTTTACTCTCGTAAATAACTTCCGCACACCTAAGACATGTTTTAGCCTGTGTGTGTGTGTGGCTGTGTCATGAGGTTACTGTCTGTGTCTGGGCTGACACCGAATATTAGAAGATTCGATGCTTCAATGGGCGGAACCTGATTCGAATGTCAATCTCACAGCGAAAAAAGGATGGGGTGCTCAATGTCTGATTTTACATAGAACTACCAGTTTTTTCCCAATAAGTTAATATACAGCCTATTTACAATTTAATAATGCATTTCAATGTTTAATGCTTTAATGGTCTTCAAAAAGCCTTAGTTTAGCTGGAAATTTACAGTGTAATTTGAATGAATAGAGACTGCAGCTTTGCAGCTTCTCAAGATTAAAGCGGAGCTACTGTGTGTACTATGTAAATCCTTAGTGTTTCACATGTGTGCACAGTAGCGCTGTCCCCGACTAAGGATTTACATAGTCGAATCAGAATCGTCAAGTCCTGCCTATAGTCGACTGATAGTTGAATCATGTGTGTTTTTGTACGCGGCGATTGGGGGGGGGGGGGGATACATACGGTAGCTCCGCTTTCAACTTGAGAAGCTCTGCTTTAATCTGTCCTGCTCTTTTTTGATAGGCTTTTCTTCTTTTGCTTTGGACAAAGCGAGGCCTAGTAAGATAGGCTAAACACATCCAGCTCTGTACTTAATCTTCACAAATGTTAAAAAGGTTTTCCTGTAATGTAGGACTATATGAAAGGAAATTATCTAACTTGCTGCATGATTAGCACAAGACTTGGCAGAGCATGCGCTGAGAACAAGAGATTAGTAAAAGTCACTCATTTAAGGATCATGAACCAAAGTCTGAGTAACTAATGTTGAATCAATTTGCCCAACAAATCAGTCAAGTGAAAAAACAGCAACAGGTGGCACAGGAGTGATGGGGTAGCAGTGGGAGAGAGAGTTCTGTACACCAGCACATTCAAACATCCAGGCACAGTGATGAAGGACAGAAAAAGAGGAAAAGGTCCAAAGAGCACAAACAGAGAAGAAAGTGACCAGGCAAGGATGAAGGCATTTCAAAACTGGAGAAACCTCAGAGATTTGAAACTGGGGCTGCAGAGCTTCTGAGGGAGCAGTAAAAGGAGGGTGTATTACATACAAATATATACAAATATACAAATATCAACTGTCCTTCTGGAGAATCAGTAACTAATTTACTCAGTTGAATAAAAAGATTAGTATGGCATAATCAGAGTATTCTTTGGTTTGATTAATCAGTAATAGAGCTGCATCTGCTTCACTACACCACCTGGTTATGTGTGTGCGTGTGTGTGCGCGCGCACAGGGGAAAGAATTCTTACTTTTCTACTGCTGTAAACCCCATGTGTCCTCTGGTATATTGTGGTCAAAAATGAACAGATTTCAGCTAGAAGCCATCATCAGTGCAATCAAAACAGTAGAAATGGCATTTTATATAAACAGGTGAGGTTCAGACACCAATCAGCAGAGTGAATATATAATTACTAATGATAGGATCCACCTGTAAATCAACCATCCTGAAGCAGCCATCTGATTTCAAATGCCAGTCAATGTAGTGGTATGTAAATCTCAGCCGTTAACACAGATCAACAGTCAGTCGTTATAGCCACCTTGTCGGTCGAAAGTAACTGTGCCTTATTTCTTTTCATTCTACCGCTTCTCAGTGCCGCTAGCAACGTGATGCTTGCAATGTGCCTGGGTTAGTGTTGCTCAGAAGCTCACAAAATCCCTCACCGTCCACCGCGTTTATAGGCATCATGTTCTTTTCCACCGTAAAGTAAAACTGTGCGCACATTACTACAGCCTCTTCTAGCTAACACTGAAAAAAGCTTTCTGCTTTGGACTTGCACTGCAACCATCAGGTACTGAACTTTCAGGTGATACAACATTGATGTTGTACTGTATTAAAAAAATAAAATAATAAATAAAAAATCCCCCTCTATGTGTCATCCTCAATTTAGGGTCCTCTACCAGAGGCCTGGGAGTTTGAGGGTTCTGCGCAATATCTTAGCTGTTCCTAGGGCTGCACTCTTCTGGACAGAGACCTCTGATGTTTTACCTGGAATCTGCTGTAGCCACTCACAGTCCCCAGTGCTCCGATTACCACTGGCGCCACTGTTGCTCTCCATATCTTTTCTAGCTCCTCTTTCAGCACTTGGTATTTCTCAAGCTTCTCGTGTTCCTTCTTTTTGATGTTGCTGTTGCTTGGGATTGCCACATCTATCACTGCAGCCTTTTTCTGCTGTTTGTCGATTAACACGATGTCTGGTTGGTTAGCCATCATCAGTTTGTCAGTCTGGATCTTGAAGTCCCACAGGATCTTAGCTCGGTCATTCTCAACTACCTTAGGAGGTGTCTTCCATTTTGATGGCATGGCAGATGATCCTGTACACTATGCCAGCTACCTGGTTATGGTGTTCCATGTACGCACTTCAGACACTTCTATTTGTCTGTGGTATATGCCGTCCAGCGGCTTGTCTTTCCATGAATGTTCTTCGTATTCCTTGTCCTCTTCCTCAGGTTTCTGCTGCCTGAGGTATTCACTAAGCCCTTCATCTTTGGGGGCCATTTTCTCGATGTACTCTTGGATCTTTGTCGTTTCATCCTGGACAGTGGTCTTGACACTCACTAGCCCTCAGCCTCCCTCGCTACGCTTGATGTACAGTCTCAGAGTGCTGGATTTGGGGTGAAACCCTCCATGCATTGTGAGGAGCTTTCTTGTCTTGGAGCCTCTATCTCCTCCTTTGGCCAGTTTATTATACCAGCGGGGTATCTGATGACTGGCAGGGCGTATGTGTTGATGGCTCGGATCTTGTTTTTCCCAGTCAGCTGACTTTTTGGGAACTGCTTTACTGTCTGTAGGTATTTGGCTGTGGCGGACTTCCTTGCTGCCTGCTCATGGTTTCCGTTAGCCTGCAGCACATCTGCAATGTGGCCTTCTGGTAGTTCAATCCCCTCGGTTCTGATCATCTTCCCTCCTTTTGATACCATGGACACTTGTCCAGTCCGAATGACATTCCAATGTCGTTGTTGTAGATCCTGTTAGTGTGGATCAGTGATTCGATGATTCGCTCGTTTCTGGCATACAGCTTGATGTCATCCATGTAGAGGAGGTTGTTCCACTTTGGAACCGGTATCCGTAGCCAGTCTTTGTCTGGCTGAGGGGGTTCAGGCCTATGCAGAACAGAAGCGGGGATAGTGCATCACCTTGGTTATTCATTTAGCTGACACAATGGAGGATGAGTCACAGTGGGAATCAAACCCGGGTCTCTCACACCAAAGGCATGTGTCGTAGGCTTTCTTGTAGTCAATCCAGGCGGTGCACAGATTGGTCTGCCTGGTCTGTCAACCAGTAGCTGGTGCTTGGCTCCCCTGGTATTACTACCCATTCCCTTCTGGGCCCTGTCCATGTATTGAGCCCCCTATGATACCTGACAGGAGCTTGTGCAGAGGCAGGTTATTTGCTGGTAGTTGGATGGGAGTGTTCCCTTCTGGACTGTCCGTCCTTGGGTTAACCATTCAGGGTGGGTCCCATCCATCAGTTGGTTCATTTGTGCTGCCAGGCATTCATGGAGTGCAGTTAGTTTGTGGATGAGGATCATGTCAGGTAGCATATCTAGGATCACTGTTACTGTGGCGTACATTACGATACAGGGGCCTGCAAGGATGGTACATCTTCACATCAAGGGCTTGTTGTTATTGGGGCTTGGGACCCAATCTCTGAGTGTGGGGATGATGATACGTATGTGACGTATAAATAGCAGTGTCCCTACTGCCTCAGCATCCTTTTTTCTTCAGCAAACGGCGAACTGCTCACTGAATTCACCACTTCCATGGATGGAGTCGCCACTACTAGAAAATTATCTTTGCACCCGGGTGAGGTGACCCATGTCATGCCCGGAGGAGTAAAGGCCCCCACCCCCTGCCAGCTGACTTGCGGCTGGGGAAGGGAGTGACTGGCCAAGTGACCTATATGGAGGGAGAGAGGCCTGCTGACGCTGCCACAATCCCCCATCTGCTGTTCAAGACGCTACTGTTTTACATGTGCTGCTTGTGTAAAACTATGGTGAGGCTTTTGAGAATGTGGAAATCATTTTTTGAGTAAAACATGTTTATTACATTCCTCAAAGAGCTAAGTTAACTTCTCTCATCAAAGAGCTAACGTTAACTCCTGGGGGGAGGCTAAGGGTTCGCCCTGCGGCCTTGTGTTCACGAAGCCACTGTGCTAACATGTGCTGCTTGTGTACACTGTTGTGATGCTTGTGAATGTAAAACCATTTATTAGAAACATATTACATTCTTAGAAGTGCTAATTCCCCACCACCAACCCCATCCCATTGAGCTAGCCGTGTTGAACGCGCCGCTGCGCTCACCGACGCTAAGCTAATGGTTCGGCCCACGACGCCTTCCCGGTCAGAACGTGGGTGAGGCCCAGGCGTCCACTTCTCTACCCTGGCCGCCGAGTCCGCGCGGCCATAATGGTCCGCTTGGGCAATGCAGCAGTCTACTGCACTCTGCATTCCCAAACCGCCCGTGGGGACTCGCACGGTAGCTAGGTCACTGGCGGTGAAAGCATGTTACATAAACAGACACGCTGCCCTGCCGACATCTCTTTCGCCGAGCGGTCACAGCACAGCTAGGCTGGTCCGCTATAGCTGGAGAGAGACAGCCAAAGTCAGGTCTCTCTCAGTATAGTGGGACAAAAGAGATCGCTCGCTGCTTCTGTTGGTTTCGTTTCCTCCACGAGCGGCTCGTAGCGCCTGTTGCAGCAGGCGAGGCTGTCTACCCTGCCGCTGCTTCACATGGAAGCTGTGAGCTTAAGGCTGATGTCAACACTGGGTGACGTGTCAACCACAGTCATACTGGCTGTGGTGCGTTCAAGGCCCGGTCGGCCTTTTCCAACTCCGGCCATGGTGTGTTCTAAGACACCACTGGCAGTTCAACCTTTCGAAAACGGCCTATGGTGTGTGGACACCACGGCCTTTTCGATTGCAGCCCTTGGAAAAAGTCTAAGCCTTATTATTTATTTAAATAATAAAAAAAAAGGGTGACAAAGGGACTGAGGCTGTCGCACACCACCACTCCTCCTCCCTCCGTTATGTGTCCAGCATGCATTTATTTGTGTTCTATGTGCTGCTGTGTACACATTGAAAATACTGTGAATGTTTAACTGATTAAATACAGTACATTCCTAAAAAGCATTCTCCTCCCCACCAAACCCTCTCCATCTTCGGCTCGGTGCGTAACGCGCTTCAGTCTCCACAAAACTGCACGTTCACTGATGCTAAGCTAATGATCCGACCTACGGTTCCCACTGCTCTCCTTGCTAAGCTCGAGAGAGACAGTGGGAGGGCCCGGGTCTTTGCTGCGCTATTCAAACCACTGGGACAGAAGCCCATGTCCCACGTCGCTCTCCTGGTGGCATCCAAGCGAGACGGTAGTAGAACCTGGGCTTCCAGAGCCCTGCTGCTCTGACGCCGTCTGCTGAAGAGGCGGTTGAATGCTGAGGCAGTAGGGACACTGATATTTATACATCACGCACGTATCGTAGCGACGTCCTATTGGTGGGCTACGTGCACGTGATTGGAGGAGGTAGTAATCATAGAGTCCAGAAGAGGGCTTCACCTGTGCTTATAGAACTAGGGTTACCATATCGTAACCTTCATTATGCTCATTGGTGTAGCCTGATGAAGACAGACCAAATTATGCACACACAAAAAAGACAAACTACTCTTATCTCATGTGAATGTGACTGATGTAACGTTTCAACTACAGATGATCTTCCTCAGGTAAAAGTGAAGAAGTGAACACACCTATTTAATAGGCAATAAATTATGAAACATCACAGAATTATCTCCTAATTTGATTTGTTTGCCAAATATTAGTGACAAGAAAAAAAATAAATTACATTTTTAAACAGTCTTTACTTATTGGAGTACTACATTAAGGCAATATTTTGTTATCACTTGATGGATACACTGGGAATATTGTCCCGGTGTTAATGTGGCAGGTTATCTAATCAGGAGATGATGTCATTTCATCACAAATAAATACAAGTGTATGTTAACTTCTTTACCTTTACCTGAGGAAGACCATCTGAAATACACATCCACATCAAATAAAAGACTTGGTGAATATGACCCATTGTTTTTTTTTCTTAAGTCACTCACTAAGTTACTCACTACACAAAGATTTTTTTTAGTAAATATGGTTGTACTGTTACTCAAGTAGTTATTTTGATGACCACTTTTACTTCTACTTGTTTTTGCAAAGTAACAGTACTTTTACTTGAGTACAGTTTTGGGCTACTCTGCCTACCTCTGCCAAAGGACATTCAAGAGATTATTGTATGCTGTATTGAGAGAAAAACAACATCGGGCATTGTCAAAAAATGGTTATACAAGTTGTGTGTCAAATTTCTTTCGGACACTAAGTATAAAACAGTTTCTAGATCAAAATCAAATACTGATTCCAAAATTTATTTTAAGAAGAAGGTGATTAATGTGAGTCTCAGGATCTGCTCTGTATGTGTGGTTGTTTGTCTCTGTGCTTGCTTGTTTATGGTTTATTTTGTGATCTGTCTGTTTTCAGTTTTTGTCTTTGAGTGTTCTATCTGTTAGATCCATGTTTCTGCATCTTGTCCCATTTCCTGTTTTAGTTTGGTAATCGGCTGTCTCTGGTGTGGGTCTTGTGTGTGGACAAATACACACACCATCAAATTTAAATACAATTGTCAAAAACAGTACAGTGTCTGACATGGAAATTGAGGCTTGAGTTGAAAAAAAAATCTTGTTCAAAGTTGTGGGAATACATACACACATGCACACACATTTAGCGGGATAACACAAAGTGGTGCCCAGCATGGGGTGTTGTTAATAAAAACAGGTATACAAAAACTCAGTGGGGGACTGAATTTAAAGTTTCAATTATTTCTTTTAACAAGACAGCCAGCAGTCCTGTGGGCGTAAACACCCCCCTGCAGAGCACAAGAGATTTACCAGGATCTCCTGGCAATGCTGAAATGTCAATCACGCTTTGTGTATCTACATATGCCTATGCCTATATGTGTGTCTGAGTAAGGGTGTGTGTGTGATCAGGGTTAATGTCTTTTACTGTCTTATCTTTTTCGCATTAGAGACTATCAGAAATTCCACAAATACTATGTTTCATAAAGTTACATTAAATAGCAAACTACAAAGTTAGATGTAGAGAGTGGTAAAGAAATGTCAATTTAGGGAGGGAGAAAGAGAGAGAGAGGAACCATAGTCCAGATCCTGTAGTTGTAGCATTTAGGCAGACACAAACTCTCACTGAATTCAAACGGTTTTGCTTCAGGCAAGTCACGGAACTCTGTCTCTGCTTCCTCCTCATGCCAATGACGACAGGGTTTTTATAAAGTGGGTGAAGGGAAGATTAGCTGGCTTGTTAGCATAAATGATCCAGTGCATCCCTACCTGATCCCACCTGCAGTTGTTGGACAAAGAGATAACAGCAATCTACAGCTTCACCATCCCTAGCCTCTCAAATCAAACGTAATAGCTGCAGAGGTGTGTTTGCACTGCAAACCTCGATTCAATTGTAAATTATTGCTTACATGATTTATATTTCGTTATACTGTATAACCAATGTGACAGTATCTAACGAAGACATGCTGCATGTGTACTAGAACAATATCAAATCATTGATTGGTCAATTAAAAATGTTTTTGTAACTTTTCATCAAAACCACTTTTGAATTCACTTTTAAATTTGAATAGTCGGGACTGCACCCTAAAAGAGATCTGATGTTTGTGTGTCAAAATAGAGCAGCAAAGTCAAAGAAAATATCTGAAAACATTTGAATGCACTTGCTCATGAGAAAAAACATCACGTGTCACCACCATCACCAACACACATAGACGCACAAGCACACACTTTTGTAAATTTATTAGCACACTCTCACTGTTGAGTGCACAGCATAGCAAGCACACGTCCCATGGGTCAGACAGGAAGGTTAAACAGGCATGAGAGGAAGAGGAGAAGACAGGAGGAAGGTCACTGCAGCTTATCTTCTTTTCTGTCATTCTGTCTGCTGCCCCTCAGGCTTAACACGAGAGCACACACACACACACATACATCCACACATACACACGAACACACTTCAGGCCATGATGGTGACCCATGAGGACACTCTGTAAATTGGTGTGAGAGACTTATCTCACACTACTTGCCCTAAAACTAGGAGGCCGTTCTTCCAGACGATATTCAACCATTCTGCATGTCTTTCTGCTTTCATTGGTTGGACTGTGTATTGGTCTTTCACTTTGTCATGTCCATGAAATGCTGTACATTCACTTGCTGTTTATCTGTTTCTCACTCCAGTCCTAGTTACATGCTATTCAAACATTTTACATGGGGATTTGTGGTATATTATATATATAGATAAATATGTATTTATAATATAATAAATAATAAATATAGATATTTGTGGAGATTGTCCCTGATTTTAATCTTATGTAAATTTGCCATGGTTGTATTATGTAAAGTAAAATACCCCAAACAAACTACCAATGGTCTGTTATGCGAAGCATGATTTCTCCTGGGAATATTTTATTACTGTCAAGAAAGTCAGGCTACAATGAAAACTAGATCAAATTTTAAAATCAGGAACTGATTAAACCACTGCAGTTGGAGTGCTTCTAGCTCGTGCAGTTTCCCTAGTGAACACAATTGGAGCTCGTCTTAGGTGGAAAACTGGTGAAGGATCAGTTTTTGTCACTGCTCGTGACTCTTAGTCATTATTTGGAGCACATGGGCAGAAGGGGGTGGGATCTGGGAGGAATAGGCTGAACTTCTGCGCAAGTTACACCTACTCGCCTCCTCTTTGGCGGGTTAAAAGAAGTGGCTGGTGACTCCATGTGGATCAAAAGAGAGATGTGGCTGTGCCTACCCCCTCACCTGGCTGCTTACTGCTCGTAGCTGCCAACCTCCCCCCAGTGCAGTTAGCACTGCACAGTGCAGAATAAGTTGGCCATTTGAAATTGAAAAACAAAAAGACCTAATGATGTTTCTAGTTTTTAGCTGTACAACAGAGGAAGGAGCCACATAGTGGGGAATGTGGTTGCTATTGTTAGGAGGTGACTTTTTCACATGTCACATGTCTATATCATAGCATCCTGTGATGAGTGTTGCATTTAACAAACCAAACTGTTTTTAATAGTGTGACCGCTGCCTCTGTATTTATGCATCTTTACATTCTTCTCTTTCTCTTCTCTCAAATTTTTCAAATTCAAATTAGCTTTATTGGCATGAATGTATAACAGCAATATTGCCAAAGCATCATACAAAATACATAAGAACACATCAACCCCATAAATTTGATTTTGATGTCTCTGCCTCTCTTTTCTTTCATCAGTATTTCCTGTAAATGGTCTGTCTTTCTCTTACGCTCTCTCTCCCTCTCTCTGTATTTCTCTCTCCTCTCTTACCTGCAGCATCAGCAGGATTTGCGACGATGGGTCAGGTGTTAATGTGAATTTCCTGATTTATATAATCTCCTCCTTACATAATCTCACAGAGGCACAAATACTAACAGACTCCCTCTGACCCACTCTGGTGCTTTGCTGCCTCTGTTTGCTGTTAACAGCAGCAGATACACGAAGTTTGAACAGCCATTAATGCAAAGATGATACTCTATAGGCAAGCAGCATAGCACACCAACCACCACTGAAATTGATTTAGCCTGACCTGTACAGTTCTATTTTTGCATGTTTTTTTGTATTTGCATTTATGAGTCATCACAGTTTCTGTGATGTTGTGTCAAAAGCGCACAAACCTGTTTATTTCCATCCCACCAGTTATTTTTTTCCACAGAAATTCCAATACAACCTCCTTCTTGGAATTTGCAAAACAGCGTGTTGTGAAAAAAATTAAATATCCACTTACAAATGTAGCAGCGACCTTTGAAGCAGCAAAGGGGTATTACTAGGTCACTGAATCTCAGCAGGCTTGTTTAAAAGTCAAAAGGATTAGACTCCAGGAAAAAAAGAGTAGGTGGTATTATAAAGCAAAGGTGTTCTTACTAGCATCAGATTTTTCATTGCCTGTGTTTCTTTGACTCCGCCTGCTGATATTTTACACAACGAATCATATTATTTTAGCATTTCTTCCTCCAGTGTAGCTCTGTGTACAAGCCTGTTTATGTAACTACAAACATGAATTGTATCAGAGAATGATGAGCAAAATCCCGGAAATAAGTTTGCCCTTCTGCATCACCCCAGAGCTGTCTTGTCAGTGTGTCTCACTGTAATCCTCTAACACAGGCTATAAGAGTTATAAAATCAGAGCATAAAAAAAGAAAGAGTATATGACACTAAACACTGTGCCTGTGTTGCGTATGCTGTCATGCTGTTGGATAGGTGCTTTCACAAAGAAAAAATGTAAGAAAATCTGATTGTATATAAACTATACAAATCCACTTAGGATTTAACTTCCACAAATGGACAATGACATATTTCATCACATTATACAAGAACATGTTCAGCACTACTGTTTGAGACTTCTGAGACCTAATGCTCAAAACATTTGCATACATTTTCAAGACATAGCAGCATAAGCATCACATTTCAGTGATATATGTCACACTCTGCCTGTCTGCCATGCGGTCTTTTGCACTTTTGTGTTTAGTTAGCGTTATTTTGGTCTGTTGGGTTTTGGGGGTCTGTCTTGTCTTTCGTCTAGTGTTTGGTAACCCTTGTCATGTCTGTTACCCCAGTGATCCCTCTGCATGTCTGTCTCTGTTTTCCCCTGCTCTCTCTCTCTCTCTCTCTCTCTCCCTACCTGTGCCTCGTTAGCCTCATGTCTTTCACCTGTGTTGCTCCCGCCCTGCTCGTTAGTCCCTGTGTGTATATACCTGGTGTTTCTGTCTTGTCTTTGTTGGGTCATTGTTTATTGTCACCTTGTTGCAGTTTGTTCTCGTGTCTCCAGCCTTACTCACTGTGTCTCCCTGTTACCCTGCTCAGTTTTGGATTCTGGTTTTCACCCTTTTGGATTTCTGTTGGACAGCCTTTGTTTTTGGACTCAGTCAATCAGCCACTCAGTTTGTAAGTGGGCTCGCCTTTGTTTGTTTATTAAAACCCCTTGAACTGTACCTCCTTTGCCTTGCGTCCTGCATTTGGGTCCTCCAACCTGCTCAACCCTGCCTTCACCACAAAACTGACAGAATGACCCGACCAAGTGTGGACCCAGCGGACCTAGCGTTTCTGGCAGAGGATATAAGGGAGTGGACGTCGACCTGCGAAAGCTTAGGTTCCTCAATCCTGGATTCCACGGACTTGATTCGCAGACTGTTTGTTTATGGCCTCATGGAGAAGACCCTGTGCAGCAAGCCAAGGCTGCTGAATCTCCCCTCCCTGGCTGAGCAGTTGGTCTTCATTAGACAAATGAAGAGAGACCTGGAGCAGATCATGGACACTCCCGAGGGTTCGCTGCCTGGTGGCGCTCAAGCTGTCAGCCACCAGCCGGTTTCCCAGCCTGCGCCCCGATCAGTCAGGCTTGGCACCATCAGCCTGTCCAGCCACTCTCCAAGCCTGCCTTTTTCCCGGCCTGCTAGCACTGCAGTGGCTAGTCATCTGCCTGCTCCATCCCCCTCCAAGTCGGCTCAAACTTCCAGGTTGGTTGGGGATTCATGGACTTCCAGCTCTCTGGCTGCCTTTCTGTTGGACTTACCTTTGGAGCCAGAGAGTGAACAGACGGAGTGTCCCCAGCCAACCAACCACTGACCGGTCTGCTAGCGGGCTGCTAGCAGACCTACACAGCTCCGGTTCCAGGCCTACTAGCCTGGAGGCTAGCACCTCGTCGAACTCTGCGTCAGATCCACCTCCAGTAAGGCCAGCTGGAGGGCGACGTAGGCTACGACGAGCGGCCAAGAAACTGGCACCTGCACCATCCCCGTCGGTGGCCCCACCAACTCCAGCTCCGTTGGTGGTCCAGCCAATTCCTGTTCCTCCTTTGCCTTGCGTCCTGCATTTGGGTCCTCCAACCTGCTCAACCCTACCTTCACCACTAAACTGTGACAATATACAAACATTGCTGAAAATATTTGATATGTATTAAGATCATGATTTGCACAAAATATTGCTTACATGTTTATTATAAATTATATGAAGTGACATAGTTTATAAATTAAAGTAACAGGGGAAAAAAGTAATAAGTAAAATCGTCACCCTTATCAATTTAATTTGTAACAAGAATGTCTGAAATTTGCCTAGGATTTATGGAGACTTTGTGATGTTCCAGTAACTTGCCTGGCTTCTGCCACAGTTCAGGTAAGTCCAGTTTTGCTTGGCTGATCATTCTTTTCTTAGCAGCCCTAAGCACTGCCAACAGTCAGCGGAGCCAGTAGCTCTGGCCCTGGCTCACGCTTTGCCTGTACTTTGAGTAACTACCAATAATTTGGAGAAACCCAAGGATTTGATTTCTCCATAGTTCTGAGTGTCTTATTGTTATAAGTATAGCATTTGTACAGGTTTATATCTTGGAAATAATAGTTAGTGGATTAGTGTGAGTTAAAGTGAACCCCAGGGTGGACTGCGCACTATTCATTATCATCTTTCAATAATTGTTTGGATTTATTTGAATTATTCAAGATACATTTTTATTTGCCATTCAGTCTGTGTTGTGACATTTGTATAGTTGACTCCAAAAAAAACAGAGTACAGATCTGAGATTTGAATTCCAATTAATTGTGTATGACAATTGCTAGCTGTGACCAATATTCCCAACACTGCATAATTTGTGTACCAAACACTAGTCCCAACAGTCATTACAGAATCAGCATGTGAGACTGAAACAGGGTTAACAGAAAGACATGTATGGTGTATCTTAACATCAACACATCTCTTATATTTTTTTCATGTAGTACAGTAATTATACCAAAGAGACATGGTCAGCGTACAAAGCTTCGGGCAGATATTATATTGCAGGGAATTAATATTTTACTGATACAGTTTTGTCTTTTTTTTTTTTGTGACTTTTGTCAGATTGTTAATCACATTAATAGAAAACAGCATTACATTTTCCATTAAAATGTGTTGCACATTATTTGTATTTAAGCATAAGCGTACATTCATGGAGACGAGGTTGTGATTACTATGCTATTGAGAAATGGTCACGTTTTATTAGGTCGCAGCTGTTGTTGACAATGCCAATAAGTGGAAACAAGCTCACAAATGTGACAGTGTGTTAAAGCTTTAAGTTGTTGTTGTTTCTACTTTCTTGTAGAACCCTTTTTTTTTTTTTTTTTTTTTTTTTTAAAACCAGATTTTAATGAAATGATTCAGCCTGTGGAGGAATGGAATTCCACTTTCGTTTCTTTTCTTCAAGTTAGAATACCCTTCTCACTAGTGGGCAAACGTCTTGACACACTTGTCATGTTGAATCACATAAGCACATGTGAGATGAGTCTCAAAAGGCTTTGAGGTGAAGTACATTATCTTTAGTACTTGTATAAATACTTTGTTACTTGTGGGACGCGGTAGCTTTTCATTTTCTGTCTTGCAGTGCATGAGGGTCAAATCGGACTGGTGTGGTTACATAAGCTTTGGCTCTAGTCAAACTGTGCACAATTACTCTGTTGATTTAAATCTAATCTGAAGTGATAAGATAATGAAATATCAGTGATTTACAGCTGCCACAATAGATGTTGCGCAGTTTAAAATACTTATGACTTTTTATTAAATTTGACACTACAATTCGCTTCAAGTTGTCGACTTGTCATCAGCTGTCGGTAACCGCTATTACTAGAATTCATCAGTCATAGCAGCCATTATGTATGAATATGTGTGGTTGATGTGATGTTAATCTTCATGATTACAGCCTCTAGTATTGCCCATTCTCCTATATGCGCGCACACAGTCAGCCTTTAGCTTCATCATGCAAATTCAAGTTCACTCACACAGAGATGACAAAAGGGCATATGTAACTTGCTCACATCATCTGCTCCACTCATAACCAATGACTCACACTCACACACTCTCTAAATAGCTGACTTGACTATGACAACCTTGGACCGGTGTGGCGGCATATTACTGACGTAAATCTCAATTTGAAAGGACCAGAATATTGCCAAAGAAGGTTATTTTAGAAGCCGGTACCAATCTTGTGTTTTTTTTTTAAGGTATTATACATCCCTAATTATCATTAAGGAAACAGCCTTAATCTGCAGAACAGTACTGATGCTGTGTAGTTTTCCAAGCTACACCGCAAAACAGGGGTTTTGGGCCTGAATGCAGACACATACGGTGGAGTAATGAGTGGTGTTTCTTTACAAACAGGTGAAACTTATAGGTTCCAGCTGAAACAACTGCAAATGATTAATTCTGATGCTTTAGGGCTTATTATGAATTATTGCTTGGAGCAGGTGTGAACAATTTCAGACCATATCAGACTTCAAAAACTTTGTTTCAAATCATTAGAGCATCTAACCATCTCTAAAATGAAGTATTAGTATGGGCATTATTCATTCTTATATGGCATCTCCTTTGCTGAAGACAATCAAATCCCACTCATTTTTCTTACAATAAAGTTTGTTTTAAATAGAATATTCATCCTGGTTGCATGAATTCAACATTTCAGTTATTCTCGATACTTTGCAAAGTCAGAAAATCAATACTGAGGCCAGATGTGAAATAGAAGCAGTTACTCAAATGCATTTAGTTCAAACGTTTATGGTCACATGAGGGCAATTAGGCTTGAAGGTGTGATTTACAAAAGAATACAACAAATAATCACAATCCATTTCACAAGAGCACAACTCCAACGATGAGTACAAACAGAGCATTTAGTATCATATTTTAAAATCCAGCCGTAGTTCTGCTTCTACCCAGAGAGATTCATTAGCTTCTTAGACATTCTGCAGAGGATGTAAGATTCTTTCATTCCTTTTGTTTCATGTCAGAATTCCCCCTATTATACTGCTCACCTTTTGGCAAACACCATGTCCTCAGGGTGAACACTGTCTGTCTACCTGTAGTCAGACATAAACATATAATCAGAAAAACAAAATAGAAAAAAAGATGCACAAGCTGAAACTTACTCAAATAGTAGAAACAAAACAATTGGACAAGATTTACTAAAGAGTTTGTGTGAGTAAAAACGTGTGCAAACTTGATATCACCAGCAAATTAACACGTAAGCTGATCTACTAATGGTGCACGGAAAATGACGTCTTCCAAAAGTGCAAGATAGCACCTGTTGTTCATTTACTACTTATGCCTTATGAATATGCAATTTGGAGCATTCAGTTTTATTGTGCAAAGTAATGGGAGGGTATCATGCAAATATGGTACATTTATTTACTACACGCAATGTGATCTAATAAGCATAAAAGCAATTTCATGTTATATTATATTTAATACGTTTGAAAGGAAGGTGCAAACCGGCAAGTGTTGCTCAGAGATAGCTGCTGTTATCGTTGCGAAGGAGACAAAGGCGTAAGAAGACGTAGAGAAATTAAAAATATTATAATATATTACTCTATATCCAATATATAGAAATAAAATTATTTTAAATTATTTGATGAAGTGTATAAATTTAATTGTTTTGTATTTTCCTTGAAGCAATACTGTTGTAATAACATTCATGCCAATAAAGCAAATTTCGTTTTGACCCGACTTTTTTCTCCATGAAATGGAAGAATTTAGAAAATAGAGTGGCGCTGCGGAGAGTCCCCAGCTGCAGTAGTGCATGGATCACGCATAAAATTCATCCAGCCATCGGCATCGCCAGGTCATGTTTTCACTGTAGCCCCGAATGTAACTCAACAACATCAAAAATATTTTCCATATTAATATGCAATAATCTTCATGACGCAGCCTGTCTCACAGGGCTTCAAAGAATAGAGGCTACTCGCAATAATATTGCTACATTTTGTTTGGAATTCACATAATGTGACCCCCCCACCATTAGTCAGCCTGCCTGCATTTAGAGTGAGCAGGAGAGGACAGAGAGATTGCTTTGCTCCCAGCTTTAAGGCTTGTCAGTAACTAATGAATTGTGCCTAACAAAACTTTTAGATATAAATGTTGTCGGTCAGTGTCTAGTCAATGTATTTGCTAAACAAACGCCGCAAAGTAGTGAGAGAATAACGTGAGTATGAATATTTCGACTTTTGTCAAAATATTATTCTGCAAATGTCAGAACACACATGTGGGAGAGATTCTGAATGTGCAGAATGTTTTGAACATGAGCAGAAAACCTACTGAAACACAGGAGCTATTAAAGTCCAGGAGTTTATAACTGAATTAAAATTTATTTATCATTGAGGTGAAAATGTGCCACATGCATATTTAAAGATGTTACTTCAGTCATGCCTGCATCTGTACTAACTCAGCAATGAAATTACCTTAAAACTTTGATTAATAGCCCAAGCTTTTATTTGCTAAAATCACAGAATTGACCCTGCCTATTTTTGGGACAGGCGTCCATATGAGACAGGCCTTTATTTCCTCTCACACAAAACTGAAATAAGCTACTATGAAACAATTTATTTTATTCAAAGAGAATATTACTTGTATATTCAGAAGTTAGCAGACAGACAGTGATGGACTTCATATGACCGTATTCACAACTTGGAATAATTTTTATGAAGAGGTTTTAATACAGTGGCTGCTTTCCCTCCAGACTCTCCATGGCGGAAACCATCATTTAAATACTGCCACCTCCATTGTGTTTGCACCTGTTTTCATCTACGCATTAATTCTTTGTTAATCACCCATAACAGGCTCTACAATTACACGTGCAATATTTTAGAATGCACACGCAATTTACCACTCTTTTCGGGATGTTAGTAAATCCAGCCCACAGTGTATAGTATTAAACATGGCAAGGCTTTGCAATAATTCTATCAACCTAAGCTGCTAAAGTACATTACAGAGTTACATATTCCCCTCTGCAACAATTAGTCAGACTCAAGGTCTTGCACTGATAATCGAGATATTTAATAACTTAAAGTGACTGCATTTCTCCTGTACACAAGGTGGAATGACCTGGCGATGTTTGGATTGGACGAAATCATCATGTATGGCTGTAACACAACAACATCTCAGCGTGCATTATCACACATACAGACACATTTACAAATACAAATATGTATGCAGACGCGACTGCATGCATATTCACTCCCAATCACACCTGCACTTGCACATAAACTAAAAACGCGGAGCTACAGTAGTTTTGCGAGTCTCATCTTCTCACTTCATAGATTTTTCTCTGTGAAGAAGTTTTAAGAGCCGATAAAAGTCTATGATTCATGAAAGGGGTCAAGTAAATCCCACAGAGGCGAGCCAGGTACCTGTTAAACTTCGATACACATTCTCATTTTCTTTTCACGCTCCAGACCCCCGCAAACTCCCTACCAGCTTCTCCGCCTCCCAGTATCTGTCATTCTATCCCATTCGTTGTTGCCCTCCGTGCTTTCTTTGCTCCTTTTTTTTCCTTTGTCTACATCTAGTACCAGAAAAAATATATAATTGCACACACTGATATCCCATTTTGATGTTTTAGAGGGGTTTCTGAATATACTATAAACTAGGGCTGCAAATAATGTCTAAAATTGATTTATCTCTTGATTACCTTTTTCAATTCACAGTAATTTTAGTCTAAAAATGTCACAAATTGTAAAAAAAAAAAAAAAAATACCCATCACAATTTCCCAGTACAAAGTGACATTTTCAAATTGCTTTTGCAACCACAACCCAAAGGTATTCATTTTAAATTGATAAAACTGAGGAAAGCAAAACATTTTCACATTTGAAAAGCTGGACTCAAAAGTATCCCCTTTCCCTTTTCTGTTACATCTTGTTCACCATCTTGTTCATTACTCCCTTTTTCCTTCCTTCTTCCTCTTGCCGTGCATTGGAGCTAGAGAACCATTTAGCTTCCTGACCCAGCAAGTGAAGCCATTTCAAATGTATTATTTTAACCTTACATTTATGCTACCACCCTTCCTTGTTCCTTGTTTCCAATCTCTTCGTTACCTCTTCCTCTGCCTCCACCCCTCTTACTCCCCTCAATCCATCTCCACAAGGCTGTTAATGTGCAACGTCTTTATTTTACCCCCTGGTCCATCTCTTTCTTCTTTCTTTTCTTTTCCAGAATATGATTATTGCTTTACCATCATAGGAATAGGTTTACTCAACACTAGGAGAGACCGGGGCAATTGTAACAATTTTTGGTTTCTTTGTCACAACTCATAAACTTCTTGAACTAATTGGATACAATTACTTGTATAACTTGTATCTGTGTTTTACTTGTTAACAGTCACAATATTAATTCAAACACTAGATGTTTGAATCAATGTTACATCTGCCCCTATGTGCAGGGGCGATTGTAACAGCATATGGGGGCAATTGTAACAACACACATTCCTACACATAAATACCAAGTATAATAAGGGAAAATAAGGAAAATAAACTACCAAGAATATAGTTAAAACAATTTAAGATCCATTGATATTACTGCTTGAAAATTCTTCTCCTTGGTACAAGGTCACATGACAAATGTCATAGGTCAGCCTTCACTGAGTTGCCCCTTGACACATCATTGGAGGCAACCTCCCTGTCAAATGGATCCCCAAATTGAGAGGCAAAAACTTTAACCTCTGGACTACGCCATTAAGTATAGGCCTATTAATAACACAGTATACATAGTAAAGTAGACTATAGGTCATTCCTATACACAAATGTTTAAACTGAAAACACTTTTCAGACATTATTAGAAAGATACTATCATCTATTATTTTCTATATTGAGCTTCAGTACTATGCTACTATTACAAACCAATAATATTGATCTCTTGATAAATATGTTGATAGATTATTATTACAGTATTTAAAGTTAAGACAACTTCTCATATGAAGACATTGAAAATATTGAAAGCATGAGCAATTGGGAATTGAATCCCGGTCCCCAGAATGAAACGGCCACCACAAACATAAATATAGGTCATAAAAATGTGTTTCAACAAACAACCTATATGGTCATTTTTCTGGTGAGGACAGATTGGAATAATTATGGTTGGTTAGAAGGATAAATGGATTCCTAAAAGCTTCACCTGGTGCTTTATTTTATTGCAGTCACCAGTCAAGTGCAGTTGCGCAAATGTGGATTGTAGAAAACTAAACAAAAATGGAAAAACACTAAAATTAAATTAAAAAACGTTCAAAAGTATAAAAACCTTCAAATTATCATAAGGTAACTTATGTAAATGAGCACAAGGGAAACGTTTACTAGGCCCCAGAGTATAGGGCTCTAGGACCTGCAGCCTTTCCAGGACCACGCTGCACTCTCAAGAGGAGCCTGGTTAGCTCATTGTCCTCTCACAGGTCACATTTCTCCCGAATTATGACAAGCGTTCACAACTTTCTGTTCTTTTCATTACGGTTTCTGCCGCTGGACAATTCAACTGCCCCACAACTCACTCCCTCTCTCTATTCGATTCAGTGGATTTCAGGTGTAGGAAAGGGAATTTGTGAGCTGATGATAGCAAGGTTGAGGAGGAAGAGAGCCAAATGTATAATAATGGCTTTTGTGGAGCTTTTTCGTTCACCGCGGCTCTGTCTGCTCTGGATTGACGTCAAAGTTGCATCAATTCTGACCTGAGTGTCCAGACTGAGGTCGCATTTAAAAAGATCCAATCTGTACCGGATTTGGACCACATATGAAATCTGAACAGGAAAAGATCAGATTCCATGTGACTTTGGTTATAAAAAGATCAGATCTGGGTCACATATGAGCAAAACAAATCTGATCACTTTGGCCTGCAGTCTGAACTTAGCCTAACATTTGTAGCATTTCTGCATGTAGTGTGCACAAAATTGACCAAATTAAACAAGCACCTACAAAGGTTACAAACAGATGTAGTTACACAGCCAAAAGTACAGGTACACACTGGTGCTATTGACCCTAAGTAACTGCCATCACTGCATTCATTAGTTTGCTCTTTCTTGTTTAAAAGTGCTCAAAAATTGATGTAGTTATTTAAGTAGTTCAGTGTTAGCAGATTGGACTGAATAAATTGCCACTGCATATTTTTCTAGAATTAGTCCCAAAATTATCACGTATACTCTCCTATCTTTCTTTTCTCTCCTCTGCCCTGCTTCCTCCTACAGGAATACATCCATTTAAATTTTTATCAGCATTTTGCTCCCTTATTTCAACCTTGTCTCTGCTATTCTTCCTCGCTTTTGACCTACTCTCCAACTTTCCTCCCATTAATAATCAGTTTACAGTTTCAGCTGATGGCGTAAGGATGTTTAATGTTTCATCACTGCTCATTTTCAACGTCCTTAACATCCCATCCTCTCTCCATCCATGTCTTTATTTAAATATTCTAGCATACCCATTGGGATTCCCCTTATTTCCAACACCTGCATCTCTTCTCTTTTCACTTAATATTCATTCATATTTCCGTTTTCGCAGTCGAGTCAGTTGGTTTAAACTGTTGAGCAGCTGGGATAAGGTTGTTAAATTTTTTATCACAGTGCCCTTCCTTCCTTACTTTCATCTCCTCCTCTATGGCCCTGCCTCCATCACCTTTCACCATAGTAACGTTCACATATGCAAACATACACATAGTAAAAATCTGTGAAAAAGACATGCTTTTATCATCAGTTTTCTTTTTTCCACCTTGTTGTATTATTGGACAACATTGATTACCTTCCTCCCTCTGCCTCTTTCTCCCTTTACTATCCCTTTATTCTTCCTCCTCACCCACACTAATGGTGCCGAACAATCAGTTTAGAGTCTTAGAGTGGTGATCAGTGGAACAGTTTAAGTTTTATTGTCTATAGGAATTAATCCGGTCGATAAAGGTTGGCATGGAGATGAATCTGATATCTGAGTCAGGACTGAGTCCAAATCAATAAACTCCAAACTTTATTATGTCTATAAAAATGCATGCGTACACAAAGAGATGGATTCACAACCACCTTTGGAAAAAAAACAACTGAGTGCACTCACAAAGATGGAAGTACATTCTCACTCTACAAGAAAGATGCATGCACACAAACATATCAACACATTACAGTTACAAACAAATAGTTTATGGTTTGTTTCTGTTTACCATTCTGATTGTTTTTGTATACTGTATGTTGTCTGCTATGTAGCAGTAGGGATTTACAAAACACATTTTAATTTACGATCCTGTTGTAATGTGACCATTAAACCTACTTTGTACCTTGTAAATATGGACACTCAAAATCCTTGCATCTAAAATCCATATTTGGAAACAAATGCACACTCTGAACCTGGCATACACATAATATGCATACAAGCACACAAATACACAGATATTCACACACACATACAGGCAGTTTTGCTCATCCATCTGTCTTTCAAACAAACATCTGGGAGGCAGCCTGACAACAGACAATGTCTCTATTCAGCTATAGATTTGTGTGTGTGTGTGGGTGTTTGCTTGTCTGCACAAGTTTACACATTTGCACTTGGAGGAGGTTTTAAGATTCAGCAAGAGAGTACAGCTGCTGGCGGGCTGAGATGTGGGGGGGAAAAAGGACAGTGGGGAGAGAGTTAAAGGAGGGCAGAGGAGGTATCAGATGGTGTGGAGGGGATGTAAACACTCTTAAAGGAGAAAGTTGGATCCAAGTTTCTTTTTAAACAAGGCTAGCTCCGCTGGCAGTGCCACAATACTTTCATTCTACCCTGGGAACAATTACACCTTGCTCGGTCTTACCATCTTAATCTATTTGTTACGGTCTTTCTGTGATTCTCTTTTTTCATCCGTCTCTCTTTTTTTACTTCCATTTTTCTGTCTATCCATCTCTGTCTGCCTTTCGTTTTTTTTCTTAAATTGTTGCTTTGTTGGTCTTTACAAATCTACCTCACCCTGCATTTTTGTCTGGTAACATAAGAGCCTCTCTATGTCTGGTTGACTACTTGGTATTCACTGCAACACATACTTTTCAATGTGATGAGTGTTGAGTACTGAATATAATGCATTCACTTACTGAAGAATGCTACGCATGTTTACTAGCATTTGTGGAGTCTGAGCCCGTCTGTGTGTGTGTGTGTGTGTGTGTGTGTGTGTGTGTGTGTGTGTGTGTGTGTGTGTGTGTTACAGTGCTTTGAGTGATGTACTGCATGGAGTCACAGAGATGCATGACCAGACACTTATGTTATGACAGCTAGCAATGAAAAACCACATCTCGGCTAGCACCCACTATTGACATTGCCTTCTTTTGCAATCCATTCTTGTGTCAAGCAGCACATTACTCACACTGAATACACAGCGGGAGAGAAGAGTGGCATGGTGGCGTTAAGGACAATGATTAAGGCAGCAGTTCGGAACCCTTTTGGCTTGTGACATTTCACTTAGTTTTTTTAAGTTTCCCATCTATTTAATATATACTCAGAATGCTTTCTTTTGGTTCTTGAGTGGTAATGCAACACTTAGCTCTTAGGCTCTTTCACTGCCATTCAGTTTTAAAACAACTGCTCTGAATTTGGTCAGCAAAGTTAATCCTTTACTCTGAAAGAGAGAAAGCAACAGTAGCACGGAGTCTGATATAACATATTTAAATGCATTGCACAAATAGCAAATAGAAGTTGCGTAAACTCATTTTCACAAGCTGGTAAGCGCAAATGAATGTGTGATACTAATGAGATGGACTTTACAATGTTTTTAATTATCAGATGTTTTATTTTTCCTCTTTTTAGCGTCCTTGATATAAGATGAAATAGTTTTGCATGTCCTCACTTCACCTCATTATAAAAACAAAAACAATTTGGTTTGTTCAAGTATTTAAACCAACCTATGGGATGTGTTGGAATTGCACAAACAATGACAATAATCTCTATGTAGCAACAGTAGAAGCAGTGTGATGTTACACTGCTGTAAAAAGTCTTAGGGAGGAGGTCAGGGTGAATGACCCGATGATGACATATAGCAGCTATAAGCGCTCATTTTGTAGCAATATTTGAAAGTAAACAGAAAAAACAAACTTGTAATGGGGTGTTTCAAATAAAAGTTATAGAGAACTGCAAATCTTAGACTTGTAAAATCACCTTTAAATCATCAGCATTACATTTGAACTTGTTAGACAGAATTCTATTTATACATGAAATACAGTATATTCAACTAAAAAAAGCACAGATATCCTAAAATTTCTCAGCGATGTGAGTTGAGCCAACAAGCTTGTGGATTGCCCACTCATTCACCAAGTTCCCAGAGTCACTCAGCTGTTTAAGACAAGAAAAGGCAGTGGGTGATGTGTTGATCATTTTGCTCCTGCACGCACTCCGGTCCCACTGGCTAGTTCAAAGATTGAGATTAAATTCCTTCAAACAGTGTTGGAATTTATCAGTTAACAGGTTGCCTTTCGTTTCACAACAAAGATTTTACTCACCGTTGCAACCAACATGCCCAACACAAAGCTTCATAAGGACTTGCCTCCCCGCCCAAAAAAAGCAAGCACAGACAAAAAATAACAACACACACTCAAATACTCACACACTAACCGTGTGAGTGCCAATGTCATCAGAGAAGATTAGACACACATGGCAAAAAGACCATAGTGATGGTAGATTGGGAGTGGAGCACATGGGAAAGAGAAGGGGGCATGAAATGGAGATAAAGATGGCAGAGTGAATAGAGACCGATACACGGGAAGATGGGAGAGTGGCCCTCACACCTGTGTGTAAAGTAGGTTGATAATATGGTGATGATGTATTCTAATGGTAATACCTGTTTAATGATGCCTTCAGGCAGTGGACAACTGGTAAGAGAACCCACACATCCAATGCAAAGACAGCCTCTCCCACACACACACACACACACACACACACACACACTAGTGCAACAAACCACACGTACTGTACCTCAGAGGTTTAAACGTAAGGTCAAACACCCACATACACATAATCTTTATACTTACAGGAGCTTTACATTTAAGAGGGATACACACACATAAACACGTAACTTTTTTGTCAGTCAGAAGCATAAACTGATTGTCGCCCATACATACCCTCTGTTGTATGGTCGTAGACATCATGCTTTCTGTAGAATTGCACAGTCATTGTCTATCCATCCATTGTGTAATCATCAAAATAAAAGGTTAAATAATGTAACAAATGTGTACCATCTTAGAAGACAGACATTGCGTGAAGAGGATGAATTTGGGGAAGGTAAAAAGGTAAATAACCCTAACAGTTCTCTATTCAAAAAAGACTTTCCAAACCAAAACAATGATATAGCTAAGTTACTCAAAAGACTTAACATACCTCAAAGATGTACACTTTTACATTCTCTACATCTCACCAACACGCATACACCCATTAATAAATAATACAGTTCCCTTCACACACACACTATGCACACAGGCAATGACAAAACTCCCCTTGCGGGTGGGCAGGATGAATGGCTCAGCGGTCCTGTATTGACAGCAGGATTGATGTTGTCTGATTCCCAGGTGACTCATTTGACCAAAGTCAGAATAGACCTCTTCTCAATGCTTCACTGACTCACTGCATGCGTGTGTGTGTGTTTTTGAGAGAGCTTGGAAGAGAGACAGGAAAAGAGAATGAGTGTATATGTTAGTGATATATGCAGGCCTCTTTGGTTCGCTGAGTATGCATTGATAGGCAGTCTTTAGGAGGAAGACAGCCAGACACAGCAAAACAGAGGATGGGAGGAAAAAGTCAGGGTAAGGAAACACTGAAAATTTGTGAGAAATTATATAAGATGGTAAAAGAAAAAAAGTTAGTTTGGTTTCTGTGAATGTACTTACATTTTGTTTAATGCCATTTTATATCTATTTTAAAAACATTGGTTTTCTTAAGACATCTAAACAAATTTATTGAAAGTCATGGAAGTCAGGAAAGAGCATTTTTATACTACTAATTTGCAACATCAAATAATTGAAAGTCATAGTAAGCACGCTGAGAAGGTTGTTGGTTAAAATAAAAAAATACATTTTCTCTTTTGTCCTTTTTCTTTTAATTCTATTTCGTTTTTGGTCAGGCAAAATCACTAATTCCATCATATTCCCACATCTACACATCAGTCACAAACATTGTCATCATCACTCACAGTACATTTTTTGTTATTGCATTAAAACATTCCCAAGTAGCAATGAACACATACTTCATAACTTATTTGTCAATACTGAGCTATTTAACAGCTTTGTAAGTTTTTTTTATTCACTAAAAGTTGTATATTGATGCATAAAAAAACACGATTCTGTTCAACTGGGATTATTGGTAGTAACTACTAATCATATTATTGTTAATAGTAAAAAAAAAAGAATAGCACTAGCAGTGACAATGCTCTAGTGTTAAGGCAATGTTACAATAATGCTGCGGGAAATAAAGACTATATATAATTAATGGGAGTGTCTCCAGTGGCTTCTTACATATTTAACTCTCCATGTGTTGCCTTTAGCTAAAATACTGCAGTGCTGAGATCAGTGTGCTCCGCATGCAAGCCACTGTTTTACAAATAATGCTGTTTTATCATTTCATGCTTAATTACTTGTTATAGATGTGGAAATGAGTTTCAGGTGTAGCCATGCAGGCTTGAAACAATCATTGTGGGCCTTTTTGTACAAAATGCCATGTGTATGGTTGTATTTGTATAAAGTGACACTTTTAAATGGACTGTTCTGCAGTAAATACAGTGACTGGAACAAGGATGGACTGTGAGAGCAAAATGTTCCACTTACAAGTGGACACATGATGTTGTCACCTGTCACCACAGCTAATGATTAGGATTGTCTTCAACCAGTGTAGAAATCTTGTCAGGGCTTAATAACACTGTAAGAGAAAATGTTAATCATTCTTTGATTATGTCCATGACATAACCCATGACATCAACCTCATGTAGGGACCACTGGATGAATACTTTACATTTCTATCAATGTCAAATGCATAATACATATACTAAACATCCATATTGCCTCTTGTGTGCTCGCCTCCCAATTACCTGACCAATCTATTTTTTTAGCAGCTCTGCTCTTGTTCCCTTGTCAGTCTCGGTTTTTCATCCCTTCCCACCTATTTTTTCTCCAGTTCTCCTCTGTCCTTCCTTCAATGTTCATGGGAAATTTCCAAAGATATGATGATGCCCCCAGCCTTTCATTAATTTCCCTGCATTGTCTGCTCTGTCCATCCCTGCCAAACAACCTTTTTCAACAAGCCAATCGCACTATTATTAACTATTATTCATTTGCTATTTGAGGAATGTTAACTACAGAGATGAGATATGGGGCAGGCAGATGATAATACAAAACTGTTGAAAACAGCCTCTTTGCATCAAGAAGTTTAATCTAAATTAATTAACTTAATTGCAAATCATATAATTGGTTTGTTCTTTGATCATTTGAATGTCTGATCATTAAACTCATGATGGGTCCAATAGGACTGGACCATGCCAAAGTGACTTTCCCAAAGCTTGGTCTAAGTGACTGTGGAGAGGGATGGGAGGAAGAACCATGCCAGATTGTTTTTTATTGACTTTTCCACAGCTTGTAATTGTATATAGCCCCCATGTTCTCAGAAGCTCATATCCAACTTTGACATGGACTTTAATACTGTCTGTTGGCTAGGGCATATTTTCACAGCGGGACCCTAGCTTGTGCACTTTCATCCTCTACTGCATTGCCACAGGACAGTGTCTACTCCCCTCCACCTCACCTTGTTTTGGGCTTTATAAATTTGTGTATGTTTGCCAAGTTAACAGTCAGTGTACAGTATATTAGCAATGAGATACTGTCAGTGGACTTGATGATGACTTTCGTCATTAATTAGCTTCTGAGTTGGTGTAACATTTCTTCAATCTTGTGTCTAAAAATGTTACTTTTCCTTTCATACCAGCTTTTCTCTAAATAGCATTCCACTCTGCCCTCAATGTGTTTGCCTCCATATATGATTCTTGTATGACTCACTAATATTCTGTCTGTAAACTCTGCCCCTGTTGTTATCACTCAAAGTGCAGGAGATGGCACTGACTCTCTTGTGTGTGTGACCAACAGATTTTCATGACCAGAGCACCTGCAGCACTGTTGTAAAAGTGGTTGGATTAGGAGGATTAAATTATCAGTGGGTGATAGCAGCTGGCATCAATCAAGGCCAATCAGATCAACTACTCTCATCCCTTTTAAATGCATTGCACACCTTGGTGTGGTGAGCCGACAGCTTTGTAATGTAGAGGAGAGTCCAGCACAGATTCCCTAATGATGGAACCAGCTGCATAGAGCAAATTAAAAGGTACCCTGTGGAGTTTTTTTGTAAACAAACAAAATTATGTTTACACCCACTGTTTATCGCCAAAACACAATGTGCATATCCTTGAGGCCTAATAAATCTGTTAAATACATTGCCTTCCTCTTAAAACATATGCAGAGCTGATTTTTGGAAGAATTTGAAACCTACATTGTTCATGTAGGTTGGCTAGCAGTCTTCTTGGTTAACAAAATCTTTATTGTAAATTGTATAATTTGTTGAGAGCAATATTACGTAATAAACACAAATTACCAACCATATGAGGGCTGGACTTAAAATCACACCCAAAATCAAAGTAAAAACTGAAATCACAGGCTGATTCAACTTGCGTGACTTTCATCACAGTGACTCATAGTGCCCTATCTTGCGCCAAGCTCAGCGCAAATGTCATTGCTATGTTCCAACCGACGCAGTTGTGATTTTCACGCCAAGCGCCCACGCTGTTTAAATAACAAATGCACTTGTGCCCATCTGTACGCTCATGGGATTGTTGGTCTTAAAATGAGGTGCGATCAGGCAAATTGTTGGTACATTGTTATCTTGAAGCAGCAGAAAGAGATGGTCTAAAGTCAACAGCGCAGTATTTCACTGTTTTTTGTTGTACTTCAACCCCGGTTCTCCACTCCATTGCTGCTTGATCGTCGTTGCTCCATACCCGGTGCCACCTCTACATTCAAGCTCACATGTATTTTGATTTCTTCCAATTTCCCCGTGCTTCGTCTCTGCTGTCACTAACCTTGTCTCTTTGTCTGTTTCCCTCCCAGGTTCACAAACCCTCGTCCTCCGTTCAGTCGGCTGGGCTCATCCTCTGCTCCTCTCCTCCAGGTGGCTGCTAGGCCGTGGCTGCTAGGCTGCCAATGTGGGCAAAGAATTTTGCGAACTGCTAGCCTCCAGCCTGTCCCTGATCCCCAGCCGGTTAGCCCCCAGTTTGGCCCCGATCCCCAGCCGGCTAGCGCCGCTAGCCCCCAGCTTGTCCCTTGGCCTGCAAGCGCCGCTAGCCTCCAGCCTGTCCCTTGTGATCCCCAGCCTGCAAGCTAACCCTCTGCCAACCCCCGCTCCTCGTACCCTGTTGGCGGATCGACCAGCTTCAACCCCGTCGGTGGTCCGGCCAACCCCTGCTCCTCGCACCAAGGCCCTCACCCCAGCAGCCCCATCCCTGACTCCCCCTGTTGCTGTCTCGCTGCCGGCCTCTAGCCCGGCTCCCTGGCCCCTGGAGAGGAGGCAGTCACGCCCGGCTCCTCGGCCCCTGGAGAGGTCGTCTTGCTTTGTTCCCCGACCTCTGGAGAGGTCTCGCCCCTTAGCCCAGCCCTTGGGCCGCCCGCCTGAGCTCCCTGGTCCCCCCGGTACGCCCTCAGGCCGCCTGCCTGAACTCTCTGGCTCCCCTGCACCGCCCTCAGGCCGCCTGCCTGAACTCTCTGGCTCCCCTGCACCGCCCTCGGGCCGCCCGCCTGAGCTCCCTGGTCCCCCCGGTACGCCCTCAGGCCGCCTGCCTGAACTCTCTGGCTCCCCTGCACCGCCCTCAGGCCGCCTGCCTGAACTCTCTGGCTCCCCTGCACCGCCCTCAGGCCGCCTGCCTGAACTCTCTGGCTCCCCTGCACCGCCCTCAGGCCGCCTGCCTGAACTCTCTGGCTCCCCTGCTACGCCCTCGGGCTGCCCGCCTGAACTCTCTGGCTCCCCTACTCTGCCCACGGGCCGCCCGCCTGAAATCTCTGGTCCCTCTGCTTTTCCCTCTGGATGCCCGTCTAAACTCCCAGGTCCCCCAGCTCTGCCCTCTGGCACCCAGTCTGGCCTTATTTCCTCAATTCAACCCTGCCCGCTCGCCTGACCCTTCCCAGCCCTGAAACCCTCTCTGAAGTCCCTGTGTTTTGTTTTGGACCCTGGACCCCCACCAGCCGGACCCCAGTGCGATTTCCTCCCCCCGACGTACTTCTGCCAAGCCCCGCCTAGTCTATTGGGAGGGCCACCGGGAGGCGTCCGTTGAGGAGGGGGCCCTGTTGTGGTGGCAGCCTGGCTGACAGTGAGTGTCCTGGTTTTTTCTCCTTTTCATCAGTTATTCTGATTTTTCCTTGGTTTTCTCTGTTCTCTGCCTGCCTCCCTGGGTCTCCTCCCCTGTGTGTGCCTCTCTCTCTCTCCCTCCGCTCCTGAGCCCAGCCAACGACCCGCAGTAAGTAAGTGCTAAACAGAGTTGGGGAGTAACGGATTACATAACGTCGTTATGTAATCAGGATACAAAAAAAAGTAACTGTATTCCAATATAGTACAGAAAAAATTTATGTAATCAGATTACAGGTACATTTTGAAAAATCG
>NC_060162.1:19856067-19869026 GCF_021292245.1 Micropterus dolomieu | reverse complement strand
CGCCCTCAGGCCGCCTGCCTGAACTCTCTGGCTCCCCTGCACCGCCCTCAGGCCGCCTGCCTGAACTCTCTGGCTCCCCTGCACCGCCCTCAGGCCGCCTGCCTGAACTCTCTGGCTCCCCTGCACCGCCCTTGGGCCGCCCGCCTGAACTCTCTGGCTCCCCTGCACCGCCCTCGGGCCGCCCACCTGAGCTCCCTGGTCCCCCCGGTCCGCCCTCGGGCTGCCCGCCTGAACTCTCTGGCTCCCCTGCTACGCCCTCGGGCTGCCCGCCTGAACTCTCTGGCTCCCCTACTCTGCCCACGGGCCGCCCGCCTGAAATCTCTGGCTCCCCCGGTCCGCCCGAACCCTCTGGTCCCTCTGCTTTTCCCTCTGGATGCCCGTCTAAACTCCCAGGTCCCCCAGCTCTGCCCTCTGGCACCCAGTCTGGCCTTATTTCCTCAATTCAACCCTGCCCGCTCGCCTGACCCTTCCCAGCCCTGAAACCCTCTCTGAAGTCCCTGTGTTTTGTTTTGGACCCTGGACCCCCACCAGCCGGACCCCAGTGCGATTTCCTCCCCCCGACGTACTTCTGCCAAGCCCCGCCTAGTCTATTGGGAGGGCCACCGGGAGGCGTCCGTTGAGGAGGGGGCCCTGTTGTGGTGGCAGCCTGGCTGACAGTGAGTGTCCTGGTTTTTTCTCCTTTTCATCAGTTATTCTGATTTTTCCTTGGTTTTCTCTGTTCTCTGCCTGCCTCCCTGGGTCTCCTCCCCTGTGTGTGCCTCTCTCTCTCTCCCTCCGCTCCTGAGCCCAGCCAACGACCCGCAGTAAGTAAGTGCTAAACAGAGTTGGGGAGTAACGGATTACATAACGTCGTTATGTAATCAGGATACAAAAAAAAGTAACTGTATTCCAATATAGTACAGAAAAAATTTATGTAATCAGATTACAGGTACATTTTGAAAAATCGGGGATTACCGAGAAGGATTTCTTTAAGCAGAAAGCCTCCATGACCGAGAAAGTCCATTTTGAGCACTGGGATTACAGTAACATTACCGAGGTGGTTTTCTTGCCGGGTTTGGCTCTTGGCACCCCGGGGCTGAGTAAGCTAATAGAACCGCTAGCAGCACGGAGCAGCATTATTTGGAAATAATCCAAAAGTAATCATAAACATTACTTTTATCTTGTGGTACTTGGATTACATTACTGATTACATTTTTAGACAAGTAACTAGTAATTGTACCAGATTACATTTTTAAAGTAACCCTCCCAACCCAGGTCCTAAAAACATGAAAAGCATGAAAACAAAAACAATAAGGCAAAGGAAAGGGGCAAGAATTCAATCAAAAGCTCTCCTAAAAAGGTGGGTTTTAAGGCCACATGTAAAAGGATCCACAGGGAGAGCATTCCACAGACTGTGAGCAGCTGAGCAGAAAGCCAGGTCTCTCATTGTATGGAGCTTGGTCCTGTGAGGTTTCAGGAGATACGCTGAGGCAGATCAGAGGGTATGTGTGGAGGTCTGTGGGGTGAGGAGTTCTTTGAGGTAGGGGGGGTCTTCACCATGGATGCACTGGTGGGTAAGGAGGGAGACCTTGTACTCAATTCTGAGTGAGAAAGGAAGCCAGTGGAGTGATTTGAGGATGGGGGTGGTGTGGTTGTGTTTGTGCACCCTCAACAGGATCCTAGCAGTGCTGTTCTGGATCTACTGCGTCTTCTGAAGGCTTTTCTCAGGGATCCCAGTGAGGAGCGCATTGCAGTAGTCCAGCCTGGAGGAGAAAAAGGTGTGGACAAGCTTTTCCACATCTGCAGGAGTGAGTGTGGGATGGAGTTTGGCAATATTCCTGAGGTGGATGAAGGAGGTCTTGCAGAGATGTTTGATGTGAGCCTCAATTCTCAGATGAGAGTCCATTCTAACACCCAGGTTGGTGGCTGATGTTGAAAGTGGAATATCTTGGCCAGAGAAGGTGATGCTGGTAATGACGGATGACCAAACCTGGTGTGGTGTGCCGACAAAGATGGCTTCAGCCTTGGAGCTATTTAGCTGCAGAACATTTTGCTTCAGCCACACCTCCAGGCAGGTGGTCAGAGTGAACGATGGCAGGGCAGCAGAGCGGGTAGGGTTTGTCCTGAGATAGAGCTGAGTGTCATCAGCATAGCAGTGGAAAGAACATGGCCATGGCCAGGGGGAGCATGTAGAGAATAAACAGGGAGGGGCCAAGCACTGAGCCTTGAGAGACACCTCAGGTGACGTTATGTGTCAGTGATTTAGCCTGAGCTAGATTTACCCAAGGTGACATGCTCAGTTATCCCAGTGGGGTAGGATGAGAACCACTCATTGAAAGAGTCAGAAAGACTGATGGTGGAATGTAGATGTTGAAGGAGGATGTTGTAGTCAAGTCCAGGAGGAAGAGAAGAGATGGGGAGCACGCGTCTGCTGTCATCAACAGATCATTTGTCAGCCTGACCACAGCTGTTTCTGTGCTGTGGCCAGGGCGGAAACCAGATTGAAATTTCTCTAACAGGTTGTTTTGTTTTAGATGGTCCTGAAGCTGTGTGCCAACTACTTTTTCCAGCACCTTGGAAAGGAATGGAAGGTTGGAGATGGGCCTGTAGTTGGCAAAGACTTCTTGGTCTAAGGTGGATTTTTTGAGAAGTGGCCTGATGACAGCGGTTTTCAGTGTGGATGGAACATGGTCAGCATGGAGGGAGTAGTTCATGACCGTCATGATCATGGGACATATGGCAGGGAGGTTGGATTTTACCAGGGCTGTGGGGAAGGGGTCCAGGGCACAAGTGGACGGTTTCGTCTTTTTGATGATGTCCTCAACCTGAATGAGAGTGAGTTTGTGGTTTGAGGTCATTTATGGTAGAGAAAAGTTGCTTGGAGTTGCCAGGGCTATTGTTGATAATGTTGGAATAGAGCTGTGAATGTGCATCTCTCAAGGACCATGTATAGGACTTCTGATGCTCTCGGTAGGCTTGCCTATGTACAGTGAGTTTGCAGGTGTACGCTGAGCGCACAAAGCTGACAGTTCTAGTTTTGACAGGGGAGTGGAGATCTAGGAGACTGCTCAGACATTGGTTGTACAAGTCAACCGACTCAGTGACTGAAGAGAAATCAGCAGAGGAGAGACGCTGGAGGTCTATGGTCAAAGTGTCTGGGTTGATCTTTTTCAGGTCCCTAAAGCAGATTTGACGCTTGTCTTTGGTGTGGGGACCTCAACATGTTGTTGGAGGTTGAAGCAGTCCAGTAGTTGCAGAAACTCAGATGCAAAGTGGCAGGAGGGGTTGTCTACATGAAAATTAATATCCCCAAGTATTGTAATGTTGGCAGAGGTGGTGCAGAGTGTTGTGAGAAGGTCTTGGATCTCTGAGATGAAAGCCGAGTTATTTGGGAGGCCGGTAGATGAGGAGCATTGTCATGGGGAAGTTTACATCTAAATGCTGGGCATTCAAATGAGGACAGTGTAGGCAGTGGGAAGACCTCGTAATAGCAGCGCTGGAACAACAGTGAAGTCCAGGTGTTCACCACTGACAGTGGGATGTGACCAACGATCCGCTGATGTTGGAGGAGATGGCAGTAGGGGAGTTAATAGCCTTCAATTTCGTATCAATCTGTGCAAAATCTCAAAAGAGAAATACTGTTCACAACGAGAAAAATGGAGGAACAACAAACGCCAGTGTCCTCTCCTCTCAAGCAAGACAACATAGGTTCTAGACAGATCTAACTAGAGAACATTGAGCCTCATACCACCCTCATGGAGTCTGTTTCTGACAGTTTGGTAAATAACATGCACACCAGTAGCCTGCTGGAGATCATTTTGTGGGGCTGTGGCAGTGCTCCTCCAGTTCCTCCTCGCACAAAGGAGCAAATACTGGTCCAGCTGCTGGGTTGATACCCTTCTACTGCCCTGTCCAGCTCTGTTAGTATAATGTCTCCTGGTATCTCCTCCATGCTCATGAGACTGTGCTGGGAAACACAGCAAACCTTCTTGCGAAGGATGTGCCATCCTGGAGGAGCTGGACCAGCTGTGGAACCTGGATAGGCTGAAGGTACCACCTCATGCTATGAGTAGTGACAAGGACACGAGCAAAATGCAAAACTAGAGTAAGGATGAAGTGAGAGCAATTGTCTGTGGGCACCACCTGCAAAACCATTCCTTTTTGGGGTATTGTCTTGCTGTTGCCTCTCCAGTGCACCTGTTACTGTCACTTTCATTTGAATCAAAACAGGTGACATTGATTCACAATTGCTTATGCTTCCTAATTGGACAGATGGTTATCCCTGAAGTTTAATTAACATGGTGTTATACTGTGATGATTAAGAGTTGCCTTATTATTTATGCAGTGTTTAATATGTTTAATATTTGCATCAGTTAGGGCTGGGCACGTTAACGATTTATCACATTATTGCAAGTTAATGCAGTTATTAAAAAAAAAAACTTCTTATTATTTTGAAAGTCCATTGCTCACTGTCTCTGAATATACATACAGTCAAACCATGGGCCACAGGAGGGGTGGGATGTTGACCAGCCTGCAAATCACCCACCCAAACAAGCAGTGGAGGGAGGCTTTGGCAGACTACGTTCAATGCAGCGTGTGGGAGAAATAAGACAAAAAGTAAAAGGCTGCCGTTCTATTGAGAGTAACCATGGTCACGGCTTATGTGCACTACACAGCCGTAGCCTATTTAACTTAAGTTAAAATTATAGGCTACATAACTTTACCTGATAGGCCTTCATCTAGTTTTGCGGGAATGCTCTGCCATGCGAATTCCCTCCTGTTAAGTATGGGTGGTGATGGCGCAATGAATAAGATGCCTGCCTCTAGTGTGAGAGACCTGGGTTCAATCCCCCACTATGACCCATCCACCCAGCAAGACACTTGCCCTTGTTGCTCCAGAGGTGTGCGACCTCTGACATGTATAGCAATTGTAAAAGCGTAAATGTTAATATCCTGGTAAACAGTAATAGATTCTGGAAACTAACAAACAGCGAGGATCAGTCTCTCACGCATGCAGGGGGCGGGTGTGTGCATGAGGCAGTTTCACGAACCCGCATGTCGCTACGCCTTGTGCTCAACCACTTCAACTGACTCTGACTCACTTGCTAGACCTCGCTGATTAAAAAAAATAAATTTGTATCTGCTGATACCTGTTCAGAACCCCCCCCCAGAAAACTGCACTCTGATGGCGTTTTAACAAGCTAGATAAAAGGGTTAATAGCTCTGGTTTTATAATTGATTTGATTACATTGAGGGACTTTAAGTTGAGATTTATAAGAAATATTTTATTGCTACTGTGTAAAGGGAATACTGCTGGTAAAAAGCACCTTATACACCACATATTGTACTTTTGTGTATATAGCAGTACATTTAAATTAAAAGTGCGCAATACACTACTAGAATTCATTATTCAATTTTGCGCTTAGCAATGTGATTAATCGCAGGAAATCATGCGATTAATTGCGATTAAAATTTTAATCATTGCCCAGCACTAGTCTGTTTCAGCATTCAGTAGTGTGTATTTGTTTACCCCTGACATTATGTGAAAATTTGAAAAGTTGCAAGTAAAAGTAAACACTTATCCAACGAAGGTTAAAATCAAGGGCAACTGGACTTGGTTGAAGATACTGGAAGACGTTTCGTCCCTCATCCAAAGGACTTCTTCAGTTCTGACTGACTGGCAGGGAAACTCAGCTATTTAACCTCAGTGGGGTCGTTGGCCCGGGTCAACATACTTACTTGTTGCAATTATTTCAAAGTGACAGCCAATCACAGTATGAATAAAATAATGCTGTAAAAACAGCACCTGATGCAGGCCTTTTGGATCAGAGTGGACCTGAATATAGCAGGGCTCAAGTTCATTTTAAGATTCCAATCACACTTGCACTTCAGACTGCATTTTATTTTTTATACTACTCACATACTTTGGCACAGGCAATGCCAAGGAAAGCCACAAAAGCAGAAAAAACTAAAACTGCTTGCAGTGAAATTACCCATTTGCTGGCACAAGGTCTTTGCCCTTGACCTCCACTGCCATGAAAATAAGACCCTAACAGCTGGGTAGGTGTGTTTTCATGCATATTAAAAAAACATTTTACCAAAGTAATATTACTAGTTATCTCTTATAATAAAACACACAAAAACATAGCTAGTAAACATGCAGGAAATTAAACATCTTTACAAACTCAAGCATCTTCATATTTATTTGTTCCTTTCTGTGCATACCTCTCTTTGTGGTGTGTATGTGTTTACATTGCGCATGTGTGACCTCAAGGTGCACCCTTAATCTGCTGATAAAGGTGCCTGCATCTGGCGGGTTGGGGGGTCAAATCCCACCTGACTTGAGTTTGATTACACAGACTTCTGGTACAAAATAACACACCGGTTAACAGTGGTGGGTTACGACCTCATAAGATGTAAGGTCAGTAATCTCTGTTTGCTGGACCTCAGCCATTTAATTAGAATGCATTACTACCTTTCTGCTCCACAATCGTCTCTCTGATGATGAAAAATAATGTGGTGGTGAGCACGTAAACACAGACAGTATTTTTCAGACTCGGACGTACTACTGGATCACTCACAGACGAGGAAACCACATTATCATCATTTTCATGCCCTTATTTATGTTGCGTTAATATTACTGAAAATCTATCTTCTCCACATGTCTGTTCACAGTGATATTCAGTCCACAAGTCAACCTTGCCTCTGGAGGTTGATGTTACACTAAAGAGAGGTACCAGTAACTAATGAGGGACTCAGACAGCGTCCCGCCATAGATTAGAACCAAGGGTAACTTGAAAGGACACATGGTGATGACATCAAACAGCTTCCTCATGTCCCTCTGGCTCCTTGTCCTCAACAGTCCCTTGAACACACACACACACACACACACACTCGCGCAAGTAGTATTTATTAAAGGAGTCCCTTACAAATACATTACAATCACACATCACATGCTGTACATGTGTTTGCATGTTCTCTATTTCCTCAGCATGTGTCTAACTCCATCTTTCGATGCCGGTCTAACACACATGCTGACTGTCTCTGATGTGATCTCAGACCCATCAGTTGTTGATGCAGAATAATATGCAAGCTAATATTTGGTTGAGACTTAAAAATTGAACACTGCTCACTGCTGTGTATGCGCTCTCAAAACAATCCCCCCTTGCTTGTCTTCTGCTAATTCAATTAATTCCAAAAGGAAAAATGTGCCTAGGAATAAAAAGGTACACCAGTGAGCCTATGGCTTTGACAATTTTGAGCTTAGTGTTATTAGATCTATTACATCTCAGTTATTGGACATGGTAGATTCATTTTAACTGTGGGCAAAGACTGCACAAAATGCATTTATTATTGATCCACAGCAAGCATGCATCACAGATAAGCTCAAGAATTTACGTTACAATGTGACATGTGTTTTCCTAGTGTGTGAGATATTTCCACAGTTCAAAATTAGATCTTATCAGGTTTTGACAGGTTTTTTTTGCATTATTCTATTTATAAAATAGTATAGTATCTGGTAATTAGATGCAATTTGAGGCATTATGGTACAATTGTCCCAACAGAGTCTAGTGGAATGGTAGTTTTCAGCAACATGGCAACATAATAAGTCCTTTGAAGCTGTATCTAAATATAGTGTGTGTATGATAGTTTTTCAACTGTATAGATATAGCTTAATACCTTTTCATTGTTAATTGTATTATTTGTTTTTTTAAAGATTTATCACATCAAACTTTGTGTGTTCTAAATGATGCATGTTAACTGACCCATATGATATTGAGATGGGAATTCATTTGAAATGAGGCCATAATGTTTTTGTTTTTTTAAAAGTCTATTCTCAGCACCTCCAATGGTTTAGAACAGTTGCAGTTCCCCTTGTCCAACTTACTAAGTTAAGAGAACACAGTTTAAAAGAAATATTTGACCATTTACTCCCATCTCCCAGCTGAATGCAAGTAAAACTTTCCCCTTTCCTAGATAAAGGGGCACACTGCTTCCTGCTTTCTGAATGTTAGAAGTTGACAGAAATTTTGAGTTTGAGAATGGTCCAATATAGACATGCTTTCTAGGGATGCTGAGCTGGGTTCACGAAAGTTGAACTTCATGTGGAAGATCCATGTGGTTCTATTTTGAGCAAATCTACTAATCAGACACACCAACCACAATTAATTTAATTCACTCAGACATATTGCTGTTATAATGTTGCTCTGAATAGGCCCTGTTGCTAAATAGTAGCTTCTGCATGTGCCTGTTATTTACTGTATGTTTGTGCCAGTGGCTCAACACATTGAATGTTAGTTGCACATTGTCACAGTGACGGTAGTTGACTTTCTTTACACCTATCAACTTCCAAGTAAAATTATATTATTCCTTATCTTATGCCATACTCAGTATTAGTGTTTTACTGTTTGTACTGTCTACAGTTAGAGAAGGGTTTGTCAATATTGAAAAAGCAGGATTACATTTTCCCTTTCCTTGAATTCAAATAGATATGGCAATAATTACAAAGTCTTTTATGCATTTAAGTCTTAAATGTACATCCACAAAGTCAAGAGTTGTCTCACTCTCACACCAGACAGCTGCATTTTCTACTGCCATATTACATGGATATCAAAAGACTACACAGCAGCTGCTCAAGATAGTGTTTTATATCCACACTTAATAAGAGCTACTAAAAGCAGTGCTTTCTCCACACTGCGTGATTTCCAATAAAAGCTGACACTGAACACAGTCTTGCCAACTAACTTGGCCTTTTTCCACAGCACGTATAGACACACACACACACACACACACACACACACACACACGCACGCACGCTCATAGAGCTGACACATTCTTAGATCTACTGGCTGTCCCTGCATAACCTCCCATAGCGCTAAAGAGCAAAAATAAAGCTGTTTTCACATCATAAAGCCAGCAGTGAAACTGCATTGTGCTCCTGGGTCTGATATCATTTATCTCAGTGACTTAATGAAAGCCCCTCAGCGCTCTTGAAATAATTTGTAAGATGAAGAAAACCTGATAAAAAAAAAAAATCAAAAAAGAATGAAAATAGAAGACATTCACTAAGCTCAACATTTGTGTATCTACATGATACACACGGCAATGCAGTGCGCAGACCTACCTTCACCGCAATGGCAGATCAAGGCGTTTTGGTCACCTGTGTCTGGCCATCAGTTTCATAACTTCAGATGACTGCTACAGCCTGAAGGATGTCATGATAGGCATCCTTAATCTTAAATCAGCATCTCACTTCTGCAGAAAGTTTTCAGTCAGCAGCTGGGGAAAGTCAAGAAAGGTAAGCGAAACTTGAAAACAATAACATGAAATAAAGTTAAAAGGGAGAGAGTCACATCATGTGCAGTAAGAATGTAAAAAAAACAGAGGGACAGTTGGTGGGGGGACAAAAAACGGAAAGAGACACCCATGGGTGCAAAAGTGAGGAAGAAGGAGGGAAAAACAGAGGTGACAGAAACACAGCAAGACAAAAACATTCAAACTCAGAGAGACAAAGGAGAGAGACGGACAGACAGACAGATGCTGCAGGACAGAAGCAGCAAGCAAAGGCCCCTGTGGAGTCAGCGTGTCAACAGAGTTGTAATTGCCATCTCGTGGTGGAGAGTCCGCATGGAGGAAGGGAAGGAAAGGAATGTGGCAGCGATAAGATAGTGAAAGACAGAGGAAGGACATGGGGAGTGGCTTGCCTCGCAGGATTAGAATCTGTCTGGGTTGAGAGAATACAGGGTTATCATTGCACTGAGGCATTCACATGTACAAACACACATAGAAAGACATACTTTTATCTCCTATATTTTCCCCCAGTTTTGTCTGTCTGTCAAAATATAAACAATGCATCCCTTTCTTTGACTGAGATGCGTAGATTGATGTGACATGTGCAGAATCCCAGATGATACTGACCGAAACTGACATCGAGTTAATGACAACAACACAGCGGCTTAAACACAAAAAGGATTCAGTCGGAAAAAAGGAATAGATCTAAGGACGCATGTCACTTATTATATGGCAGAAAGGAAAACAAAATGCACTATAGTAATGGGAGATGGAGAGATGTCCTGTAGTTACAAATTAGATGGGAAAAATAAGTTAGCTAACTAGTCCTAATGTTAACTAAGGATGTAAATGTACTGAAATTAAGTTAGTTACTTTTCATTAGCAAATCACATTTGCTTGCTATGGCATTTACTGACGAATTGAGTGAAACAATGGGGAAAGACTGTGTTGGCTTTTCAGACCTGATCCCTAAAGTTTAACGCACATCACATGTTGCTGCTGTGAAGTTTATAGTCTGCAAGTTTTTCCATTTAAAAAATTTGGACAGTCAGCTTGTAATTAGTCTTGATCCATGTTTACTAACTTCTCCATACCAGAAAAAGCTTAATAGCAAGACATGAACATGCATTATAAATACTATCTACTGTTAGGCTAGGCTGTCTAGAATTCAGGAGCAGACACGGAGTCATGGTTAGAAACAGGTACAGAGGTTTTATTGAACAATATGTTGGAATGGTGCTTTGAAATCCTCTGTGAGACTGGGGCTGAGTGCAGGCAGACAGGCGAGAGGCTGGTCCAAAAAACTATTCAGCTCAGGCAGGTAGGCTGGACTTTCAGAACAGAAGCGGGTATGTGGTGCAGGAGCAAAAACATTCAGTCAGACAAGTATCAAAACGAGAGATTCAAAAGGCAAACTAGGCAAAAAAAACTCTAAGCTAGCCGTAATAAGAGCTACCACTTAGGTGAACAGACAATCTGGCAGAGAATGTTTGGAAAGCCGGAGTTTAAAACAGGAGAGGTGATTGCAGAATCTGCTTCAGGTGAGTAGGAAGCCACAGGTGTCCTGATGAGGAGAGAGAGACCCAAGAGTGCCACGGCCACACAACACAGGACAGACAGATGACAAAACAAAAACACAAGGGAGAGAGAAAACAGACAGAACACACTAGGACAGGGGAGGCAGCAAGCCAAATCATGACAATCTACTAGGTTTGATTTTCTTAAATGTGCCAAGATATGAGGAAGAGACAGCTCTGACTATATTTGGCACCTAAAAAGTGTCACAAGAGGATGTGTTCTAACAAGGAAATGTTTGTACTACAGTAAAATGTGCTTAACGTGATGACAGCTTTAGTGATGAGTTGTCGGTGTACACTAGCACAACATCAAACCACATGTCATTAGGCTACAAAATGCCACTGATTACACTGATTTTTAAGCAAAATAAAGTGTCACTGTCTCATTGGCAATGTACATACAAGGGTCGCTGTTACTACTAGCTTGACAACACAGCAGGACCATACAGACAGTTTTACAAATTAGCATTTTTATAGTTTTCCAAAACATGACAACATTTTTTTCTCTGAAGCCACTAATCACAGTATATTATTTTATTGAGTATGATGGCATCATTTAGAGAGTTAACATGTGCTGAAAGATCACCACACTTAACAATAGCAATACCTTTATTTTTTGTAATGAGTGTTATCCTCAGGCAACGCAGTTATGACGTATTCAAGAAGGCAGCAACATTCAACTCTAATTTGTCACCTTGAAATTGCATAAAATGACATTAACTTTTTTTTGTCAAGTTCATGTTTTCTTATTTATCAACTATGACTGATTCTGCACTAACATAGCTTTGCCCTTCAAGCTGTCAACACTTATTGACAACATCCTTGACAATGTATTATAGATTACTGTGTCCGGAACAAATCCCATGGTCAATAAAGTACTGTACAATACTGCAGTTATTGTAGTGGTTAACAGTCAGGATTATAGATTAAGTTATATATTTTAAGACATGTTAAAAAATGCTTTACAATAAGGAATTTGGTTTTGAGGCATTGTTGCACACTGCACACTGACACAAATGGCACAGGGACAGATGCAGTAATACTGAAAATGGGTAGGTCAATTAAGGATAGACTGGGTTTCTTTACAGTTCAGTCAAGCATTGGGCATATTGCAAGGTTGCAGTGATTAAAGTCCAAATTGTCTTGCTGGGTCATGGTCCAGTGTGTTGTGCTTGAAAGAATTAGGTGCTTGAAATAAATTATAAGGACTGAATTTTAGTATGAGGTGTGAACAATATCAGAGTGAGCAAGGTCTCAGATTAGAGGGTGGTGTAGAAATATAAATATGGGCGAAGTAATGGTATATTGTATATAAACAGTAGGAAGGCAAACAGATCTCTTTAGATCAGAGTCACAGTAGGGTGTTGTGGGGCTGTACGGGAGCGGGTGGACTGATTAAACAGGTTAACATCTTGGGGTGGGTTGTCTCGGATTAAATATGCCAGTACACTGTGCCAAAAGAAAGCATTTGGAACAGATGGCTGGCTGGGTGGGCAGGAGCAGTAGCAATTCTTCCTTTTCCCTTTCGACAGCGTGATGCAATGCATTTCATTTATGTAGTTGACCCAAATCATTCACCCATTTGACAGTGAGGGAGCAGCCCATGGAGCAGAAGTTTCATCAGGTGGAACTTTACCTCAGTGAAATGGAGAATGTGAATATGCACTCACCGACCACTTTATTAGGTACACATTAGATGTTCAACACTAATAACTAATAAGCAAATCACATGGCAGCATCTCAATGCATTTAGGCATGTAGATGTGGTCAAGACAACTTGCTGAAGTTCAAACAGAGCATCACAAAAACTGACTTTCGACGTGGCATGGTTGCTGGTGAGTATTTCAGAAACTGATGATCGGCGGTGATTTTCATGCACAGCCATCTCTAAGGTTTACAGAGAATAATCCAAAAAAGAGAAGAGGGAAGAAGTAGATACTTTACTGTCAAAATTCATTCTGTGCATTTAACCCATCCCTCAAGGGAGCAGTGGGCAGCCACTGTGCTGCGCCCGGGGACCAACTCCAGATCTTTGTCAGTGTCTGGTCAAACTGCACTGAGTGGAGAACCTAACATGTTTTTGATGGTCGGAAACCGGAGCACCCGGAGGAA
>NC_060162.1:19855264-19855967 GCF_021292245.1 Micropterus dolomieu | reverse complement strand
CACTTTATTAGGTACACATTAGATGTTCAACACTAATAACTAATAAGCAAATCACATGGCAGCATCTCAATGCATTTAGGCATGTAGATGTGGTCAAGACAACTTGCTGAAGTTCAAACAGAGCATCACAAAAACTGACTTTCGACGTGGCATGGTTGCTGGTGAGTATTTCAGAAACTGATGATCGGCGGTGATTTTCATGCACAGCCATCTCTAAGGTTTACAGAGAATAATCCAAAAAAGAGAAGAGGGAAGAAGTAGATACTTTACTGTCAAAATTCATTCTGTGCATTTAACCCATCCCTCAAGGGAGCAGTGGGCAGCCACTGTGCTGCGCCCGGGGACCAACTCCAGATCTTTGTCAGTGTCTGGTCAAACTGCACTGAGTGGAGAACCTAACATGTTTTTGATGGTCGGAAACCGGAGCACCCGGAGGAAACCCACACAGACACGGGGAGAACATGCAAACTCCAGACAGAAAGCCCGGGACGATCATTATACGAACCCACGATTTTCTTGCTGTGAGGCCACAGGGCTATCCACTTTACCAACGTGCCGCCCGTAGTATCCATGGTTCGAGATGACAGAAAGGCAACAGTAACTAAGATAACCACTCGTTACAACCAAGGTGTACAGAATCCCATCTCTGAACGCACAACACGTCAAATCTTGAAGCAGACGGGCTACAGCAGCAGAAGACCAC
>NC_060162.1:19842166-19855244 GCF_021292245.1 Micropterus dolomieu | reverse complement strand
CAACTTGCTGAAGTTCAAACAGAGCATCACAAAAACTGACTTTCGACGTGGCATGGTTGCTGGTGAGTATTTCAGAAACTGATGATCGGCGGTGATTTTCATGCACAGCCATCTCTAAGGTTTACAGAGAATAATCCAAAAAAGAGAAGAGGGAAGAAGTAGATACTTTACTGTCAAAATTCATTCTGTGCATTTAACCCATCCCTCAAGGGAGCAGTGGGCAGCCACTGTGCTGCGCCCGGGGACCAACTCCAGATCTTTGTCAGTGTCTGGTCAAACTGCACTGAGTGGAGAACCTAACATGTTTTTGATGGTCGGAAACCGGAGCACCCGGAGGAAACCCACACAGACACGGGGAGAACATGCAAACTCCAGACAGAAAGCCCGGGACGATCATTATACGAACCCACGATTTTCTTGCTGTGAGGCCACAGGGCTATCCACTTTACCAACGTAGTAGCCCGTAGTATCCATGTAAAATAATGTGAACATGTGGTATTTTTTAATGATGAAAAGACAGGATTTAAATATGTTTACTTTAGGCTTTGGTAATACACCTATAGCTAAGACTCTTCAATCAAGTATCTGTAAAATGGCATTAAAATTAATTTTTCATCACAAACCTGTAATTTTACAGGAAGTTTTGTCATTAAACAATAAATTAAATATTATCAACGTAGTAGCCCGTAGTATCCATGGTTCGAGATGACAGAAAGGCAACAGTAACTAAGATAACCACTCGTTACAACCAAGGTGTGCAGAATCCCATCTCTGAACGCACAACACGTCAAATCTTGAAGCAGACGGGCTACAGCAGCAGAAGACCACTCCTGTCAGCTAAGAACAGGAAACTGTGGCTACAGTTCGCACAGGCTCACCAAGATTGGACAACAGAAGATTGGAAAAACATTGCCTGGTCTGATAAGTCTTGATTTCAGCTCCGACATTCAGATGGTAGGGTCAGAATTCGGCGTAAACAACATGAAAGTATGGATCCATCCTGCTTTGTATCAACGGTTCAGGCTGGTGGTGGTGTAATGGTGTGGGGGATATTTCTTGGCACACTTTGGGCCCCTTAGTACCAAGTGAGCCTTGTTTAAATGGGACTGCCTATCTGTATTGTTGCTGCCCCTGTCCATCCCTTTATGACCACAGTGTACGCATCTTTTGATGGCTACTTCCAGCAGGATAATGCACCATGTCACAAAGCTCAAATCATCTCAAACTGGTTTCTTGAACATGACAATGAGTTCACTGCTCTCCAATGCAGGGGCTTTGCTAGACATAAAGCTCTACTTGGGCACAGGCCCCCCATCACCCATATAATATTTTGAAAGCGTATGAAGTGTCTTACAATCTGCTTTACCAGCTTTCCATGCTTTAACCATTACTGGCACTGCCATGTCAGAAAGGGCTTTGACCGGAGCATTTGCACACATACTTGTCCCCACCACAGTCGGTCCTGTCCTCACTGGGGCCCTAAGCAAAATTCTGCTATGGGGCCTGACTCGTGAGCCATGTAAACAAAATGCCAATGCTGCACAGTCGCACCTGACACCACAATGCTCTCACTAAAATCCTCCCTCCTTTAAAATCTCTGTAATAAGCCTGAATACAAACTTGTTCTAGAAAAATCAGTGCTGGTTTGGATGGAGCTATCTTAGTCCTTAAAGTCTGTTAAGACTGGGGGCCAATCTGCTGGGTCATTTGGTGGAGCAGCAACTGTTCCATTAGTGTCTGAGCTGCTTGTATCTGATGCTGCCTGTACATCTCTGGCTGTGCTTGTACTGGCTGAGGCTGGATGTGGATCAACTCGGCTTGTACTGGCTAAAGATTCAGCATCTACTCTACTCACAAACTTAAGCACCTTTACAATGCTTAGTAATTATATCAGCTGCATCAGGTCCATTCAAACTGGCTCCACCAGGTTTCCGTTTATATTCTATTTATACTATAACTTCGCTGAATACATGATGCTTATTATACAGATTATACAGATGTGCATCCATATTGTCCTGTCTGTCCAGCTAATCAACATTTTAATAGTCAATAGTCAATGTGAATCCATTGCTTTCCATCTTGCATCAGTCCAGTCCAACCTTCACTAAGCCACGCCCCCCGTAGTTACTGTTGCAAAGTCCGACAAACTTTCGGACCTGACGGACTTTTATAACGGCGCTACCACTGTTAAATACTGCATTCCCTGGAGAAATATTGTCTAATTTTTGGAAATAACAATCTCAAATAAAGCAAACAGTTTTGCAGTTGCATTGTGTATTTGAAGGTTGTATTCAGGCAGTCAAACTGACTCAAACTGATGTGAAAAAATAATGATAGAAGTTAAAGCCTACTGATCACAGAGTAAAAGTGAATCACCATATCACCTGACTACTGAGAAAGAGGACAACGATATTAAGGATCAACATTGTTTCTGTACAGCTGGGTAGGTCTCTGTTCACTATTACAATCATTAAAAAGCAGAACAGTAGGACTTTATAACATTACATTCAGTAGTAAGTTAGCTAGCGTTAGCTAACAAACATTACATTAGGAACAATCCACAGCCTACATTTTTCTGGATTTGTTTTAGGTTTTGGAAAGGGAATGAATCATACTTCTCCTTTCAACCTATCTGGGTAGCGACTGTAACTATTACAAGTGACCCAGGAACAGTGTTTGATCATCTTGGAAAAATATGGCAAAAGAAAGCTAGAAAATGTCTCATTTTACATTAGAGTCAATTTAGCACAGCCATGAAAGTGTCGGACCTCAGTTAGAGCGAGACCTATACTGCACTGTGATTGGCCAACCCCATGTTCGGGGGGTGGCTTAGCGAAGGGTCAGTTGTTTTTAAATGATGCATGCCTATGAGTGTATCATCTGCACTATTCACACATGTTGCTGCTGGAATGCACAAGTTTAATTTCATGCATGTGCATATGTACGCATGTTATATTTTCTGAGCTGCAGTTTATAAACACTGTGGCAGATGTAACGTTATTGTTGCTAACTTGACTGCGGAGCCCTACACGTCCAAAAACGACGCCAAGAGGTTTAAACCATTTTACTGGGGCACAGCAAATGAATACAGGGGCACGTGCCCCAGTAAAAAGGGTCTAGTGACACTTACGCTTCATTGGCCTCCACAGTCACCACATCTCAATTCAATAGAGCACCTTTGGGATATGGTGGAACAGGAGATTCATATCATGGATGTGCAGCCGACAAATCTGCAGCAACTGTGTGATTTTATCACGTCAGTATGGACAAAGTATCTGAGGAATGTTTCCAACACCTTGTTGCAAGTATGGCACAAAGAATTAAGGCAGTTCTGAAGTCTAAAGGGGGTCCAACCCGGTACTAGCAAGGTGTACCTAATAAAGTGGCGGGTGAGTGTATGTTTAATCACTTACTGTAAAAAGCCATCTAATTCAGTTTCTCACAATCTTCCATTAAGTCACCAACAGCTGCAACCATCCCAAAGCATGTGCTGATCGGAGTAGACGCAACAGAACTCTCTCTCTTATGGCAGCAAGGCGAATGCCTGTCTAAAACATCCCTGCGAACCAGTTCAGTTACCCATTGGTTACGACACAAAGTCTGCCAGCTAACTTTACATGCTAACAGAAGCAAGAAAGTAGCTTAGCTCTGAGTGGCTAACTCTGAGCAGAACAGACGGAGTGACTGGGTTCTCCATCTGCACAATCAGAACACTAACAACTAGTACGTCAATGCAACTTCTCTTCCTCTATGCACTGGTCACCGATAAATTGATGTTAGCAATGTTTTGCTCCTCACAGACACAGAGTATTTGCATGCTACACTGTAAAAAATATCTGTAATTTTAGTTTTATCCCTTTTTATTTCACAGTTTTTTTCCTGAATTTCCCATATTTTCACAAATATAATTTCTATTATTAAAAGAAAAAACTGTTAAAAATAAGTTTAATACTGTAAAAACATTTCTTAAACTTGGTACAATTAGTAACAGTTAACCGTAACAAAAAACATTTGTTCTGTAACTTGACATAGATTTTCTTGTTAATTGACAAATATCTCCTTTAATTATTGATATTTGGAAAATAAAAACATTGAATAAATGTTATTTTAATCAGTATATAGTGTCTAAACAGTATAAACTGTCGAAACACAGTTTTGATCATTGAAAACTATTACTGTAATTTCACAGCTTTTGACTTTTATTATAATTCTTAGATTACAAGTTAGATTAACATAGTATATAATTGCCCCAAAGTGGTAAAATTAAAGAAAGGTAATATTTAATTTATTGTTTAATGACAAAACTTCCTGTAAAATTACAGGTTTGTGATGAAAAATTAATTTTAATGCCATTTTACAGATACTTGATTGAAGAGTCTTAGCTACAGGTGTATTACCAAAGCCTAAAGTAAACATATTTAAATCCTGTCTTTTCATCATTAAAAAATACCACATGTTCACATTATTTTACATATATCCTATAATAGAGACCAGAAACCCATTTTGAGTAATCTTGTACTAGGGTTATTTATGACAGTTTCAGACTTCCTTAAATTTACTTAATTTGAACAAACTCAGACATTCACATTTATTCATTTAGCTGACGCTTTTATCTAAAGCGACTTACAATCAAGGTCACATGTGGATGGGTCACAGTGGGGGACTGAACCCAGGTCTCTCACACCAAAGGTATGTGTCTTATCCATTGCGCCATAACCACCCCACAGACCTTTTAAAGTACCACCACAATACAAATTCCCACATCTGATACTATTTACAGACCATTTATTCAGTTCCATGCTCACAACAAATAAGCCACACAAGTCAACAAAAGTAGTTTAGTTTTTATTTACCTTATTGACAACATTTTCAGATCTATTCATTAGAAACCCAATTGGGTCAACATAAAGAATATTTTGGATACTGTTAGACACAGCTCCAAGATTAAAGTGCAATCTGAATGTAAAGTAATTGCAAAGTATTTCTTAAAATGCTGGCATTTTGCTTTCATAGGACCGTAGAGAGACATGAATGGCAAAGGAGAGGGGGAAATGGTGGTTTTACATACAGTGAACTTAATGCACAATCCAAAGACTTCTTCTCTGGTTTCAATATGATATTTTATGACTTTCTAAAGCCAGTTTTTGTATCTAGTAAATGTTGTTACGGCTGTATGTGTTTCTCTGTGCTGTGCATCCTTTTCTTTACTCTAGTTCTGCCCCTGGAGTGCTACAGCTGATTGCTGAATTAGGTCCACCTGGCCTTGCAAGGCAGTGCACAACTATGTGCACGGGAGTTGTGGGAAGTCCAAAATTTCTAAATTAAGTTGGTATACCAAAAAGGTGCAAATATATGCAAGTACAAAGACAAGTGTTTTTCTTGGCAGTCCAAATGAATCCATTTGTTTGCAAGTTTTTGGTATGCAAGCCGAAGGTACATTTTCAGATTCGACTGATTTTGCACATCAACACTTCTGGATGACCTAAAGAAACCACTTGGGTTCTTAGCTCAATTGGAAAACATAAACAACGGCAAACAAAATCAACAGTATATCTATCCAAGGTCTGCAAGACATTAAGTAAGTTTCCCTTAATAATTGGTATGGTGACCAAATTCTGGAAATGTGTTGGTTCATAGCCCTCTCCACGGACTTGGGGAAGAATTCAAGTCTGGTGGCTACATGGCTGCAAAAATGACAGAGCAGATAACCGCTCCCCCTCCACCACCAGCTCTTCCATTAAGTGTGAGCAATAAGCAAAAGGCAGATGATCTACACTAGCTTGCCATTCCTTACATCCAAAAAGCTTGACAGCGTTTGATTTACAATATAACTGCATTGATAAATAGGACTGTGTGATCTGACGGTATACACTATATTGGCAAAAGTATTGGGACACCCCTTCTGAATCATTGAATTCAGACGTTCCAATCACTTCCATGGCCACAGGTGTATAAAATCAAGCACCTAGGCATGTGGACTGCTTCTACAAACATTTGTGAAAGAATGGGTTGCTCTCAGGAGCTCAGTGAATTTAAGCTTGGTACCTGTGCAATAAGTCCATTTGTGAAATTTCCTTACTACCAAATATTTCAAGGTAAACTGTTAGTTATAATACCACTAAGTGGAAGTGATTTGGAACAACAGAAACTCAGCCTTGTAGTGGTAGGCCACACAAAATCACAGAGCAAGGTCGGCGCATCTGCCGAAGATGCCAACTTTCTGCAGAATCAAGAGCTACAGACCTCCAAACGTCGTGTGGCCTTCAGATTGGCTCTAGAACAGTACGTAGAGAGCTTCATGGAATGGGTTTCCATGGCCAAACAGCTGCATCCAAGCCTTAATCACCAATTGCAAGCGTCATACATGGCGAAAAGCACGCCGCCACTAGACACTAGTGTAGTGGAGACGTGTTCTCTGGAGTGACGAATCACGTTTCTCTGTCTGGCAATCTGATGGATAAGTCTGGGTTTGGCGGTTGCCAAGAGAATGGTGCTGGCCTGAAGTTTGGTGTGGGGGTGTTTTTCAGGGGTTGGGCTTGGCCCCTTAGTTCCAGTGAAAGGAACTGTTAATGCTTCAGCATACCAAAACATTTTGGACAATTTCATACTCCCAGCTTTGTGGAAACAGTTTGGGAATGCCCCCTTCCTGTTCCAACATGACTGCGCACCAGTGCACAAAGCAAGGTCCATAAAGACATGGATGAGCGAGTTTGGTGTGGAGAACTTGACTGGTCTGCACAGTCCTGACCCCAACCCGATAGAACACCTTTGGGATGAATTAGAGCGGAGACTGCGAGCCAGGCCTTCTCATCCAACATCTGTCCCTGACCTCACAAATGGCCTTCTAGAAGAATGGTCCAAAAGTCCAATGAACACACACACACAGCTGATTACCAGTTTTAGAACAGTATTTTGACGTTTTTATTAAAGGAAAATCTAGTATTTGTAGGTATTGTATCATTCTTTTTTACAATATATATTGATTACATTAACAAGATTTTTCTGTGAAATTATATAGTATTATAGCAGTGTTCAACTATATTTAAAGGTAATTTAATTGTTTTTATAGGTGTATATGTTCTTAATTAAACAGTAAAAGCCCCAAAAATTGCACAAGATTTTATGTAAAATTAAAGTTACAGACTTGGCGTTATGGAATATTACCATATTTTTAGAAGTGGTTTATTTACTGTTATTTTACGCTATTTTTCTGCCGGCCCAGCTGCCGGAATATTTGCGTTCTTTTTAGAAGTGGGTTATTTACTGTTATGTTTTTTTCACAATGTTTTTTTTTTTAACAGTGTATACTTCATACTAACTTGGCACCGTTATCTGACACAGATCAGACACGTACCCCTCACACCTGACACACACACACTCTTCTTATCTAACACACATCTCTATCTGTTAAATAAATGCTTGTGAACATACATGCTAATTTCTTTAATGCTGCATAATAGCGAATATGTTGCCAACCTCTTCTATGTAGAACTCCAAATCCTTCAACCTACTAGCTATTGATGGTAATTTTGGTTATAGTAATTAATTGAATTATTAATCAGAGTTCCAAATTGACAGTTTAGTATATTTTCCGAGACTAGATTTGGTAACTGTCTATCGATTTTCTCTTCTTTAAGAGTGGTTCCCTGAGGTGAATTTAACACAAGTTAAATTATATTATTACTAGTCGTAATAATAATAATTCCAAACACTATGCTACCCCGTGATCAAGAACCTTGAATCAGTTCCAGACTGCTGATATCAATGCGATTAACCAAAACAAGCAACTTCCTAGTTGCAGCTCTCAGTGGTAGAGGGACATTGAGCTCCCAAGTTAAAAGAAGGTCTGCACATGGGTTGATTCATGCATCAGTGGTTCATTTGAATAAAACATAAAAGTGGATCAGCTACGGTAAATTGGCTTAGCAGTGGCATGGTATCAAATGAGCCAGTGTGCTTTGAATTGCAGAACCTATAGCTGTTGGCTCTGATTCACAACAGTGAATCACATGAACTCACACAAAAATATTTGCAAATATGTAGACTGATATATACTGTACATAAATACAATGACAGCTGCAAACTTGTAATGCAATATTTACTGATATTTTATTTTTACTTTTTTTTCTGACAGGCGTGTGAATATTTTTTATGATTAAATATTTCAGCATACAAGTTCAGATTTTTTTTCTACAAGTTCTTGTGTGTTTTTTTTTCTTTCTGTGAATTCAGATTTAGCTCACATATGTGAATATACAGTATATTCGTATTCTACAAGTGCTCACATCAAGTCTACAAGCTGTCACATTTTGCACCATATATACCTTCATAGATAAAAATCAATGTAAGAATGTTTTATAAATCTTTATCAGGATATTCTAATCTAAAAAATATTTAATAGTATCTATGACCTCAGTCTAAATTTGACTGTATGCATTTTTCTTGAAACTGTTATTCAAGTAAAAAGAAAAGCTTGAAGCAGCTTTACAGGCACTAAATGAATTGAATGATTTATAGTTTGTGATTTAATTTACACATCTTGGATCGAATGCCAATAAGGCTCAGGCATTACATTAATATCAGTTGTTAGTTTGTACTAAAATCTAATATTTGTTAAAGTGGTAACATTCAAGTTGATGTTCTCCATTCCATGATATGTGAAGATTTGGAGTCACCCTCTCTTTTTCCTTTCAACCCTTTTGTTTTATCCTTCCATTATCTGCTTATCTGCTTTTCATCCTTCCTCTCTCTTTTATCGCTCCATCATTCTGGCCCTCCTCCTCATCAGATGAGGCATCAGAGAGTATCTGTCTAAAGTGCCACTTCCCATCTCCATTCCTCCTCTGTTCACCCCCATCCCACCACCCATCTCTCCACCTCTTTGATCTTCTTATTGCCCTGTTGAAGTGCTGTAACTTTTTTCTGGCCTCTTTTCTGGCCAGTTTTATTGCAGTTTATGGATGCTCAAATAAAATGCATCATAAACTTGCAGAGCTACACTAAACTTCCTGACACTCCCCAACAAAAGCACAGCACCCAGTAGAAACCAAGTTGCAACCCAAAGTCATTCCCAAAGACCATGGCAGATCAAGTCTTATCCAAGTCCGAGCAAGTGTTATCTGTTTTCAATGTAGATTTTCTTCGATGGTGGTATCTATTCAGCTGGGTTTTGCACTGCAGGTCAATACAGGCCTCAAGCAACAGAAATCAATTTTGCAGTTTACAGCAGTAATTTCGTGTTGCATTTATTTAGATGTTCTAAACTACTTTATAATCTCCATCCTTGACTTTTCACTACATAAAAAGCTTGGCAAATAATAATGCTCCCTATGTTTATTTTATTTATTTATTATACAGTTTGTTTTGTCACACATCTTGGTTTTCACACCAACTCTTCTTCAACCCTCATCTCTTTCTGGCCTTGACTAAGCTTAGTAGCATCTTAGCATACAGTCTATGAGGTAGGTTGAAGGAATTACTATTGTTGTGTATCATTCTTAAAGCTGCTATATACAGTATGTATGCGTATATGTACAATGTAACAGTAGTGATAAACAAAAAATGTCAGGGGGCACCACAAGTGATAAACTCACAGAGAATTACTTGTAGTGATAAACTCACAGAGAATTATTACTCAACTGCAATGTCCCTTGGCCTTAGGGGGCTTTATAGTGAGTTGTTATCAAAGCAGTTACCGAGTAGGTGGTGAATATGGTGGAGCATTTAGCACATAAATAGCCAGGTATTTCTCTCAGGAGTCGGTAGAGACCAAAATAAAAGCTAAAAGAGAGTGCGTATTAGACGCTGAATATGTAAATAAGCAACTGCTTGCTAAAAAGTTTGACATATCAACCTAAAACAAGATGATGTATCAATGTTGGGTTCATTATCCCCAGTGGCCAAAAAAAACAGCTCATCATCAAATTATCTAGCATATTTAAAAAATGCAACATGGGAGTATATGGTTTGGTAAACCCCAAATATGGGTTACCACAAAGTGTAGCATGGATACCAATGTTCATTCCATGGTGCTAACCATCCATGATCAGCAACTGTTGGGCTCTAGTCCAGTCACTTTTCAAGAGTCACCAGAAAGCACATTCAAGCCTCTTTGAAAGAGTTTCTGTGTGGGGGTACCTGTGTTATAGCAGGTCTTGCAGTTGTATTAGTGTGTGTGTAGGTACACTATTATATTAATTGTGGTAATGATAACATAGTGTGCCAGCCGAAAATATTGAAAGTCAGATTATAGGGCAGTTATTGCAGGCCCGTATGTTGTGTTCACTGCTACAGAAGAGGAATAAATCTCTTGTTTAATGTTGTTTCTCCACCAGCGATGGTGAAGGTTTGCTAACATTACCAGCAGCTACGTTACTGTTTGGAGGGGGTCAATTATGGCCATTTTCAATTCAACTCACTCTCAAAATTATTTTACTGTTTATTTGCTACCCTGATGACTGTAATTAACTAGTATTCTGCTTTCTATACCTGACCTTGACTCTATCTGACCTTTTCACTGGGGTGACTATATGTCCTCTTTTTTATAAATGCATCCCAGGCGGGATTTCTATAACACCAGGATTTGGCTTTTGCTTTCTCCAGCCGGCATTTATTGTGTACGTTTTTGCATCGCTTCGACTAGTACCGGCACTATTACAATTCTTTTCTTTGGAGTACAGGGACTGTTTCTTGCGTACCGGCACTTCTCACAAGCTGCCGGTAGATGTTGAAAAATCTTGTATCATATAAAGCTTACCAACTCTGACGAGTGGAAAGCTTTATATGAAACAATTATCTGAAATTATAATGAATACACTAATATTGGCCCTAATCAAATCTTAACAAGACAAACAGTTTTATTTGAATTGTTGAATATCAATAAGCTGTTGAAATGTTACAAATAGGCCTATTATAAACAATCTGTAGGCAGACATTAGCCAAATAAAGTGTAACCTATATACAGTATATATTAGTATTATACTAACAATAAACTTTTTACTTAATGTCATAATATTGTACACAATTTTATACTAGTTGGTCCTCCAGAGATAGAGCCTCTGCAGTGGACAGATGTATATTTAGCCAGAGCCAGGATGTCATTGTGAGAGAGTCTTTCTTCTTGAGAACAACACCTTCCCGTTGATCTGTTTTACTAAAATTATTGTTGTAATATAAATTGTGTGTGTGTGTGTGTGTGTCTGAGGGGGAGGGGACGGTCTGTGTGAAGCAGAATGCATGACCTGCAAAGCTGGTATGTACATGTCACTGTCAAAAAAAGGTGCTAGCAATCAATTACATGAATCACCCACTGCGGGTGTCAGTCTCCTTTTTGAAAACCAAAATATGGTCAGCCTAGACTTGGCAAGTTTGTCATGGTTGACAAAGGGATACAACATTTGGTTTTCAGGCCCAAGGAAAAGCATACAAGCTAGTTTTTTGAGCCGAAAAAGTTTTCAGTTTCTGTACACAGCGTGTATTATTGGCAAAATCACATGTATTAACATAAAACATAAAATTAGTGTGGAGTTCCTCTTTAAGCAGCCGCAGTTGTCTAAATGTTGTGTATAATTTCAGAAGCAAGAAGAGATGTATTGATATAACAGATAATAAATACAAAACATGTACATTCCCGAAAAGTTAATTAGGTGAAGAATATTTATGTTAATCTGTAATTCCTTGTTGACTAGGTCACGTAAAACTATCTCATGGGACTTTGGATAAAGGACTGACTCATTCAGTTGTTTGTGGGTAGTTGTTGTTGTTGTTTTTGTTTGTTTGTCCTGTGCACTTTCAGCATGCAGACCTTATTGTTTAGCAAGATATTCATCCCTGTGTATGATGTCACTATTGTGCTTGAGATCTGCATTAACTCCAAGTTTATCCCTTTGTGGAACAAAACTTAAAATTCTCAAGTTGTAAATGCATTGGACAAAAAAAGTTAGGAGTTGGGCGATAAGGAGTTCATGGCAAAACAATTTGGAATGATCTCAACATCGTTCATGCCCAATTATCAAGAAGTGATCTCATAATTGTGAAAAAATGTCATTATTACAAGAAGCCACTTTCATAAAGGTCATCCTGACTACACACTGTCCTGGCATCTAGACAGGCACAGGGTGAATATCAGTTACTGTCAGGATCCTGCCAGGTTTAACATATGCTTCTGGTTAAGCCATGAGCCAGCTCCATAGCTCAAACATTTCATAGGATTCATGTCAACATTTGGAAACCCAACTTTTAAGGAACTTTTCCAAATATGCCCTTAGTGAATTAGAGTGGTTGTTTGAACATAAACATCATATGAAAAAGCCCTCCCAGCATTTAAGAATATAATCATAAAAGCATACATCATATTTCTACATGTCATCTACATTTGTCATCATTACTTTGTATCAGGAAACTAGTCTCTTCCATCTCTTGCATACAAAGTACTAAAATAAAAATAAACAAAAATCCAAGCAACAGTTAACATAATGAAAATCCCAAATGTGTACACACCTGTGTGACATTTGTCATGCTCTAAACAGCAAACTCAGGTTTTTAAAATTCCTGATCATACCCATTAAGGCTGTTAAGAATAGCCCTTTAATGGGTAAGATCTGTTAGTCCAGATCCAGAAGTTACGCTGTGTCTTGACTCCTCAGAAACTATGTTCCCATAACAATTTCTCATTTAACCTTTTTTGCCTCTGCTTGCTGGAAGCAGTAAGGTTCTGGATGGGCTGGTCAACAGAATGGGAAGGGGAAACATTTTCACAGAAATTGTTTGTGTTAAACTAATTTAACATATTGCTTTTGGTCAGGTTTCTGAGGAAAAAAATAAACTCTACCCAGATGCTTGCATCAACTGGCCTTATATAAAGCTTTGGTTGTGTTATGACCCTGGGGTCATATTTTGTTGTTTGTTTATCTCTCCCGGCACTGTCAGCTGTTCTCCTCCATTAGAGTGTGTGTGTGAGTGTATGCAGGTACTGGAGAACAGGTGGACACACTGGATTGGTCCGGTTGAGCTGATTGGAGCCTCCTGATTGGGCACCTGGATGACAGCAGCCATCTTAAGCCCCACTGACAGGAACTCT
>NC_060162.1:19820864-19842146 GCF_021292245.1 Micropterus dolomieu | reverse complement strand
AACCTGGTTTTGTTGGCTTTGCCATTTTTGTTTGCTATGAAGCAATTTCCTTTGTCGTAGCTATATTGTGTCAGCTACTAGCAGTGAGTAGGAGTGAGAAGCCCTTTTTTTGTTTGCACTGTCTTCTCCTGTTTTTGGACTTAGAAGCCTAGTTTTAGAGCTTTGTCTTTTCTTTACCTTTTGGTTTTGGGTTTAGGAAAGTTTTAGGTTTTCTTAGTGTTTTGGTTGTTGTTTTGGGAACTGCTCATCTCCGATGTATAATAAAAACTGCTAAATTGTATTTATTGTGTGCTGGCCTTGTTTGGGAATGGGAAGAATGGGAGGCTACACATTTGTTACATCCAGGACACCCCTAGACCTTGGGACGTAACAGTTGGAAAGTCATCTTTCTCTTCTATAGGGAATTGGAGTCAAGGAATCTTTAATTCCTGCTTGAAAGCAGGCTCGCTCCACTGTTACTTAGGTAGTAGGTTTCCAACACGTCCTCATACCTTAACAACAAAACAGGTCAATTGTCAATTGTCCCAAAATTACATTTATAACCATTACCCAAGAAGAGATGTTTGTGTTGCAGACTGGCTTACCGGACCTTAAGTATGTGGCAAAACATTATTTAACTTAAATATGGCAACCTTTTTTCACATGGAACTCAAACCTTGGTCTCCTGAATGAAAAACTTTACTTGAAACATCCATCAACCCCACCTCCTCCTTACGAGGACTTTATTGCTCTTTATAATATGTTCCTGTGACTTCTATGAAGTACACAAGTCGCTACCCTGACATCTAACCCCTTTGAGGAGACATGCCTGGCCATTTTACTGGGTCCCGTGGGGGCCACAAGAACAGAGGTAGTTGTCATGGCTCCTGATGACCTTGGCAGCGTCAATCTCTATTCATTTCAATCAATCGATCAAACTTTATTTAGGCGGGGTACACCCTGGACAGGTCACCAGTCCATCACAGTGCCACACGTCTACAAACAACCTTCCTTCTGTGTTTTTGTCACGATCCTGTCCTGGGCTTGTCTGGATTATATTATTTTGGCCATGTCTTCTCTGTGTTTTGATTTTGTTTTCTCTGTGTATGGGTTTTGGGTTTCACTCCTGTCTGTGTGTCTTGTTGGGGAGTCTGGGTTTTTGTTCCTAGTCCTGTGCCTTAGTTCATGTTGTAGTATTTGCTTCTAGTTCTTTCTCTGCATAGTTTTGTTTTAGTCTGCTCGGTACTCTGTGTTCTAGTTCTGGGTTCTTGTTTAGGTTTTTTTTAGGAGTTAGATTCCTGTCTGGTATTTTGTTACATGTGTTCTGTTGGTTATTAATTTTGCCCCATGTCTGCCTGTCAAGTGTGCCATCCAGTCTCTCTCTTTTCCCCTTCTGTCTTTATGCCTTGTTAACCCTGATCCCAGTCACCTCTGTTGCTCCCGCCCTGCTCGTTAGTCCCTGTGTATAAATGTTGGTGTTTCTGTTCATTCCCTGTCCGGTCATTGTTGCATGTTGCATGTAAGCGCCGTTGTATGTACTACCAGTTACTGCTCTTGCACATTACCAGTTTCCTGTACCTGTGAGTTCTGTTCATGCCTGTTTGTTGTGCTTGGGATAAATAAACCCTGGAGCTCTATCTCAAGTCACAGTGTCTTGCGTTTGGGCTCTCTCCTGCTTTGCGCACCCACTGACCGTGACAGTTTTGCCATGGTGTCCTTGTCTTACTTTGCTTCTTTTTGGTCTTGACTGTGTTTGTGTTTATGTGTTTAACTCCACCCTTCTTGTGTATGTAAGTCTTTTGATTGTTTGTCGCCCGTCTGTACTCACTCTGTGTTCAGCATTCAGCCCCGTTCCCTGTGTTTCCTTGTGTTTTTGGAATATTTACTTCTTCTTGGACCGTGTGTTTGCATTTAAACATTTTTCCTGTGCCGTTATAGATTTGTTTGCCTTTTGTCTGGACTGATTTTGCTCTGTTTTTGACTACCTGCTTCAATGTCATTATAAGGTCTCCCTGTCACTTATTATACTTGGTAAAACTGCATCTACTCTTCCTGGTATTCTGCTTTTGGATCCAAATCCCCTGTTTCATGTGTCAGTGCTTGAGCTAAACTTAACAAGTTTTTCTGGTAAAGATAGGCTATAGGTTCCAGTTAAGTGAGGCTGAGAGGGTATACGGCTATTCACTGGTTTTATTTGCAGCCTCTAGTTGCTTTTAATGAATATCCTGGTGTTTGTGCCTCTGGTCCATTAACATTGTTGGGGATAAACTCCACTATTTTCCTACAGTTCTGCAGTACAAAGGATCTTCTAACTGCATGAGACAAAGCAATTGTCTCTGTATTTGTCTTGTTAGATGTTAGTGCTGCATTCGATTGATGCAGAAAAACGAGTTCGCACTTTTGTTACATCTAGGTTGGATTACTGCAATTCCTTATTATCAGGCCGCTCGAATACTTTACATTACATTTACATTCTAGTAAGTGGAGCAATAAATACTAGTAAGAGCTAATAGCACATATCGCATCAATGGGGTAAATACCTAGGGAAGAGTTAACAAAACGTGCAATCAATACAAGATAATTGTAAGGGTATAGAAAAAGAAGAGCACAGGAAGTGCATGTTAGAGGTTAGGAATAAGTCTCTTAGGACTCCCCAGTCAATCCTGTCCTGTGGAACCAGGTTCCAGTTTGGGTTCAGGAGGCAGACACCATCTCCATATTTTAGAGTAGACTTAAGACTTTCCTATTTGATAAAGCTACTAGTTAGGGCTGGCTCCGGTGAGCCCTGAACCTTCCCTTAGTTTTCCTGCTGTAGGCTGTTTCTGGCTCTAGAACTATCCTCTGCCTGTCCAAAATAAACACATACATACACAGAGATACACAATTGCACACCCTTGCATCCTTGAATGTTGTGCTACTTATTAAGATTTACATGTATTGACTTCACCCTGCCTTTAAACCTCATGCTGTGGTCATTAACCTGATATTGTGACCCTAAAACAACCTTTCTGCAGCAGCCATATTTATGAAGACTTTTAGACTTTCTCTAACTCTTCTTTCAACATCCAACTCTTACCAACTCAGCATCACATCATTCTGTCAGGGGGACAGAAGCTGAAATATAGATGAAGGACAATTTTAATGCTAAGAGACTGTGTGTGTGTGTGTGTGTGTGTGTGTGTGTGTGTGTGTGTATGTGTTGGGGCAAAGCAGGCTAAGTGTGTTAGCATTTAATCAATCCTACAGGGACTTTTGCCCTTGTCATTACACTCCAGGAGGGTAAAAGCTTTCAGACTTCCTAATTCAGTAAGAAGACTCACCATTAGAAAGTGTGGAAAAGAAATGAAGATGTAAATGGACAACACGTTATATTAAGGGTTGTGTTTGCAGAGTTAGCTATCCTCACTTCTGTTCATAAAAATTCCCTTTTCACCATTATATGAGCAAACGCCTTTCACAGATTGAAGTGTTGAAAATAATGTTTAGCTATAACATGTTAATCTACAAGATACTACACACATTACACACATTATAACACATTTAACATAATAGTATTATAAGTGATATATAAAATGTGATTTGGTTTGAATGTGAGATTATTTTAATCTTGAAGACTGCAAAAACTATTTGTGTTGGAGTAGCGGTAGTCCACTGTTCAGGACATTACACTGTCATGATTAAGGGTTTAATGCCTACTGGGCCAATCAGTGCTAAAATGTAGTCAAAGGTGCTTTGGCAAAGAGGATCCACAACAAAGAAGTCAAGAATCTGAATTTATGTGATATGCTTTAAGAAAGCCTCATAAAGTCTTTGTTTAAAAGCAACCTCCAGCCATTTCTATGATGGCAGCTAGATAATGAAGAGAGTCGGGGTGAGAAAATAAGTGTTTGACGCACAAACACAGAAGTGGATGTTAGACAGATAATGAAAAGGTGAAAGAACAAAAAGGACTGACAGAGCAGCACACATATCACAGAATGACAAGAAAAAATAGCAAACGAGAAAAAGAGAAGTGGAGCATTATCAGGGTGCCCCAGTCTCAACAAATATAATGTAGCAGTACAGTAACAGGCAGTGTGGTGGAAACCCCATTTGCATTGAATGAGAGGCCCTAGCCAAAACCCTGCTGGCTGGACAAGCATCCAGATGAGGAGAAGCAGAAAACCTTCACTTCTGTCTCTCTCTGTCTGAAGCAATTCAAACTCACAATAATACAATTCAATTATCTTTTGTTATTCTCCTCTGTCTCAGACTTCTCTGTTTCTTTGTCTTATCCTCAGTGCCATTATCTGTAACATTTTTTCCTCATTTCTACCTTCCTTTTCTTAAAGTACTCATTTGACTCATGAGTCAGAGGCACTGGTTGACAGAGATCTAATGGTACTCTCACAAAGTTGTGTGTGTATTAAAGTCTTATATAAAGTAGCTTCACCAGCCTCTCCTTTCACCAAACTGATGCTCCCACTGTTATCCCTGCTGGAGATAGAGACGGAGGAAAGGGAAATCAGACAGAGAGAGTGAGACAAAAAACCCCAATAATTTTTGACACAGGTATGCAAAACGTTGGAGTGGAAAGGCTTTAACTACTGACACAAATAGGAACCCAGGATCCAACAGCTTAATAAAAATGAAACATGATATGATTTGCCTTAAGGGACACAATTTGGAGCACTTACCAAGGATCAGTTAAAGGAGAAATTAGAAAAGGCAATGTCTTATCTATCCTTCTTTGCAAAAAGGATGAATATGTATATCCACACTGTTATCTCAACAGACTGTCACAGATTGAAGAACATGTCCACATAATTCCTTGACTCCAGCTTTAGAAAAAAACATATTTTTACTTTAAATAAATTATTCATAACTTACTTAAGAACAGACTAGAAAGCCTGTGATGCTAATGAACTCATGTCTAACGATTTGATATCTGTGAATATTGACCACTTACTTAAAGAATTGTTCCTGGCTAATTAAGTAAATTCACTCACTAGCTACAGCTGCACTATAAATCCAGTGAGCAATGCACGTTTTAACTTTTCATAACACTTTTATGGTCTTCAGAAATAGATAATCTAGGAACTTAAAGATGTGCCTACACAGGTGTAATGCCATTTGGATTTACAACCCCTATTCTTGCATGTGTGGCAAGTTCTAACTAATACAGTTGTTCCTCCAACAGTGTTGTGCAACTTTGCATCAGCAAAATGTCTTTTGGTGCAAATGTAATTTTAACTATATTAACACAGTATAGTTGCACATGATGGTAATTCATAGGAAAATTGGTTGAACATAAATTAAGTTGTAAGTGAAATGAAATTCCTGAATTGAAATGGAAAGCCAAGATGAGTCACCGGGCATTAAAATGAGACCTTTTTAATTTATTAAGATCTTTTTAGCATACCACTTCTGCCACAATATTTTTCCTAGACATATCACACTGACACAAATACTTGCATTAAGCAAAGAGCATCCACTTGAAAATGAGTAGGTATAATGGTAATAAACCAAAACAGTTTTTTTCACTATGTGGAAGCAGATTCACACAGAGCAAGAAGTGGCGACTGGTTACAAATTATATAGAGTGATAGGCTAACTAGTTTCGAGGCCTGTGTATTTAGAAGTCTAAACTAAAAACCACTTGATGCCACATCAAGGACCCGCCAAGGTTCATTTAGCTCAGAACTGAGAGCAGAATACAGTTCCACAGAGTGAAAAAGAGCTGGGAGCTTATCAAAGTTTTTTCATTACTGCCTGAGCTCTCTGAGGGTTGTCTTTTATGTTATGGATCAACAGGCTTTCAAAGCAAATGAATAGAAGAGGGAGTGTGACAGATAAATCCAAAGGGAGAGAGTAAGATACAGTAAAGGAAGAAAGAAACAGTATACATGTTCATATATTCTGAAGTTATCATGTATACTGTGCTCATAGTAGGACATAATTCTATCATATTGAGATTCAGAGAGACGAGCAATGTCAATGTGAGAGGAGGTCTGTTAAAAACAGTGGATGAACCTTACCATTAGTACAGATTGGACACAGTACACCAACACGGATCCACCCACACTCATTCCTGAAGAATTCATGCTACTGTGTGTACATTTTTCATAATGTTTCATTGGGGTTGTAGGTAAATCAAACCAGCTCTTTTCTCTTTTTAAATTAATTACTTTTTTTGTTCATTCATTTGGAATTAACAGATTAAATTTGTTAATATAATGTATGAACCTCTGTCATTCACAAAATCACCCTCATATTATTTTGGAATGAAGGATATCTGCCCGCAGCCTGATAAACATTTGTAAGTAGTGAATGGTGGAGATGACAATTAGACCTCTTTGAGAAATGCAAATATGAATGTGTTCAAAATTTACATTTAATATGGATTCTACTTTTAAAAAAACACTCAATCACTTTTTGCTTGAGCATACTGGGCAATGCGATACAAAATATTTGACATTTATCACTAATTGCATTTGACTTCTCAATGATGATTTTGATTCTTTGAAATTAACACACATCACTTGACAGAAATAACAAGATGTGAAATCTGTAATGGATTACTGTGGCTAAATGTGCTCATAATTTAAACTGCTGAAATGATGGATGAGGACCATCATTAGGAGTTTTAGGTTGTGCACACACAGCCTCTATCACAACACAAACAAGAAAAACTGCAGCGAAAGGGTGTTACTAATGCACATGTGGACACAAATATGCACAATTTAAATAAGCTTACAGATACACACACACACACATACAATACTGGCTGGTGGTTAATTGCTGCATCATTAAGTCCTTGTTAGTTTGTGATGACTCTATTACTGAAATAGACACAGTGGGGCAATCAAAGAGTGACAGAATGGAGACAGAAAATGAACCCTCCTTCTTTCTCTGCTATGACGGATGGATGGATGGATGGATGGCAAAAAGATACTCAACCAAATCAAAGGAGAATAGATGAGCGAAAGAGGGAGATGTAAATGATGCGTGTACAAAGGAGAAGGAGATAGTAATGGGTAGTAAAAGAGAAATGGCAACATACATTTCTGAGATGTACAGAGACAAACAGAGTGACATACAGAAATAGGGAACAGGGATTCAAAAAAAGTGAGAGAGAAGCAGATCATTTAAGGCCAGCTTGTAGTGTAATACCTCAGCGAGGGAGCCCCCCTGCTGAGCCAGTAATCCCCTGCCTCTACAAAACAGAAAATAGAGAAAAGTTTGAGAAATGAACTAAATGCTGACTCCAGTGCCTCTTTGAAATAAGGGGTCTAAAATATCACTGGATTATTTAGCTGATTTCACAAAGAGACAGGCTGATATTGAAGGTTTTGCTCAGTGAACATTGCACACTCTAACCCTCTTACTGGCCGTAACTATTTTCAGCAAAAACAACAACAACAAAAATAAACAACACTTGCCACAGATGTTAGAAAGCTGTATAACCTACTCAGCAGCAAAGATGCATTTACTATACACACCTGTTATTCAAGCAACTTCCTCTTGTTCTGTCTTAGGTTAGTTGTATCACATGTATCCCCCACTGTCTGTTGACTTCTGAATATTAAACATAATGCCTAAGAAACCATGTAAGATATACAGTCTTCATACTGGCACTACAGGCTCCTCTAATAGAGTGGGTGCCCTGACTAGACTATAGAGCACCTAGTTACATAACTTTAAATATTAATTAGAGGGGAAAACTATTTTGTTGGAACTACTGTAACTGCTAATTGTTTTAAGATACAGACTGTATGAGAACAACTTGGCATAGAAGACTTTTCTAATTAATTCATAATCAATTTGCATAACTGGTTACATTCAATGCAGTAAATCATTATTATGGTGGGATATTACGCAGCTCAAGTCCTTCTTATCTGCTTTTATGTCTTTTCTGGACATGTAATGCCTGTTTTGCACCCTGTAAAGGAGAGATATCAATAAAGATACTAGGACATGTAGAGGACAATGTATTATTTTCAGAAGTATTTACACAGGTATACAAGTTTTTCGATGTAAAATATTTAACAATTATATGCATTTTCATTCCATTTCACAGTCAACTTTCCAATCTAACAGGTAAATATATTTCATTCCCATCTTTCACTGTTTCTTTCACAGGTAAAACTGTAAGTATACATACAACAAGTAAGTATTTATGAAAATGATCTATCAAACAATTAACATAAACTTAAATTATGAATCTTAAATGTAATGGAAATAAATGAAAGTATATGTAAACATTAGTAGCATTTTGCCTCTTCTATTATTTTTATTATTATTATTTTTATTCCCTGATCCTTGTTATAGACAGTCACTTTAGAAATAAATACACCAACACATTAGTAATTAATCACTCACATAAATATTGTAAAAAAAATTAACATGCACACACATTAGCAACCTCATATTCTGTGTCTCACTGAGCTAAACACAAAATGCACACATGTGTTGCACCTATGCTGACACCATGCCGCTCCCTGTCGGCTACTGCATGACCAGAGTTTAGCTAGCTCCTTAACAGTAAAGAAGAGAAACAAGAGAAAGGGACAGGCTATAAGAAGTCCAGGGTAGGTGGAGGGAGGTCCTGAGTATTCAGGGACAAGTGTCCAGGAAGCAGAGGCAAGAGGCTGGTGCTCTCAGGCGCACGGCCAGAGGGCTGGACAGGGGCAGAACAGGAGTCCTCACGCGGACGGCCTGGAGGCAGGTCACCAGAGATGCTGGCGACCTCAGGTAGATGGCCTGGAGGCAGGATTGAAGCAGAGCTGAAGACCTCAGGTGGACGGCCTGAAGGACTAAAGAACCCTCCGGAGGCCAGTGACAAAAAAGCGGAAACCCGCTGGATGCCGATGGTGACACTAACACTTTCGAGGACAGGAACAGAAACACTCTGGAGGCTGGTTGCGAAGATTGAAACCCTTTGGAGGCCGGAAGGAAAGACAGAACTCCCGAGGAGGTCAAGCTGGAGGCCGGCGAAGTCACTGCAGACCAGGACCGGCGTCTAAGGGCTATTGACAAGACAGCAGGACAGGAAGCCGATGACTTGTAGCCAGTCAGGGAAACACAAGAGAAGACATGATTGCTGCCGCTCATCTGGGTCAGAGGTCTGTGGAAGCTCTGTAGCAATGGGAGGTTGCTGTGGCTCAGGAGCGGGGAATTGCTGCAGCTCTGGGACTGGGAACTGATGCAGTTCTGGTTCAAGGGGTTGCTGCAGCACAGTAACAAAAGTCATTGGCCACTCAGGAGCAGGGAAATGTTGGAATTCAGTGAGTGGGGACTACCGCAGCTCAGCAGGGATGGGACATTGCTGCAGCTCAGCAAGGACAGGGATCTGGTGCAGCTTAGTGGACCGCCAACTGGACATGAGGACGAGGAGGGTACTAGCAGATGGTGAAGCTGGTAGGACGCTAGTCTCAGAGTTGTTGAGTGACTCCAAACAGAACTGTAAGCCCATCGTGAGTTGTGCAATGATCGCATAATTCTTAGCCATGGCCAGAAAGTCTGGGACCAAAATTGTTTTCCCCATTAGGGAATACACAGTCTATGTTTCTAATCCACTGAGGCCTGTATAATGTGTCAGTAGAGGAGTTAACCTCTTTAAAATCTTCCAGTAAATACAAGGCTCTCCCCGTCATTTTGTGAATCCTGAAGAGAGTCTTCCACTTTTTGTTGTTGGACATGTTAATGATCCAACGGTCTGTGTTTTCCATGCACAATAGTGCGCAATGTTATTTTTGATCACATTCATCCATACAATAACTATCTGCAGTTAAATACCACCACAGGTCTGGAAAGTTCTACAGTTAATACATGGCCTAGGGGAAAGAGGAGAGTAATGTGAGTTTGAAGGAGGACTCGGGCTGAAGAGAGAGACAAGTCGGGTGACACCATGACAAGCAGGGCAATTAACAGGCTTTTCACATTCCAGCTGAACAATGTTGTTTTCTTTAGTAAGCCTTAAAAGCTTGTAAAGAAGCTGTTTTATTTACATAGAGGTAGTGGAATTAAAGTCCATGACCTTCTTTCTAAAATGCGAAGTGCTGAAGTCTTGAAGTGCAATTTGGAGTCTAAGCAAAAAACATTGTTTGTGTCCATCGTTTCAAGCTTTTATTTCATTAATTAGAAAATTCCCCAAGTAAACTCTGTAAATGAATTGAGATTAATTAACTGCTTGGAGTGTCAGAGAGATGATATGCACTCTGACTTGAAGAGCAAAATTGCTTTGCTTCACAATGTTTTCCAGTATTTTCTTCATTATCAGTTTCAAGTAATTTCATGTTTTGTGAGTTCCTGACATTTTGATTATAAGGTTCTGCAAGAAAAAAACACATTAATTGTCTTGATATGGTGTAATGTCACCCACAGCCTGTGGATCTTAGAGGATCTATTATAACTTAGCAAGTATTAAACATCACAATTCAGTCACTTTCTGAACTAATTGTAAGTGAGTTTGCTTGTATCTAAAAATAAATAAAGCTTATTATTGTATCTAGAGACTGTGACAACTACAGTGGAGAGTTTTAGATCCTTTTAATCATAACATTACCCATCATGTGCTGTCATTGGGGAATAATTTCCCAATAACAATTGAATTGTTTCACCACACTGTAGAATCAATGTTAATTATTCCAAGTTATTTTGTATTTGCTTAACATTTACCCCAAGGATTTCAGTTGTTATAGACTTAGCCAGAATATGCACTCCTCGTTATTAGAGAAATGTCTGAACCCTCCATTGGTGATGTTTGCTTCATATTATATGCATAGTATAGTACAGTATTTTGTTTGTGTACTCAATATCTTGCAGTTTGACACTCTCCAGTGTCTAAAGTCAGAAGGTTGTTGACTGCAGTTTGCTTTGGCCAACCAGGATACTTGAAGAAAGGGTTTATAGCCTGAATTCTGTGTGTATTCAGCCACTATTGTAAACAAACACTGTGACCTGCTTTGTCAGAAGAGTCCTTACCTGTGCTGAGAAGACATTGAGGGATGACTCATCTGACAGTGTGTTCACTGCTCAGTAGATTGCTCTCTTCTGTATGTTTTTTGCAAAACTGAATTTACGTAAGTGCATATTTACACGTAATAAGGTGTTTCTACAGGTTGGTCAACCTGCTGACTGGCACTCATACATCTGTAAATGTCACTTGTCTTAACCTAACCCTCTCATGTTGAACAGAATTTTGCACAGTTAAGAAGTGCAATAAATTATTTGATTTCCACTCACACTTCTAGAGGTCATCACCTCAGCAACTGTTCCTGGGGAAATGGTGACTTTGTCACTGATGCTTCTGCATTAGCTCACACCTAGTTGGATTTCGCCTGAACAAGAGGTAAAATTTTTGTCTTTTGAATTTGATTTATTTAACTTGCGATACCAATAAGGTATTTTGCTATATTTTTTTAAAGCAATTTCATCCTCAACATTATGCAAATAAGACTGTCCATAATTATAAGTTATTCTGTTGTTATATTAGTTATTGTGTGTCATACTGTGGGCGGGTCTGCTCTGTGTAGTTAGTTCTCTGTTGGTTTGGTTATTTTCAGTCTTCTCTGTATCTGTCATTTAGTCTGTGTTTTGGGTTTCAGTCCTGTCTGTTGTCTTGTGTCTAGTTTGCTCTGTGTGTGTGTTCTGGTTGGGTGGTACTGATCTGTTTAGTTCATTATTATTTTGATTATTTTGCTTTAGTCTGTTCTTGTCTCTCAGTTTGCCTGTCTGTCCGGTTTTAGTTTTTGCCTTTATGATGTTTAATTTTCTGCATTTAGATTTGCCTCTGCATGTTGATTTAATTCCTCTGCCTGCTTGTCTGTTCTGTGTTTTAAGTTCCAGTTGGATTCTTGTCTTATGTCATTGGTCTTTTCTACCCTGTATATCTGTTTATATGTATTCAGGTTGGGATTTGTCTGTGGGTTTGCTGGTAGTTCTATTAGTTTGGGCCTGTTTGGTATCTGTCTGTGTTCCTGTGTTCATCACCCTGCCTGTGTCTATCTGCTGTCATTATTAGTGTCACCTGTTTGTGCTCCCGCCCTCCTCGTTAGCCACTGCTCAACTATTTGTTGCTTCTTTTTAGCTGTTGGTGGTTCGTAGTGTGTATGTCCATCCACTGCCGTGTGTCTTGCTTGCTTGCTTGCTTGCTTGCTTGCTTGCTTGCTTGCTTGCTTGCTTGCTTGCCTGCCTGCCTGCCTGCCTGCCTGCCTGCCTGCCTCTGCTACCTCGTTTGTTGGATTATCCTTTTGTTCTGTCTTCCCCTGGATCATTTGTTTATGGACTGTTTTTTCTTCTCTGCGGACAACCTTGGTTTGGACTCTGCTGTAAGTTTAGTTCCTCTTGAGTTTAATAAATTCTAAGAGACTGTATCTGTCCCGCCTGCTTGTCCTGCGTTTGGGTCCTAATACCTGTTCCTGCCTGCACACACGACAAACCGTGACATTGTGAGTGGAACCTTCAAGAGTTAATGGGTTAAATATTATGTTTGTTGGCATCTTTTGTTATCAACAGTATAGTAGATAGTTTGGACTGAATTGAAATGCCTGCAAACACATCATTATTATATATTTGACTCTTAACAACATTTTGACTCTGTGTTTTGTTGTAAGGTTTGTCTTACATTGTGTTCATGTGGCATGCCCCTCTCATATTTGTCTCTTTAGAATAAAGTAATTTAGCTGACTCCCAGACAGCTTCCACAGCTTACATGCAGCTTACCATCCAAAAAGCTCCTTCCTGTTGTTTACCTCATCATTTGGCTGTTTCCAGAGCACCTCAGTGGCACCTCTAATAACGTGTGTGTGTGTGTGTGTGTGTGTGTGTGTGTAATTCTATGCTCAGGTTTTTATCTATTTTTAGAGAAAATTACTATGTAATGATGAAAAATTCGGGTAGAAAATCGACTTTGTTTCCCTTGATTCAAAAGCAGACATGCCATTGCACTCCAGTTCATAGCGTGCAGAGTAACATTTGGCAATGCACGGTTTTTGGCTGCTGAACAACTATGTGAAAGATATGTTATCGGGTTTGACAAATAGACAGATTGCCAAGCTGTGAGTGTTTTGCTACACAGCTCCCAAAACACGCTTTCTCTTTGGTGTTTTGTTTCAGTCTTTGGCATGGTTTGGTTTAACATTGTACTAATGCTGAAGTTCTGCAGCAAAAGACTACCATCGAATCCCTGGTACAGTCTTTTTATAGGTCTCTAACACAAGTGGTGTGGTTTACTCAGTCTGAGTTTACACATCAATTAAATATTTCTGGGTATGGATCCACAATCTTAGACAGCTGTGTTGGTTTTAGCTGATGGGATAGTGCATAAGTGTCATTGACAGTCTGTCTGGATAAACATTCTCTCATTATCGACAGAAAACAGTGAGGTATATTGTTCTGGTCACATGCAGCAGTCAAAACCACACTCTTGCACATACAGTGCACATGAACACACTGACACTGCTGTTAGAGCATATGGGAGTGTGAATAACACTCCCATATGCTCCCACCTGGGGCCCCAAACTCTGAGGTGGACCAAAGGCTCCAAGTGATGCTTCTAGTAACTGGATTACTTGCAAATTTGTCTGCATTATTATATAATGTAAGGTCCCATTTCTTAGGGGGACTCTTTATTATGTTAGTTTATTGAGTTATAGTATTATGCCTACATGTATATTCATAAATAAATCTGTTTCAGTTACTAAAAAGTGATTCAGTGTTAGTGACTATTTCATACACAAGGCATGGAGAGTCCATGCCCTACAAACAAATGTGACAATAAAGTAGATATTTCACAATACTGAGAAAACTTTAGCATAACTGTGCACTGTTAAAGTAATTGACATGTTTAAAACCCCTAACCCAAATTTAACAGTTACTCAATAGGCCTTTAGGCAAAAGTCTAAGCCTGGCTCATTTAGGCAAACTAAGTATTGTTTTCCTGAAGGAAGCATTTTGGGTTTAATTAGGGAGGAAAAACACATTTTGAGCTTTTTTTTTTTTTTTTTTTTTAATGAGAGCTTCACTAATAAAAACAAAACACAGTTCATAAGGAGAAATGTAATATTTATCAAATATGAAGGGAGTGTACTAGTGTCCTAGCCCAGCTCCATGTTTGGGCAAAAATGATTCACCATCTGTACTCCTCCTGAAACACAGAATGCAGCAGCCGGTGTCAGCTTTAACCTCCCTAAAATCTCCTTTGTCATCCCCTTCATAGACCCCCTCCTTTGGGAGCCCTGTGAGGAGACTGACACCTGCGTATCTCTAGGCCATGATCCATCCCTATGCTCATACCTCCCGGCCATAATGTGCCCAAACACATCAGCCTGTGCTCCGTATTCTGACACTTTTCAGACAGACTCGACCCTTGTCCGAACTGACCTTCCACTGGTGCACTGACTTCTGTCAGAGGAGCTCTGACTCTCAAGCATGCTTTTTAGACAACATTAAAATCATCTTTTTTAAGAATCAAGAATTAAGGCTAGTATTTCTCTCCAAAAATGTCTATTTGCTTTCAAATTTGGCTTAAACCTGCTGTGCCTGCTCCTGCTAGAATTCAACCATCTTAATATGCAACTACCTTCACTTCTCTCTTGGCATACATGGATGCTTTGTGGTCTTGAATGTTAAACAAGGGCACCTAAACAATTCCAAAATTTCAAATAACAGCAATCAACAAATCAATATAAAGCATAAAGTTAGCCAGGCCAAACACAGAATAAAACTTTAGAATCAAATCAGTCATGACATCAGTCAACATGTATTCAACAGCATGAAAGAAACATGAAAGTAAAACACAGAATTAATTAAACCGATACACTCAAGTGTTATATGTATGTCCCCTAAAATGTCAGACTTTGACTTACTGACTTGTATCTGTTGTCTGTACACCCAAAATCAGAGATTCAAACCTACCCCAGGCAAGCTAGATTTGGTACGTAACAAATTCGAAAGCCAGTCACTGTCTATCAAATCCTACCTGCAAAGACACCTGAAACCTCCATCATAGCAGGTATTATTGTATGTTTCACAACCATTAACTTTGTGTCAGCCACTGCCAGTTACAAGCTAATGAGCTAACAAACAACATAAACAAATGAAAGATGCTAACTACACTTACCATTCTGATACGTCTACCAACAGACTCCTCATCTGAGTCTCCATCTACCTGAGGCTCAAACACGTTTTTCCTGAATTTAACACTTAAGCTACAGTATGCTTGGACATTTCCAGCTGTATACTGTGCTGGCTCACATCCCATCTCTCCAGTGCAACCGTCTATCATGACAAGCAATCCATCATCTTCACCAGCCAACATCACCTCTGGGGTTCACCATGGCTGATACGCCCCATCCTCATTACCTACTCTGTGCACCTACTTGGCAAAATAATGTATATACATGATGTTAATCTCCTTCCACTGCCATACAAATTATTCCCAGGTCCACATCTCATTTTGAACAAAATGTATAAACATTCATTTGCCAGGATTCTTTAAATTTTTACACCTCACCTGAGGCAAATGTGAGACAGTTATTTGGCACATTTGGCAGTTGTCCTGCACCACAAAGTCAGAACATAGAAATGGAGAGATTTCAACTTTCCTTTACTAAGTATTTGTGATGTGCAACAATTTTAAACTGGATATTGCAGTTATGTTGTATGCGCAATAACCGACTACCAAGTAGCCCCAAGGAGCTTTGTCCTTTTTGTAATAGATAGTGACAAGTTAGCAATTGGCATAAAGCTTACGTCAGCGTGAGATTAGCATCACAGGGATGATGGCTTCTGGTCTGTGTCAATATTAGCATGCTCTTGTCTCTGCCGGTGTCATCTGCTGGATAAATGAAAATGCACATGAGCTGGTGTAATGAGCATCTCATTGAGATGAGTGAGAGGTATTGATTAAGCATTGCTGATGTTTGCAGAAGCAATTATCTAACACAGTATGGATCTCACAGTAGGATGTCGGATGAGACTGCAGATTTTGAATGGTTGATTTGAATCCAGTAAAAATGATTTTCAAGTTGTTAAAATGTCAGATTAACCATCGCATGAGGACACCTAAAGGACACACAACACTCTCTAACCGTGAAACAATCAATTGTTACTGCAATTAAATTTTTTTTCTTTTGGATCTGTGCAGCAAAGTGTTGATACAGATGGCTCTAAAAAGTAAGATGGGCAACTTTTTAAATTACTTGTCTCTTCACAGACAATAAATGTATGTGAGAACGATAGTAGGTGGTGGTAAAATGACACTAATTTCTATCTTACATTCTTCTATCCTGTGCATGGCAGTCTGTTCCAAATAATTATATGCATACCATTTTGCATTTGTAAAATCTGTTTTTGAAGGTTTTTAACTTATTAAACAACATTTATACTGATTTAATCTTATTTATAGGCATTCTTACGTTTTAAGTTTTTATTTAATGAAATCGCAGTCTTTTGCGATTTGATGAGGGCACAAAGCCAGATATTAATTCGTTTGACAGATCCTTTGCTAAAAAGAATGTTAGAGAACATTTTATATAAAAAGTTAAATTATCCTATCTGAACAGAACACACATTACCTGCATTGGCAGCAAATAATTCCAGCTTATGTTTTAAGTGAAGTGGAAAGAGCAAGCGGGAATATCGGGGGCCGGAAAAGTGAAGCCAATGTGAAAGTGCCTTAAACATGCATACTCTCCAATGGCCAGCAGGAGGCAACTCCATCCATCCATTGTCAACCGCTTATCCTGCGTACAGGGTCGCGGGGGTGCTAGAGCCAATCCCAGCTGACATCGGGCAAAAGGCAGGGTACACCCTGGACAGGTCACCAATCCATCGCAGGGCCACACATAGACAAACAACCACTCACACCTAAGGACAATTTAGAGTCACCAATTAACCTAGTCTGTATATCTTTGGATGGTGGGAGGAAGCTGGAGCACCCAGAGAGAACCCACACAGACAACATGCAAACTCCACACAGAAAGGCCAGGTGAACCGGCGTTTGAACCCACAACCTTCTTGCTGTGAGGCAACAGTGCTGACCACTGCACCACCATGCCACCTGAGGCAACTCCACTGATTGCAAAAAAAAGTCTGATTGCATTCCTAATGAGTTTATGATCTCACTCGCTGCTTTCAAGTCTTCTTCAACACAGGATGATTTTCATTTAGTAAATTATGGTCCCATTCTGGGTAAAATAGACAATAAAACAGGGTATGCTTTAGGGTGTGGCTACATTGTGGGTGATAAGTTGCTGCAACCTGTCAATCAGGATAAAGAAGCCAAAATGTGTATCCATGCCACTGTGTAGGTACTTTTAAATAGCCACAAATTTGTTTTTGGGTACTGTCAATGTTTTCGTCTTAAGCCTGTTTTCCTTTTGCCAAAATTGGCGTCCAAATTAATTAAAAATAACAGTTAATGGGACTAACAGATGCATGGTGCTGTCCAAGCTAGCTACTTGGCTCTAGCCAATAACTTAGTATGATGGATGAAATTCACATTCACTACCTGAGTTTGGAAGGGATCATATTCATGGCTATGTCACCTCTCGCTCCTCTCTAGCTCCACCCCCTCATTCAAATATTTTCACTTCTGGTTCCAAAAAACCAAGATAGGGATGAAAAAATGCCAATGTCATTTCTTCAAAACGATAGTTCACAAACCAATGCGTGATGTCACTGTGACTACATCCACTTCTTTTATAGTCTATGGGAAAGACATCTCTTATTGAAGGGGGAGGGCTAAACAGCTCGTTCACTAAGGAAAGTTTTTTTTATCCCAGGTGCAGCAAAATCCGAAAGGGTAGAATTGAGGGAGGAAAGGGATCGCAACAGAAATTCCCTGGACTTTATTCTACTTACACAGAAAATCTTTCACTCTAGTCTGGCACACAAGCATCCTTGTAAATGGATATGAGGAAGCAACACGTGAAGCTGGGAAAACATGTCTCTGATTTCAGGACCATCAGCACTGGTTCCCCTCAAAGCTGCGTTCTTTCCCCCCTTCTCTTCTCCCTGTACACCAACAGGTGCACCTCCAGTCACCAGTCTGTCAAGCTCCTGAAGTTTGCGGATGACACCACCCTGGGCTCACCTCAGGTGGGGATGAGTCCTCCTATAGGTGGGAGATCAACCATCTGGTGATCTGGTGCAGCCAGAACAGTGTGGAGCTCAACGCTCTGAAGACGGTGGAGATTGTTGTGGACTTCAGAAAGAGCACAGCCCCACCGTCCCCAGTTACCACTGTGGACTCCTCCTTCTGCTTCCTGGGCACCATCATCTCCCAGGACCTCAAGTGGGAGCTGAACATCACCTCCCTCACCAAGAAGGCCCAGCAGAGGATGCACTTCCTGGGGTAGCTGAAGAAGTTCAGCCTGCCAAAGACAATGATGGTGCACTTCTACACCGCCATCAATGAATCCATCCTCACCTCCTCCATCACCATCTGGTACGCTGCTGCCACTGCCAGGGACAAGGGCAGGATGCAGCGCATTATTCGCTCTGCAGAGAAGGTGATTGGCTGCAATCTTCCTTCTCTTCTGGACCTGTACGCCTCGAGGATTCTGAGGCGTGCAGGAAAATTGCAGCTGACCCCTCCCACCCCGGACACAAACTGTTTCAGACTCTCCCCTCTGGCAGGAGGCTGCGGTCCATCAGGACCAAAACCTCTCGCCACAAACAGTTTCCTCCCGTCTGCAACTAGCCTCATTAACAAGGCCCGGGTCCCCCACTGACACTCCCCCATTGCAGATGATATAAATGTCTCTGCACATGTAAATACTGTTTCATCTCGTGTCGGGCACAGACCTGGCACGTTGCACATATTTGTTGTTGATTGTTGATCTTTGTTGTTGTATATTTTTATGTTCTCAGTTTATATATTTATATATACACAATATTCTCTTGCGTTGCGTTACTTCTGCACGGCACAGACCCAGAATAATGCACATGTGTATACATCTGCAACGTTGTTTTTCCATTGCATATTTATATATTTCTACATTTATTTATGTCAACTCTGTTTGTCTGTTTGTATGTGTAGCACCTTATCACTTATGATTCTAATAAAAGTGTCTCTTATCATCAAACAAAGAGCTTTAAACCACCTCCTGCAATCTTTTACCTTACCAAACAGGGATTAGATGCAATTTTCTTTCAAATGGAACTACATTATTAAAAAGAAGACATTTCCATCACCATTTTAGACAATTCTTTCACACTATATTTTTGTTTTGTTTTACAATGATGTTTCTGGGTTTGAGGCAAAGTTCAGGTTCCAATAATTTGGCTGTACTGTTCATCATGCCGTGCATGTTTCCTTGTTTGGCTAAAACTCTGAAACACACACATGAAAATTTGAAAAAAGGGGACAAGGGTAAATGTAGAGGCAACAGATTTTTTTTTTTTTTTTTTTTCTTATTTTTTTTAGGGAAAGAGACTAAACAAGACCAGGCAGAAGAGATAGCATAACAGGACTCAGCCCTCCCTGACTCCTGGTCTGTGTGGCACCATGCTGTCCTTTGGGTGGCCGGCTGAAAGCAAGAGTATTGTTCTCTTCTGCTGAATCTGGGTTTTGTAATCTGGGGCGATGGTCCAAAAGGGGATTGACAGAGACTGCTTGCCTGTGAGATAAAATAAGACTTTGAAGTGAAGGACTGTTGTAGTTGATGCTGATAAAGAGAAGCTTTAAACTATGAGCAGAAATATAAAAAAAAAAAAAAATTAAAAAAAGCTTTCCTTTCACTCTCCTGCTCTTTCTCTGGAATCCGTTTGTATTTTCTCTGTCTCTCTTTGCCAACTAATTTTTTTTCAAATATTCACTCTGCCCATCTTGTTGTCATGTTGTATTCTCATTCACTCTACAGAGAGAGAGAGAGAGAGAGAGAGAGAGAGAGAGAGAGAGAACTAGATCCCAGTTATCCCAACCTGACATTATGAAAGTCTTTCTACAGTTTATGTTGTTTTGTTCTTTATCTTCTTTGGTTCTATTAAATCACCACTACTCCAGAGAACTATTCATCCACTGCTGTATTATATTGCAGTGTGTTCCAGTTTGCACATTTAGACTGGATTGCCTTTTTGTATTCTGTGGCCTAGACTTTATTTGAGACCTTGCCATTATCAAAGAATTTCCTCTTTGTAGTGTGGTTTTTGTACAGAAGCACAGCTGAGATTATTTTATTTAAGATGCAAAAATTCTTATTGTGTGTTTTTTCCCTCTCCACTACTAACATGAGTGATAACATGCATAAAAAGCTATTAATGGCTTAAATTTGAATGTTAATTGCTCTCACCGTGGCGAATAGCTTTCTTTCATTCGTGAGAGGTGTTGCATGTGGTGCAACACACATTCTAACATGTTGAATGAACTACGTAGTTATCAGTAAACGTAGCACACAGTTCGAACTCTGAGAAGGAAAAAAAAGCATAATTCATTGAAAATGCTTCTGTTTGACTTCCTGGTCCAACAGCAGCAGTAAAATGCACATTAAAACATAGACACAATACTGGAAACAACTTTATTTCTTATCTTGTTCTTTGGCTTGATTGCTTAACCGCTTGACCTTGGCAGAGCAGTCTGTAACATTTCACACCTTGTGGATTGCAAACATATCAGTCTTTCATTTTCTCTCCATTCTGTTTTCTTATTTCTTTTCTGGTATCGTGGTTGTGAAGGAAAGGGTAAAAATCCAAATGTTGAAATTGATTATTTGTGTACACTACACAAAACTGATTCTACTGAATATACTTAATCACTCCATACAATACATACATCTAGTTTCAACTGAATACACCTCATCACTTTGCATTGTATGTCTAATTCTGGATTTTTCCCATGAACAACATTTGTCCTTGTTTTTCTGCACTTGACTAAATAACTCATAAGAGTAGAAAACAGCAAAGAAGAAAGTGTATGTTTGTGAGTATGATGTAATACAAGATCTTTGTAACAAGATACTTGTACTCGAATTCTGAACAACAGTGACATTTCCTAAGAAAGTAAAGCAAAAAGTCACCTTAAAACCATTTGAAGCTGTGACAGCAGACTGATACTGGGGTTAAAAAACTAAAATCAGGCATTTGCTCATGCTGGATCGACTGTATCCGGGCTTCCACACAAACCTGAGTAAAACAAATAATTATGTGTCAGTCAGATTACAAGGGCATATTGTAGTTATCATACAGCTTTCTGAAGAATTATAAAAAGACAATCTGGTAAAGATATAATTCATGTTTGAAACATGTACATTTTTAAAATCTTAAAATGTATAAATAAATTTTTTTTTTTAAATTATTTCTTCTTTTATTTATATATAT
>NC_060162.1:19810938-19820764 GCF_021292245.1 Micropterus dolomieu | reverse complement strand
AGAGAGAGAGAACTAGATCCCAGTTATCCCAACCTGACATTATGAAAGTCTTTCTACAGTTTATGTTGTTTTGTTCTTTATCTTCTTTGGTTCTATTAAATCACCACTACTCCAGAGAACTATTCATCCACTGCTGTATTATATTGCAGTGTGTTCCAGTTTGCACATTTAGACTGGATTGCCTTTTTGTATTCTGTGGCCTAGACTTTATTTGAGACCTTGCCATTATCAAAGAATTTCCTCTTTGTAGTGTGGTTTTTGTACAGAAGCACAGCTGAGATTATTTTATTTAAGATGCAAAAATTCTTATTGTGTGTTTTTTCCCTCTCCACTACTAACATGAGTGATAACATGCATAAAAAGCTATTAATGGCTTAAATTTGAATGTTAATTGCTCTCACCGTGGCGAATAGCTTTCTTTCATTCGTGAGAGGTGTTGCATGTGGTGCAACACACATTCTAACATGTTGAATGAACTACGTAGTTATCAGTAAACGTAGCACACAGTTCGAACTCTGAGAAGGAAAAAAAAGCATAATTCATTGAAAATGCTTCTGTTTGACTTCCTGGTCCAACAGCAGCAGTAAAATGCACATTAAAACATAGACACAATACTGGAAACAACTTTATTTCTTATCTTGTTCTTTGGCTTGATTGCTTAACCGCTTGACCTTGGCAGAGCAGTCTGTAACATTTCACACCTTGTGGATTGCAAACATATCAGTCTTTCATTTTCTCTCCATTCTGTTTTCTTATTTCTTTTCTGGTATCGTGGTTGTGAAGGAAAGGGTAAAAATCCAAATGTTGAAATTGATTATTTGTGTACACTACACAAAACTGATTCTACTGAATATACTTAATCACTCCATACAATACATACATCTAGTTTCAACTGAATACACCTCATCACTTTGCATTGTATGTCTAATTCTGGATTTTTCCCATGAACAACATTTGTCCTTGTTTTTCTGCACTTGACTAAATAACTCATAAGAGTAGAAAACAGCAAAGAAGAAAGTGTATGTTTGTGAGTATGATGTAATACAAGATCTTTGTAACAAGATACTTGTACTCGAATTCTGAACAACAGTGACATTTCCTAAGAAAGTAAAGCAAAAAGTCACCTTAAAACCATTTGAAGCTGTGACAGCAGACTGATACTGGGGTTAAAAAACTAAAATCAGGCATTTGCTCATGCTGGATCGACTGTATCCGGGCTTCCACACAAACCTGAGTAAAACAAATAATTATGTGTCAGTCAGATTACAAGGGCATATTGTAGTTATCATACAGCTTTCTGAAGAATTATAAAAAGACAATCTGGTAAAGATATAATTCATGTTTGAAACATGTACATTTTTAAAATCTTAAAATGTATAAATAAATTTTTTTTTTTAAATTATTTCTTCTTTTATTTATATATATATTTTTTTTATTAATTTTATTTTGCCTGTAAGGATGGAAGGCTTTGTGTCTGTGATCGCAGCGTGTTGGTGCATTTAGACCCATGTGATCAGGTGTGTGTCTAATAGGTGCTCCAACTTTGATGTTTTTGTTTTTGTACCTTCAGGTTTCATCTGATCATAAGCCCTGCTGCTGCAGGGGGAATTGAACCATGGAGGAATTTGGCTGGCAAGTATAAGGGTCAGAGAAGTCTGCAACCTCACTATACAGCAAGCAGGCCAACTGAGAGACAAGCAGACAGGGAGGGCGGCTGAGCGACACACAAGTACACAGTTACGCAATTAAGCTGACAGAGGAAGAAGACAGACGGATGGGCAGGAAAGCAGACAGGTGAAGGAAATGGTCAGCAAATCCGATAACCAAAGCAGACACACAGGGACATGGATGAATATGCAACCAGACAAGGGGTCAGACAGATATTCAGACAGGGACAAAAGAGAGGGCAAGACTTATAGGTGTTTCAGCTAGGCAGATGGACATGCATGTGAAATTAGATGAGCCTGCAAGTGGGACGACAGCTGGCTGGCTGACAGGAAAACAGGAAGTTAGATCAAGTTAAGTAAATTTAAAGTAATTGATAGTGTACGAAGAGACAAACGGCAGCAACGAAGGAAAACAAAAATGTAAGAAAGACAAAGGCATTGCTGGAAAAACATTTAACACACACAAGTTAGACATACGTTTTCAGTGTTTCATGAAGTTTTACTTACCAATGTTCTGCCATGATGAGAAAATAGAATTTATTTTTACTAGGGGACTGAACTGACTGAAGATTATGTTTGAGCAAAACTGATCATATTAATAATGTTCTAAACTGCAAGAACGTCACATAGTGAAGATGCAGGCCTGGCGTTCTTTGCCAGAGATAATGTTCAGTCTCTAATAACTACATACTACTTCGTACTAGTAGACAGAGAGAGAACTGTTATGTACAGATGACAAAAGAAATTCAGGCTACCCATCCCTTCATCAAAAAAAAACAAAACAATATTAATAGTCTCCTTCTTACCACACTACAGTTTCATACAATCCCTAAAAAGTAAGAATTTCCTATGAGCGGCCCATAGGGAAACAGCTAGAATATGATGGTAAAAATACATTTTAAAATGTGAACTTCCACTGAGCTCAATTCCATTGGCAGAGGTAATCTTCAACATTTCTGTGATTAAACTGTCTTTTTATCAAGAGCTGGAATTAGAATTAACACTCTGACTCTGACGGCTTTTGAAAGCCTTATGCAGCACATGGCTGCCTGATATCCCGTTCCTCCACACCGTGCAAAATGTAATGGCAAAAAAAAAAGCAGAATTGCTTTTTTTTGGTGCAACAACAACTATGATGGCTCTTTCTAAGATTCACTCTTAAATCTCACCTTGAATCTTTCGCTCAATGCAATTTTCTCCTTTCTTTCCTCCCTCTGTTTTGCTTCATCTATTGATTTTTTGGCTGCAGAGGAAGCAGCATTTTGTATCACCTCTCATTCTGCATTTTCTGTCTTATGTACCTGTTCTCCTCTCTCCTCTTCTCCTGTCCGTACAGCAGTGACTTCTCCACTCTTCTCCCCTTCACGTCCACATTTGCTCCTTCTTCACCCCCCCACCCACATACACACATACCCACCCCCCCATTTCCATCTTTTGCTCCTATGTTCCTCTTCACTCTCTATCACCTCTGCTTCTCTCTCCTCCTTCTCCCCCAGTCCCCTCTGATCGCCACCTCCTCCTCCTTCTTCTCCGCTTTCTCCTCTCTTGTCAAAACCACTTTTGAGGTCATGCAGTATCAGATCGATCAGGGTCATTGATCTTCCAATATCCTGGTAGGCGTGGCACTCATTTCAAGACAGACAATTAGCCAATCATTAATCTAGATCAGACAATTAACCAATCATTAATCTAGGTCGCTATTTAAACTGAGGCTGCTGATTGGGTCAATGGTGACCTCTGTCCTGTGGGTTACCATCAATTAAACTCTTTCAGCAGCTGTTAATGGTCTAATCAGGTGTCCTTAAATATGATTAAATATAACACTCTTATTACTGTAGGAGCAGGTGGCCATCTGGTTTTGTTTAACTGCCTGAGCACCCCCCCACACACACACACACACACACACAAACGTAGGCATATGCAGGCTAGATCTACAATTAAATCTCACAAATCTATCTAATCAATGTGTTGCACAATGCAAGTTTTTTTGCATAACAGATGTTTTTCATGCTTTTTAAATGCATACATTTGCAGGTTTGACATTTTATATTATATATTCTTTATATTTTGTATATATTTGTAACAAAATCAAGACAAAACTCAGATTAACATGTGAGATTGACGTTGGTTTCACTGGTCACACATGTAAAACAAAACCTTAATATTAGCTGTAAAGTAGAGTTGCAGACATCACATTACTTTCAGTAAAGGTAAATATATTACTTTGAACACCTGGGGACTATACAGGAACTGGACACATGAACACCAAAACAAAATTCTTGATACAACCGTATTTTAAACGTTACACGTCACTGAGCTTGTAACAGAAGTAAACTGTAACAGAAGTGTTAGTTTATCTCTTCAGTGGTTTGTTAGGCCAGTGTTCAGTATTTGATTGCAGTACACTGTCAGGCTTCCAGATGTAATTAGGAAAACTTTGCGGTTTTATGCAGCCAGAACTAATAGGTTAATGAATGACCATACATCTAAATCAGCAGCTGTATAGATGAATGCAATATGGTGTTCTGAAACTCCAGTTAAAATCAGTCGATCAGATGCATCAAATCTGCATCCAGGTTCCTCAACCCAATCTGAGCAGTGGGAATTGATTTCAGTATGATTTTTCATTTGCCTTTGTTCTTTTTTCTATTATATTTATATATTGCATTACTTCAATTTGGTTGTTCATATCTTTACTTGTGTGTTTATTTACTTGGTTGTGTCTTTGTTTATTTGCGTTATACACTTATCCATTCATATCCTGTCCCCCTGACACTGTTAAAAGGGATGGGGTGGGGGTAAAGTGAGGACAGGGTTAAATCTCATTGGAAGGTGCGCAGAAGACTGCACTCTCGTGCAGAAGGTCTCGTCGGAACAAGTATCGGTACAGAGGTTCGAGCCAAGCTGTGCGCGCGCTCGCGCTCTGGAAAGCTTTTATTCGGGTGTTTAACAAGAGGGGAAAACGTGTTACTTTATTCATCTCGAGTACCGAGACAAAGTAATGTTGTCTTGGCTCCTGCGCTCTGGATGATAATGGGATAATTTTCTTTCGTTGCCATCAAACCATCAGATGTTTCCAGTGGTGGATTTCACTGTTTTGGAATGTGTTTGATGCGCATTAACCTTTTATTCGACATTTCCTCCTCTGGGCTTGCCTACACACTCTGCTTGCTTATTTTTTTTTACCACTGGAATCTGCGGAAATTTTACGGTTTGATTCAACGACCTGTTTAGTGATCAAATGGCTTGAATGATGAAAATCTTTTGAGATGAAAAACAGCACTTTTGGGGATCATTTTTTGCTTGTGCGCGGCTCGTGCCTATTCTCGCGCCTCAGCAGCCTGTTGTCTGTGTCCGTGGAGAAACGCACAACTTTGTCGCGAGCTGGAGCCGGAGCTGGAGCGGGTGCTGCAGCTGGTCTGAGCGGCGCGCCAGGGACACACGCAGGGGGCCAGGAGGGGGACCAACGGGGCGGCCCCGGTGTTCGGGCGTTCTGTGGTTGGACCGGGCATCCGGTGCAGCTGTGGAGCGCGGATGATGAAGACTGTGGTGATGATGATGATGAATGGCCCGGCATCTCGAGCAAGCACCGGGGTCTCACTACCATTATGTTTACTATTGTGCGCTCTTGTCTTTCTCCCGCCTTGCGCTCACTCTCACCCACAGCCGTGCCAGGTGCTGAAACGTATCGGCCACACGGTTCGGATAGGGGCTCTGCAAGTCCAGCCTCGCTTGCTCTCCGCCGCCTCCGGCAGCGGCTCTGAAGACTGGGACACCGATCGAGGTTTGATAGGGAGCGGAGAGCGGATGGAGTTGGAAAAGCAAGTTAAAACAAGTGCCAGTGCGCCTGGATATGGAAGCCTCAGGAACAGAGGTGCCGTTAATAGCCAGCGGGGAGCTAGCAGGAGTAAGAGCCATGCACGGCAGCGAGAGGAGAACCCCTTGAAGGAGAACCGCCTGTTTGAACCCCGAGACTCGGTCCTGCTCGCGGTCGAGGCTCTCAACCGGGCCGGATTGCTGCCATACAATTTATCCCTGGAGGTTGTCATGGCCGTTGGGTCCGGACTCGGCGAGCTGCCCGCATTCTCCTCCTCCTCTGTGGGCAGCCCCGAGAACGAAGACCCACTGTCCTTCGTAGAGAGCGTGTGTCACACCGTGGTCGTGCAGGGGGTTTCCGCCATGATCGCCTTTCCACGGAACCGAGACGAGTTCATCAAGTTGGAGTTCGTCTCCCTTGCGCTTCATGTGCCAGTAGTCAGCGTTGTGCAAGGGGAGTTTACGCGCCACAGCGAGGTAAAGAAAAAAAGAAGTTATTCCTAAGTTACATCAGAACAGCTCCAAACTGTAGACATCACCATACAACTACAGGTTTAACAGATAATGTTCGCTTGTCAAAAGAAATACGTGTTTATTTTTCTGTAAAATAAGCCCAGCAAACACAGAGCCGTTGAATTTACACCAAAATACATTTATCTCCGTTTTAAGACCTGAGTAAAATGAGTTAATTTGGATTTATAAGGCCTAATTCACCAAATGCCATCAGTGGCCCAGTGACAGAGGCTGGGGTGGGAGAATCTTCCTTCTGTTGTTGTTTCCTCTCCTCCTCCACAGTATTTTAGCCATTCTTTCCGACGAAGGACAGAACATTTTCTTTTCTTTTCGTGTTCAGTATCGATTTCACCAGTCTCGGTTAAATGACCCAAATTCAGCTAAAGTGGCGACACAATTTGTGACACAAGCTGAAGTTCACATAACGCATCAAATTGGGACGTCGGCGAAAAGCTCTAGTTGCTTCAAATTGAGACAAAAGGAAGGAGCATGGCTGGAGCACCCACAGGCCCTGTCCATGGTGCTGAAATCTACACCATGCACAGGGTGTCTCTTGGCAGAAAAGGAGGAGAGTGCGTTCTCTAGCTGTTCTTTTATAGACAAGGTTACAAGTAAAAATGTGATTGATGGTTATGTGCACCCAGCAGCGCGTGCCATGAGGCATATTTGCATAAACAAATGCTTTCTTGGTTTTCAGCACTCCATGGTGAGCATATACAGTGACAGCACAACAGTAAATAGTAAATGAACTTCATTAGAATTGCAACCTGGTACTATACTTTAATTTGACAAAACATATTGACACACACAGTGTGGAGTCTCAAGTCTCAAGTCACTAGTGGTTATAATGACTGCTGTATCACCTGCTGAGTTTAATCCAGGGTGCTTATAAAACTACATAGCTATAAGGAATTCTGTAACTGTAACGTGTTTTTCATTTACAGAGCACAACCATGTAATGTGCAATGCAAATGACAGCTTATTAGCTACTGTAAGTCAACACTGCCGCTCTCAAACCCAGTGTAACGTTAACTAAATAAAACTATAACGTTACATAATCAACAATAAACCTGTAACCTGTTTTTCACTTACAGACCACAACCAAGTAGCCTAATGTGTCCACAACTAATGACAGCTTATAAACTACTGTAAGTCAACACAACCCCAGACTCTCAAACCAGTGTCACGTTATAACTAAATAAAACTGTAATGTTGCATGATCAACAATAAACCTGTAACCTGTTTGCAGCCAACTTTAATAATTATGGGGATGGCAAACAGCGGGACGTAAATAATTACTTTAATTGACCACTACAAGTTTGGCAAGTAAACAAACGCTCACTCATCTTTTCATAACGAGGGACAGGTGGAGTTAACGACGGCCAAAGCTGAGTTAAGCATGTTTACTAACCTCGGGTTACTAACCTATTTTGCATTCAGCGCTTCTTTGTTTGGGTCTTTGTTGTATGAAGTTTTAAAGTCAAAGTTTATTATGAATGACACAGCAGCTTCCGATGTTTGTTGTCCTCTCTCACGTGTGGCTGCACGCAGCTGATACTACGTGTTATGTAGGCAGGTTATAGGTAACGGGGGGAGGGGAATAGCAGCCAGCACATCAGACGTTTCCGAAAAATAATCATTGTTCATAAGTCCCGCACCTCGAGTCCGAGTCAAGTCTGAAGTCTTTTGAGGACGAGTCTTAAGTCGAGTCTGAAGTCATTGTATGTGCGACATAAGTCGGACTCGAGTCCGAGTCTCAAACTCGAGTCTCCATCTCTGCAACACATGACATGATAAACTGCCCTTCCTCAATTCATCCACTAATAATTTTCAAACACATATATGATGATTATATTTCATGTTTAGGTGTGAATCAGGCCAATTCAACTGGCACATGCATGCTGTGAGCAGCATTAATAATATATAGGCTAGTCAAACCTCGGACTAGAATACAGCCTACTATTATGTATATACAGGGGAAAAAAACATTTATAAAGAGCAGCTCCATAAGCAGGAGCAAGATGGATAACACATTTGGCATTTGGCCTATTCCAGAGGTGAATGCACACTGAGTAACGCGCAGGGAGTCAATCATACAGAACATTTCAAATGCATTTCACTGCTTTTGTCAAAATTATTCTTCCCCACCTGTTCCCTAAATTACTTCACTATAGCAGTGGATAGAGTACAGTATGTGCAGTTCTTTTCACAACACTATATACCCTCTTAGCATGAAAGCATCATTATAATATTTAATTGTACTGTACTCTTTAAATCAATGCCAATGTCTTTATACAATATTTTGTTTTAAGTAAGAACTGTCAATCATTCTTTGAAAGTAAGCACCAGTTTTTGACAAATGTGACATTCCATGACTCAACATGCCGCTTTCCTCTCTGTTGCTTAGCCAACTGTTAGTAAAAACCTCTCATCTCCCCAAAACATCAAGTTAAACTGAAGTGACAATCTTCAATATTTAGCTTTAGTCTTTAAGGTACACAAGCTGGAACTTTGGAGATATGAGGTGTTTGTATGCAACAAGACCCGCATATACAACACCTAAATAAAAAAAAATAGGTAGTTGTCAGTGTCTTCCAAATGATATAACATTTACTGATATGTCCCCTTTGTGGATTTATGGTTAAGGTTAGGCAATAACAACTATTTGGTATAGGTTAATGTGCCTTTATGTTGGATGAAAATCAACCTTGATAGTTGGAAGGAGACTGAAACTGTCAGTTAGTCAGTTTCATAAACTGAAAAGCTGCTCTTGTGCCAAATACTCCAATTGAAGATTATCAGTAGAGTTTGTAGCTGGAATGAGAGAGAAAGAGAGAATTTGTTAAAAACACTCTAAATGTTCATCAATAACCATTCTCTGGAAAACACACCTGCTTTGAGAATTTGTGTGTGTGTGTGTGTGTGTGTGTGTGTATTCATTTTTGTACAGGTAGAAATCTCTCTGACAAGTACAAGTAGACACACCCACACAGACATTATACACAAAATGATTTAGTGTAACTATACACTGGAAACCTCTTTAATTAGGTGGCACTAACAGGGCAGTTCCTGCATATTAATGAGCACTGATAGCAGTTAGAATGTGTGCTTTTGACTTTCCACACACAACTGTACTGGGAGGGGCAAAGAGCATCATTGTTTTTTTTCCACACACACACACACACACACACACACACACACACATATACACACACCCCTGAACCATTAGTTAGACTGAAGGGCTCTGGGACACTTGCCACCTACTGAGCTTGTGTGTGTGTGTGTGGGGGGGGTAATATCTAATTTCCTGCTCTGTGCACAAGGAGGCATTTTGCTGTAAGGAGTCAGCAGGTGTTTAAAGTTCAAACTGGTTCTTAAAAGTGAAATAACAGGTGTAGGTAATGCAGAACAACCAACCAACAAAGATTTATTTATTTCAGGCATGGATGAATGGGCGGTTAGATGGATAGATGGTTAGATGGAGGGATGAACAGGCAGAAAAATTGACTAGGAAAGAGACAGCCATACAAACAGATTGTGCAGTGCTAGTGTGTGACTTTGAGAGAAATGGCTTAACTCCCCTCTGACTCAGTTGAGTTGTGCTAGCAAATCCCAACTGAAGGCTGACAGCAATTACTCTGAAACAGAGTTTTCAAAATGAAAACTTTTTGAATATCTTGAGAGGATCTCATTAGTATTTATTTGGTGACCTTCTTTTGACCGTTGCCTTATTTTCTCCTGTTAAAGTTTCTGATAAGGGTTGAACAAGAAGTTCAGTGTTAAAAATTATAATGAATCAGCAAGTGACCTCTGATAATGTAATCTTCCCA
>NC_060162.1:19804641-19810838 GCF_021292245.1 Micropterus dolomieu | reverse complement strand
TTTAGCTTTAGTCTTTAAGGTACACAAGCTGGAACTTTGGAGATATGAGGTGTTTGTATGCAACAAGACCCGCATATACAACACCTAAATAAAAAAAATAGGTAGTTGTCAGTGTCTTCCAAATGATATAACATTTACTGATATGTCCCCTTTGTGGATTTATGGTTAAGGTTAGGCAATAACAACTATTTGGTATAGGTTAATGTGCCTTTATGTTGGATGAAAATCAACCTTGATAGTTGGAAGGTTAGTCAGTTTCATAAACTGAAAAGCTGCTCTTGTGCCAAATACTCCAATTGAAGATTATCAGTAGAGTTTGTAGCTGGAATGAGAGATGTTCATCAATAACCATTCTCTGGAAAACACACCTGCTTTGAGAATTTGTGTGTGTGTGTGTGTGTGTGTGTGTGTGTGTGTGTGTGTATTCATTTTTGTACAGGTAGAAATCTCTCTGACAAGTACAAGTAGACACACCCACACAGACATTATACACAAAATGATTTAGTGTAACTATACACTGGAAACCTCTTTAATTAGGTGGCACTAACAGGGCAGTTCCTGCATATTAATGAGCACTGATAGCAGATAGAATGTGTGCTTTTGACTTTCCACACACAACTGTACTAGGAGGGGCAAAGAGCATCATTGTTTTTTTTCAACACACACACACACACACACACACACACACACACACACATATACACGCACACACATATACACACACCCCTGAACCATTAGTTAGACTGAAGGGCTCTGGGACACTTGCCACCTACTGAGCTTGTGTGTGTGTGTGTGGGGGGGGTAATATCTAATTTCCTGCTCTGTGCACAAGGAGGCATTTTGCTGTAAGGAGTCAGCAGGTGTTTAAAGTTCAAACTGGTTCTTAAAAGTGAAATAACAGGTGTAGGTAATGCAGAACAACCAACCAACAAAGATTTATTTATTTCAGGCATGGATGAATGGGCGGTTAGATGGATAGATGGTTAGATGGAGGGATGAACAGGCAGAAAAATTGACTAGGAAAGAGACAGCCATACAAACAGATTGTGCAGTGCTAGTGTGTGACTTTGAGAGAAATGGCTTAACTCCCCTCTGACTCAGTTGAGTTGTGCTAGCAAATCCCAACTGAAGGCTGACAGCAATTACTCTGAAACAGAGTTTTCAAAATGAAAACTTTTTGAATATCTTGAGAGGATCTCATTAGTATTTATTTGGTGACCTTCTTTTGACCGTTGCCTTATTTTCTCCTGTTAAAGTTTCTGATAAGGGTTGAACAAGAAGTTCAGTGTTAAAAATTATAATGAATCAGCAAGTGACCTCTGATAATGTAATCTTCCCACAGTTTGTTATGTAAGTGTCGAAATCATGGCTGCATCATCACAAAATGAAGCTTATGAACCAAAGGATAAAGTAACCTCAGAGCAAAGGGACTAGGTAGGTTGAGAGTAAGTGGCGAGGGGCTTTTGAAGTTCAGAGTTGAGAATTGAGCATATAAAGGCCAGGGACTGAGAAACTCCTGGGGAAAGGGAACTCCCTGGGAAAGACCTGATAGGAGCACTTAGTTTTAAAGTGGAAATCTATTGCATGCTGGCCCACAACACTATAGCCTGTGGAAAATAAAGATACAGCATCTTCACTGACTGCTTGAAGCACTGATGCAAATATCTGTTGTTATTCAATCCAATTATATGCTCTTTTCCTTCAAATGTGTTGCAGATATTCCCGTTATGTCGAAGGCCATGTGTTCAGAACTATTGTGTGGAATGTGTGGATGGTGCAATGTTAAGGAGTCATGTGGTATACGCCAGTTCATTGGGTATACCTGTACACAATGGCATAATGTTACGTAATCCTATGTACCCTACTTAAAATCGTGTTTAATTCCTTTGATAGAGATGGTAGGTAATCTTGTATTTACATCTTTAGTACAGGAACTCTGCGCTTTACTGCCTTATCTTTGATTCATTTTGTAAGTGTCTTTAAAGGAAAATATTAACTGTACCTGCAGTTATGCTCTTCAAGCTCCATTTGGTGCCATCAACCTCCACCGACAAGGTAGAGCAGGCTGTTTGTAGCCTGAGAGGCGAGACCAAGGGTAAATAAGGCCAATCACTGCTGCACCTGCCGCTGCTTGTTAAGCTTATTGCACTGGGTATAGCAGTAATTGAAGGCAACTGAGATGCACATATCAACATTTGTATCACTCTTCCATTGTTGAATGTGGATTTTGGCAGCTGGTTAGTCAAAAAGCAAAACTAAGAAAGATTTTAGCAGGGTAATCAACCGGGAACAAGAAAAGTGAGGGGGACAATAGGATTTTGAAAAGTGAGAGATCATAATTATGTCCTCAGTATCTATGCAGGGATAACAGATGAATGTTATGGCTTTGCTGTCTATGGGAGTTAGTGGAGTTTCTCATTGTCCCTTCATAAATAACACTGGCAGTGACATAAGGACACTAGTGGGATAAAAGGCTAAGAACTTTGGATCTTCATAGAGCTAAGCATAGTAAAACGCATATGAGGACAAGATGTTGGAGTTTTTTTGTAAAATCAATGGTTCTCTGTAAATTATTGCAAGGACAGGTCAGTGTTCTATGTGCTTACGAAAGAACACTTCTGTAATCTTGTAAAAAATATATATATATTTAACTGTTCACACTTTCCCCACAATGAATCATCTAATCAAGAAAAGATCAATAACTAAGTCATTACTGCTTTATTTGATGTGTACACTGGCTCATGATTCTGCCAGTCCCTGCAGTTCTCATACAGCAAGGTTTGCAAGTTTCTTTGCACAAAAACAACCCACAGCAAACACATTTTGTCTGTGGAAATCACAGAAAAAGTAAAGATTTTTGAAGAGACAAGTGATGATTAAAGAGAGCGCAGCGACAACAGAGCTGGGATTTCCCATTGCATTGAAAGCAGCAGACCTCTATATTTAAGAGAGCAGGCAGCCACACTTCTTGGCAAAAATCTTCCTGTTTATTTACATGAGGAACAAAAAGAGGGGTTACAGGTTTATGGTGATCACAGGGCAGAAGTGCTGCTGCTGAGAATAAATCCTTCATTCCTCCTGCGGGATGAGAGGAGGTAAGAGTCTGATGCCCCTGTGAACTGCATTACCATCTCTTTCCCTGACATAGGACTTCTAAATCTGAAGTATAAAATGTAGTATTGCTTTTGTTGGCGCTTTCATTGCAGGAATAATCCATTCATGTATATGCAATAGGCAGATGAATAAGGATTGTCTTATTTGCGTGCCTATTGGGTAGAGTGATTAATGGGATAAATGAAATTAACCACTAGATTAATCTAATGGACTTTTAGTGCAAAGCTTGTGTAAAAGTTGTAAAGTCAATTAAACAGAGTTGCTGAGGGCCTTTTAAGTGTGTGTATGTGAGTGCATGTAAGCATTTGCATGGCTAATTGATTGCCTGGGTGGCTGGTATGTTGCTGGGTGCAGTGTGCCAAAGTATACTGAAGCAGATCTGGCAGTTCATGCAGCCTGATCTGGCCTATTTAATTTTATCTACACTATTACAGGGATGACTGTATCAACTCTGAAATGTATCCGTGTATGTATGTAAATGTATCACTGATCTACTGGCTTAATATAATCTTGTAGGTGCAATGCACCGTTATGTGTAGAGTACAGTAGGTTTGCACTGGCTCGATCATAATGGCCCTGAGGGAGTCAGTGGACAGATTCAGGGGGTTTTCCTGAAATCATCCGTATTTTACTTTACTGTCAACCATATTCTATTGCATATAATAGTTTTTTTAGACTTGTGTCCAGCCTTGCAGAAAGCTGTTTTAGTTGATTTGAGTTTGGTGTGAAAATGAATGGAGACAATGCTGGTGAGAGCAGTGAGCTTGAACTGAAACAGTAAAGTCTTGTGAAAACCAAAACAATGAGCTGAAAGTTGGGTAATAATTCTCTTTGTCCCTATGTGCACACTTTAACGTAACACATTGTCTTTTCATCCATGGTCGAGAAAAATATGAATTATAGTGTGAAGATACATAATTTCCTTGTGATACTTGAGTTGTAAAACACATTATCAATGTCAGTCTTTGCTTATTACCTGTCTGCAGGGTTGATATTCTGATAACATCAATGCATTATTGCATGGAAATTACCACAAGTGTCTTCAGGTAACAGGTCACAGCAAGAAACATGATTTGTATAGTATTACATTGAAACAAATGGGAATGTTTGAAACATGAGGGAGGATGAGATTTGGCATTATAATATGGTAATTACCAGTTTTGATATCAACCCATATTATCTCTTACCAGGTTTTTACCCCATTGATGTCACCATATTACCATTTTGTGATCCAAATATTGCAATGGTAAAACCATTTTATTGTTAAAAGGTTACCATGTTGTTACCAAATATTACTGTAATACTACTGAATAGTTTTGCCTCCTTGCTATCTTTAAATGTGTTTCCACATTATTACCCTTTGGTTTTGGACCCTGTTACACACATTTGAGTGTAATATCAGAATCAGCTTTATTGCCAGGTACGTGTACACATACGAGGAAGTTGGCTCTGGATAGTACATTGCTCACGATGTGCTTATTTATACAATAATACAATAATAAAATCAAACACAGGCTACAGTATAGGGAACACATATATATACACACTCAAAAACAATACAGACAGATTGAGACAAGTGCAAAGGATGGAGGAAAAAATATTATTTTACATCTCGTAGGTGAATGAGATATACAGGCACACATACACGTACATGCATTACACAAATATAGCCATTGTTAATACAAAGCTATTACCTGCTTGTTACTTTGGTAATTACATAGCATTATTTAATTATTGCCTCTTCATTATAACTTAACCCCACTGTTACCATGTTATTACTGAAATGGGGCCCAGTTGAGTTTCTTTGGGTCTTAAGCATTGCTTAAAATACAAATAGAGTACAAATAAAAATAGATGTAGTGTATTTCTTATGATGTGAATAATGGTATTCATGGGAGCAGGTAAGTGGAGGCTGATCAAGGTTCTCATTTTAATTCAATTCAAGAACTTTATCCCAAGGGGAGTAGTAATATTAAAATTTGACAACGACAATGAGAAATACAGGGTAAGACATATGGGTATGTAAAAACATAAAAAAAACATGTCAAAAATAAAAGTTCAAGTGTTCCTTACGTGCAGATGTTATCCATTCTTTGCAGAGTTGAGCAGAGAAATAGCAGAGGGTTTGAAGGATAATTCTGTTTTTAGTGTCTTTCCTGAGCATTTATCCATTTGGTGGAGGATTTCCATCACAGCACCTTACAATACTGTGATATCACACTCTTTTACCATTCTTGGTCCAAGTGGAAAACACACACCAATGCCATGCTCTACACATTGATCTGTCCAGTCCTTCAATCAACTGATGAATTTATGAATCGCAAATCAGAGGTGTGAATTCAATTACACAGAAGTGACAGTACAGTATGTCAAGGGCTGCTTTGAAATGGGGCCCAGTTGAGTTTCTTTGGGTCTTAAGCATTGCTTAAAATACAAATAGAGTACAAATAAAAATAGATGTAGTGTATTTCTTATGATGTGAATAATGGTATTCATGGGAGCAGGTAAGTGGAGGCTGATCAAGGTTCTCATTTTAATTCAATTCAAGAACTTTATCCCAAGGGGAGTAGTAATATTAAAATTTGACAACGACAATGAGAAATACAGGGTAAGACATATGGGTATGTAAAAACATAAAAAAAACATGTCAAAAATAAAAGTTCAAGTGTTCCTTACGTGCAGATGTTATCCATTCTTTGCAGAGTTGAGCAGAGAAATAGCAGAGGGTTTGAAGGATAATTCTGTTTTTAGTGTCTTTCCTGAGCATTTATCCATTTGGTGGAGGATTTCCATCACAGCACCTTACAATACTGTGATATCACACTCTTTTACCATTCTTGGTCCAAGTGGAAAACACACACCAATGCCATGCTCTACACATTGATCTGTCCAGTCCTTCAATCAACTGATGAATTTATGAATCGCAAATCAGAGGTGTGAATTCAATTACACAGAAGTGACAGTACAGTATGTCAAGGGCTGCTTTGAAATGGGGCCCAGTTGAGTTTCTTTGGGTCTTAAGCATTGCTTAAAATACAAATAGAGTACAAATAAAAATAGATGTAGTGTATTTCTTATGATGT
>NC_060162.1:19783197-19804541 GCF_021292245.1 Micropterus dolomieu | reverse complement strand
TTGCTTAAAATACAAATAGAGTACAAATAAAAATAGATGTAGTGTATTTCTTATGATGTGAATAATGGTATTCATGGGAGCAGGTAAGTGGAGGCTGATCAAGGTTCTCATTTTAATTCAATTCAAGAACTTTATCCCAAGGGGAGTAGTAATATTAAAATTTGACAACGACAATGAGAAATACAGGGTAAGACATATGGGTATGTAAAAACATAAAAAAAACATGTCAAAAATAAAAGTTCAAGTGTTCCTTACGTGCAGATGTTATCCATTCTTTGCAGAGTTGAGCAGAGAAATAGCAGAGGGTTTGAAGGATAATTCTGTTTTTAGTGTCTTTCCTGAGCATTTATCCATTTGGTGGAGGATTTCCATCACAGCACCTTACAATACTGTGATATCACACTCTTTTACCATTCTTGGTCCAAGTGGAAAACACACACCAATGCCATGCTCTACACATTGATCTGTCCAGTCCTTCAATCAACTGATGAATTTATGAATCGCAAATCAGAGGTGTGAATTCAATTACACAGAAGTGACAGTACAGTATGTCAAGGGCTGCTTTGAAATGGGGCCCAGTTGAGTTTCTTTGGGTCTTAAGCATTGCTTAAAATACAAATAGAGTACAAATAAAAATAGATGTAGTGTATTTCTTATGATGTGAATAATGGTATTCATGGGAGCAGGTAAGTGGAGGCTGATCAAGGTTCTCATTTTAATTCAATTCAAGAACTTTATCCCAAGGGGAGTAGTAATATTAAAATTTGACAACGACAATGAGAAATACAGGGTAAGACATATGGGTATGTAAAAACATAAAAAAAACATGTCAAAAATAAAAGTTCAAGTGTTCCTTACGTGCAGATGTTATCCATTCTTTGCAGAGTTGAGCAGAGAAATAGCAGAGGGTTTGAAGGATAATTCTGTTTTTAGTGTCTTTCCTGAGCATTTATCCATTTGGTGGAGGATTTCCATCACAGCACCTTACAATACTGTGATATCACACTCTTTTACCATTCTTGGTCCAAGTGGAAAACACACACCAATGCCATGCTCTACACATTGATCTGTCCAGTCCTTCAATCAACTGATGAATTTATGAATCGCAAATCAGAGGTGTGAATTCAATTACACAGAAGTGACAGTACAGTATGTCAAGGGCTGCTTTGAAATGGGGCCCAGTTGAGTTTCTTTGGGTCTTAAGCATTGCTTAAAATACAAATAGAGTACAAATAAAAATAGATGTAGTGTATTTCTTATGATGTGAATAATGGTATTCATGGGAGCAGGTAAGTGGAGGCTGAAATCCATTATATCCAGCAGACTGTGTTTGTTCTCGAGGAACAAATTGAATTCTAAGATTGAAAGTAATTCTGCTGTTGGATTTATACCCTTTCTGTCTTTCTTTCTCTTCAATTCTCCGCTCTACTACATCTGTTTCTCCTTCCCGGTGCCCCATCTTCCCATTCTTATCGCTCCCTAACCTTCTCCCCTCTTCCTTTATGTTGCACCTCACCTCCTCCTCCACCATCCTTCCATTGTGCTCATTTTGCCTTTCATCTTTTCTCCATCTCATTTTTAAACACCATCCTCTTATGTTTTTCAACTATCTCTCCGTCCTCTGTGAAATCCAACTGACCCTCTGCCCTCTCCATCACTACTTGTTTATCGCTCCCATCACCCTTACATTTCCATTCCCTCTTTTTCTTCCTTTTTATTTGCTTAACTGTCCCTAATTTCTTGGCCATCTCTAATCCCATTCCCTATGCTCTTTCCTCATATCTCTTCCATCCATTTCAATCCCTTAAATCTTCCACACCTTGCACGCTCATTCCCCTTTTTCTCTGTAAATGCAACTTTTACCTCCTCTACCCCAAATCGCCTCACTTACTCTGTTTCTCTGTCTTCCACTTTTACCCTTCCATCCTTATTCTCTTTCTTCTATGTAAACCTTTCACACCCGCTTGCCCATTCATCTCCCATTACACCCATTCTCCGTTTTGCAATCTCCTCACAGAACCCTCTCCATTTCCAAATGGCGATGCAGACCGTGGAGGCCCCAGCATCCCGTCTCCTCTATTCCCTGCTGATGATGAATGGCTGGTGGGACATCAGCGTTCTGCTCTGTCAGGAATGGGACATTAGCAACTTCCTCGTCCTCATCAAGAACAACACCCGCTTTCACCTGGGCACTCTTGTCAATCTGACAACTACCGCCTCAACCATGCCACAATCTTCATCTCCAATATCATACTCAGGAGCGGAGGCTTCGTCATCATTGTCGTCTTTACCTTATTTCTCCCCCGCTGCCTCGTCCTCTGCTTCTTCATCAACTTCCTCGGCTAAATCAGACCAGCAGCAAGCTCTCATGCGGCAGCTGGAGGCCCTGAGAGAACCTTCATCCACAACAGGAGTGGTGACATTTGGGTGCGAGATCCGCGAGGTGCGCCGCCTGTGGACGCTGGCCACCCGGATGACGCTCCCAGAGTTTCATTGGGTTTTGGGGGACAGCCAGAATGTGGCAGAGCTGAGAACAGAAGGGTTGCCCCTGGGGCTACTAGCACACGGGGTCATGGGGTCCCCTTCTCTGGATCACTACGTCCACGACTCAGTGGAGCTGGTCGCGCGGGCAGTGAGCTATGCAGCCCAACAGAATCCTGCCTTGGCACTCATACCTGGGACTACTAACTGTATGGATGTACAACAGAGCAATGGCAGCTCAGGGGACTACTTGGCAAGGTAGGGATTCATTCGGATACTTACACCACACATACAATTAAATGCAATGACCACAGACTGTTTATGCATGTCTGTTGAGAAAAAAACACCTTAAACTGCAAATTAGGCAACATAAACAATATTGGAAAAGTGGTTTTGCATGGTTCAGCCAAATTACTACAAAAATACAATGTCGGAAACCGCCCCAAGCAAGCGTCAAAACTTTTTTTACATAATTTAGTATTTTTTTATCTAAAGTTGCGATCTGGAAAACTATGAGCTGAAAGAAGCTATAAACCAGAGGGGAACTGCGAGAGGGAGTCTGTGATTATTCTCTGGGCATTTGTCACTAAGAGCAACCATTTTCACATACATTATACATGTGATCCATTGTTAATATAAAACTTTTAAATAAAGGGGCTTTAAAGAGGCCATGTGATACATTTTGGCTTATTCCCTTTCCTTTATTGTGTTAAATATCTTTTTTGTGCATGTAAGAGGTTTGCAAAGAGAAAAAGCCAAAAGTCCACATCAAAGGGAGTTCCCATCTCCCACAGAAAACACTGCTCACTTTGTAACATGCATCATAATGCTCGTCTACTGGCTAGTGTGGCAATTTTTGTACCTGTTATGGGTGATTTACTAAGAATTATTGCGTAGATGACAACAGGAGCAAACACAATGGAGGTGGGAGTATTTAAATGAGGGTTTTGCGCGTTTTTATGTTTTTTGCCATGGATAGTCGGGAGGGAAAGCAGCCACAGCGTAAAAACCTTGGTTTGTTTCGTTCAGTGTGTCCCGAGTATGTGGAAATTGTATGTACCTGCCTGAGATTGCACTAAGTACTTGGGACAGCACACCTGGAAAAACTGCTTTTGGAATCCCCAACAGAAACAGCTACAGCGCTGGAATGACCCAGGCGCTAGGAAATGCCAGTAGATCGTGCTTCATCCAGCCAGAGGGAACACTCACCGATCGTCCGCACCGTGCCCGGTCGCTCCGCGATCTCCTGTCCCTGGCCCTGTACACACTCTCTCCGATACCTACAGTGGGATGTGTCGTTATTTTACGACTGGCGCGCTGTGAACTGTTGGTAATGGTTCCCTCTGGCTGGATAAATTTTACGCGAGATCCGTGCACTACTGCAGCTGGGGGCTCTCCGACAAACTCTTCCATCTCACGGTGAAAAGAAATCAGGTCTAAATGATATTTTCTTTATTGGCATGAATGTTAATACAACAGTATTGCCAAAGCTAAAGGAAAATACAAAAAAATATTTATTCAGATAGTTCATCGAATAAATAAAATAAAATAATTGTATTTCTATATATTAGATATAGAATAATATTATCTAATATTGTTCATTTCTCTACGTTTTCTTTCATTACGGCTGTGGCTCCTTCTGGCAACAATAACAGAAGCCATCTCTGCGCAACACTTGGCAGTTTGCTTCTTCCTTTCAAACGTATTAAATACAGAGGCTGTTGCACTGTCATGAAATTGCTTTTAGGCTTGGTAGATCGCATTGCCTGTAGTAAATAAATGTATTTGCATGTTACGCCCCAAATTGCATATTCATTAAGGCAAAAGTACTAAATGAACAACAGGTGCTATCTTGCGCTTTTGAAAGACGTCACTCTGCGTGCACACCTTTAGTAGATCAGCTTACGTCACGTTTTTACTCACGCAAACCTTTAGTAAATCAACCTCACAGTGAAAACACGTCCTCCAGTGCCTTCCCTCACCCCCCCCCCCTCCCTACCAAACATTAGGTAGTCAATGGACATAAAGTAGTTACCGTGATATTACAGTTAAAATGTTATGTATGAAAAGTCTATTTGTTACAAATGAATACCTTACCACTCCAAAACTCTTGCTTTAGTCTAGGTTGAGAAACTGGTTTGGGAACAACAGCTGAACTGAAGCTGTAGGTTACCAGGACCCGCCCTACTCTGCTTCTGATTGGCTAGTAGTCCTTAATTACTGTGTACTGTGCAAGCTCAACTCCAAACAAAGATCAGGTAGAAGATAGAGCATAATATGATGACTTTAAAATAAATAATATGAAATATACATCTAAAACTGTATAGTATGAATTAGTCAGTAAAAATGTGTAGATAAAATGTACCAACACACCAGTCTAGTCATTTTAAGGCTAAATATTTGTTTTGCATTGTGGTCAGTATTAAACTATAATAACAGTAATAAACCATAACTCACTGAAATAAGTTGGGAACCTCATCTCCACCCAACAGTCCTCATTGTACTTCCCACCCCCACACATCCTCTCTCTGCACTGTGCTGTTTACGTATACCATTCTGCTTCCTGTTTCTATTTAGTCTCCTCTATTATCCTTTTGTTGTGGGAGAATGTACTCGCCTCACATCATGCAGATGTTGGGTCTCAGTCCAGCTGCAATGTCAGTCTGGAATTCACAGCAGAAACACACATTCGTACATCTGCATAGGCGCATGCATGAACAAGCACGCAGCTTATTTGAACGCACACTATATACACTCAGAAACTGCAGCAGTGTGGTAAAATGATAATGTGTGATGAATTGCATTTAGCACCAGCGCTGTAATCTGCTGCTGGGCCACTCTACTTTATTGCTGGGATATAAGCATTGAAGAGTGTGTGATCACACACACCACTGCATTACAATAAGCTTGACCTTTCCTACTGAGATTCTCCTCAAAACACCTGAACCAGCAGAATGATCCATCCCAGTAAGATAATTATTTGAGCAATATGAGTTTGAAGGGGCTGGAGGAGATTTGTGATTGTGTTTACATTTCTTTGGTTCATTTTAATCTTCGTATAAAGCGTGGATTAGAATCCCAGTGTTTTACATATCGCAGAACAAAGAACACGTGTCATAAGACCTTTTACCAGGTTTATCAGAGTACTGCTGTTGACCCCGTGAAGGCAGGGGATTTAGCCGAAGAGGTTTAGTTTCCTATCTTGGAAACTGGGTCTAATCCAAGCTGTTACACATACCTGGGATTTGGAAAAGTCAGCCATATACCTGGCTCAGGGAAATATGCAGGTAGTAGATAACAATATATGATACACTATAGCCAGCTGTGGATGCTGGAGAAAATGAAAGGATATATGTTTGTATGTATTCTGCAAACATTAAGAAAGGCTGTTTCCTCCCAGAAATGTTATTCCTTTTTTTATGATTCAGTTTTTGTAAAGTTATGGGACTGATTGGACTGCCCCATTGCATTCATGCTACTTGGAGTTATTGTTATTTTTCCAATTTTTATATGTCTCTTTAGGTTATAAAGATTGGTGATAAACTAAATCAGGGTCATGATTGTCATCTATTACCATTAACTTTAGTTCCACATAGTATGAAATACATTAGTGTGTGCAGTCTGACAATTGTATTCATTTCCTATTCCTTTTCAATTTGAAATCATATAATCTCATTGTGGAGGCAGGGTAGTTTAGCAGTCAGATAAACTGGGACACCTTTATCTTTTTTTTCACCTATGTCACAGAGTGAGTGCAAGGAGTGTTCACCAAGACACTAACCAGTAATTTTGTTGCCTCACTAGCTTACACACATCTTGAAGATATTTCTTCATGTGCTGGTGACCAATGACTTTGCATCTCCTCCTGCCTTCTGCATCACCATTGTAGCTATGGGTTTTTCTACATTGCTCTATGCCTTGTTTTCCACTAAGCACATGCCATTTTTCAACAAGCAGTATAGGCAAAGTGCTAAACATTTCATTTAGTCATAATATTGCACACAATGGCTCAAGGGCTCAAGAGTTGTAGACTTCCCGAGGGAGAGTAAGATATATGAACAAGTGGCAGGTGGGGCGAGAGGTTGAGTCAGCTGTCCTCAAGTTCTGCAGAGGAAGAAGCTGATATTTGCACATGAAAGTTGCTGAATGTCAGACTGTATATATTTGTAAAGCAATTTTGACTTATTTTGCTTTAGGGCTGTGTACAAAAATACCCGAGAGAAGTGTTTAGACACTTGGTATTATTCTTTAATAATGCTGTTTTTATTAAGTCTCAGTTCACCTGGGGATCTGGGCATGAAAATTGAAAAATAACAGATTTGATTTTAGAGAGGTTATAAATCGTACCTAAATACCATGCTGTTTTAATTTTACACAATATTCAAGCTTAAAACAAAAGTTTTGTTATACATATATTAGTGATGTTAGTTCACCCGTTTCAATTGTTTAGGGGAAGGGGTATTGACATACCAGATAATAGAATAATCAAAAAGGGGGTTGTGTAAGAAGAACCTTTGGTTAAATAAAGGTATAAACACATCACATGCACAACAGTGCATTTGTCCCATTTTTTCTTACTGTAATAAGAATAAAAGTAAACACAAGTCACATGAGGAGGACTTGATATTACAACAAGTTGGTAGTCAAACATTGGGCAATTGTTCTGTGAAAAAAGAAAGAAGTGTTGAAAGGAGGAGCTGACAAATAGAAGATGTTTAAATGTCCATACAAAGCAGCTAAAAAAAAAAAGTGGCAGCAAGAGTGTGCTACTGTTGTTCTGTGGAGTCTTTGTCACTTGGTATGTGCACGACTGGAGTGACTTACTGTAAGCTCCACTTGTTACAAGCAAATTGCCATGGCAGCACAGTATGAAACAAGTGAGCCACAGAAATGAGAAAATCATCAATGAATTTATGTAACTTCAATTGTCATGCCTGTTGTATTTAGAGAATCGGAAATCCCCTTTTGGAGCTCTTGTTAACACAGTCTCACCAAGATTAAGCTGAGATAATGACATACTGTCACACGGATGAATGGTTCTCAAATAGTGATGATGACAATTTATATATCCACCCTTTAATTAACCTTTATCCAAAAGGCTTTTAAAAGTCGACTTTATTGTCAATTCTACCATGTACAAGGCACAAAGAGGATTAAATTATGGTTCTCTCATAAACCAAGGTGAATGCAAGACAAAAAACAAGTAACAAAAACAATTACTTAAAAGTAAAACAGTAACAAACAAATAATTTACTACAGTTCAACAAAATATTTACAATCAGTGAAAAAATTGTATAAAATAAAGATTTTATCCACCAAGCCATTGAGCAAGTATTGTGCAAAATCCGTTCATAAAGTATCCACAGTGCAAAGTTGTATAGCAGCATCTTTTATTATTTTAAGCTTTTGCAGTCCTTTTTAGCAAGGTGGCTGGTGCTGGATATGGGTGGGTGGGGGCTTTGCAGTTCAGATGTTGGGTAGATGGGAGAAGGCGGAGGGAGGGGAAAGTGTTTTAGCATCTGCCTGATGGATGGAACTGTTACTCAGTCTGGTGGAGTGGGCACGGAGGCTCTGGTACCTTCTCCAAGAGGCTGTGTGAGGGGTGCATGTGGTCTCCCACAATGCTGACTGCTTTGCGGGCTAGGTGGGTGACATGGAGGGATAAAAAAGAGGCACCAATGATCCTTCCTGCTGTGTTCACTTTGAGCTGCAGGGTATTCTGTTTTACTGCAGTGCAGCTTCCAAACCACACAGTGATGCAGTTTGTCAGGATACTTTTGATGGAGTCTCGATAAAAGGAGGCCATGACTGGTACAGGGGCACTTGCTTGCTTCAGTTCGTGGAGGAGGTAGAGACACTTTTGGGCTTTCTTTGCCACTGTTCATTGACCAGGAGAGGTCCTCTGAAATGTGCGCACCCACAAATTTGACACTGCTCACCCTCTCCCCATTAGAACCACTGATGTGTTGGGTATGTGTTCTCCTGAAGTCAATGACAGGCTCTTTTGTTTTCCTCGCATTTAAAAAGAGATTGTTGTTGCTGCACCATGTGACCAGTTCTTTCACCTAATACCTGTAGTTTGTCTCATCCTTGATGTGATCCCTCACATATGTCAGGTTGCACATGTCAGGTTTGACCACCATGCCAAAGAGCAAATTCCACTTCTCAAAATGATGATGAAGATAAAATGATCTACTTTTTTTCCTTACCTAGTTAATCATCTTGTGAACCCTAAGATTTCTCTTGGTGAACCTGTGGGTGGATCCCAACTCCCACTTGGGAAACCTTGTCTTACACCCTACAAATTCAGGGGCTTTTTTAATATTAAACCTGCTGTCATTTTAGACATTTCTGTTGCAGTGAGAGGACTGCCTTTAGTTTTGTGTAGAGCTTTGGTATCAGGTGCTTGGTGGTTGAGCTGACCTGGAAGGAAACTATTGTCATCACAATAGTGTTGAAACCAGAAAGCATGTGACAGATGAGCAACAGAGAGGCTGTAGCGGTTCTCAAGCTGGACATTGAACCCCCCCCGGGAATCTATTGCGTGATTATTATGGACTTAGGTGGCAGCAGGTTCGCTGGCTAAGCAATCAACCAGACACAAGGGAAATAGACATATAGAGATGTTTGTCATCAGACAACTCTAGTGTCATAGAGGACTGTGGCAGGTCAGGCACTGTAGAAAACACTGGCTAAATGCTAAACAAGTTTCACTGTGACCGAGCAAGCTAGAAGTCAGTTGTTGTTAGCAGGATAGAAAAATCCAGACAACAGTTAATAGTTGCCTGAAACTGTTTAGTTTTACCCTATTTGAATGGCAATCAAACACATTAACAATGTAAATTCTTAAATGCACAAGATAAAATGCAGATTGATTAAAAATAAGAAAAGTATTTGAACAATTAAAGATACATGGCATTAAAAAGCAACCAAGATTATAACTAATTTGTACAACGGAATCCACATTACAACTGCACAAATGTGACAGGTTGAAGATATAAAGCATGAAGATGGTAACATTTGGCCAGATATTTACCCAGATGTTTTGCTCTAGGCTATGTGATAAAACTAGAGAACAGGTGCCAGATAAGGGACTTCCACAGGGATGGTGAATATGTAGTGGTTGAGGGGGCTGCTTCACGAAATGATTTGAGGTTAAATAAATGTTTGATCCTCATTAGTCAAGATGCAGCAGGCCATGTTGTTCTTAAAAATAAAAAAAAACGCACCAAACTTAGTCACAAAGAAAAGGATACCATCTCCCTAATTAACATATTGTAGTAACATATTGCCTGTATTTATCCAACTTGTACTAGCACTGGTGTTTGGTGGTATTTTTTTCACGTATATACTGTGAATGACAAAAATGTCTCCTGCTAAACTGCATGTATATGAATAAGTTGAACTCACCTGTTTTACCTTTTCAAAATAACATTAAAGATAATTCTAAATACATTTAACTTTTTATGTGAAGAAATTGTGAATTTTTAATAATTGGAATGTGTGGTAATGACAAACATAATGTATGTATACGCAAGTAGGCACAGAACTCTGAAGTGAAGTTGCTTCATGGAAGGGGCAGCTAGTTGTGGTGTATTGTTTGGCCGGTGTGTAAAGTGGCCAGTGTATGGAAGTTGGATTCTTCCAATTCCCAATTGAAAATGGTTCTTCAGGAATCTTGCCAATTTAAAATGTCCCCAGATAAATTTTCTTCTGCATGTTTAGAAAATTTATATTCTAAATATACTGACATAAATAATATATGGTATGTCTGATAATACTAATGTAGAAAGATTAGTATCCCATTGTGAGGAATCAGATAAATTTTTCTTTATTTCAAATAGGGTTATCAGTTACCTTTTTCTATTCTGCTTGGCTAGCTTATCTTTGTTATTACTTCCATTTCCATATCTCTCTCCATCTGCTTTCTCAGGCTTTGAGCCACGAAGGATCAGGCTGTACCATGGATGAACTCTTCATCCTGATGGTCACACCCCAGATGTTCTTTTTTTGTACTTATCACCGTGTTCCATTTTCTGGGCACTTTTAAGAGATGTGCTTTCTTGTCATTCATTCATTTAGTCCTATGGGGAAATTCTTTCAATGCCTTTCACTGTATTATGTTCATAAAATAGCTCAAAAGGGACAGTGGAGTGTACATTGTACAGCTCAGCAATGACACATTTACAGGAATTACTATGTGCAGAGAATATTTCCTGTCAACCTTGTCTCCGAGCCGCTGTTAGCCTACCCTCTAACAGTGGCATCCAGGACTAGCTCCAACAAAGTGTAGAAATACTAGTGAATGTGCTAGTCTTGAATAAACCTGTAAATAATGTAGTATGAGTGCCTTAGAAGTCATTAGGTTAGCGTACTGTAAGCAGCAAGCTAGTTTGCCGGACATGCTAACATTTGTAGCTTTCATTAGACCAGATAAACACACTGTTTAATCCATTCCTCACTCTTTTGCTCTAGTATTTTTGGTTTTGGAGGGGGCAAAAATTAGAAACCACAATGCAAATTTTGTATTCCTCTTACTACAGCCCCAAGCACACTGCATCAAGATGTAGGCCTATCCAAAGCTTGACAGGCCTGGTATGCCTAGTTATGGTTGGTAAATTATGATGGGAAAATCTCTTTTCAGGGGAGGGATTTAGCAAGCAGTAAATTGCTATTCTGCCTTTGTTTCATAGTGATTAATTGGATTCATTAATCTCAGTGTATACACTGCTCATACTAAACATTTCTACAAGTTAGTATCTTCAAAAACAAAGTTGTAACATATGTGAATCCACTCCAAAGAAATTCCAAATATCATCCTAGATAATGTAAAGTGTAAACAACATCAAAGGGGGAATGTATTTTGGACGGTTGGACTGAGATCGAAACATCCATCAATCATTTTGTGGTTTGGGGTCACAATGCAGGCGTTAGACCTGCACCTATGTGGGATTTGTGCATGGTATAATTATCCTTCTTCTAATACAAGGGTAAAGAACAACATAGTGCAGGCTATTTCTGTATTTTAAGTGTGTATATGCCAAAGAGAGGGACTGATAAGGTTTGCCAAACAGACTGAGAAGCTGAGGGAGGAGAGTTACTGTGTAGGTGGCAAAAGATGTGATAACAATGCAGAAGGGCAGGGTGCAGAAATAAAGAGGAAAGACTGAGCAGAAAATAAGGAGAGAAAGACATTTTCACGGAAATACGGTAAATAACCACTGGAGATGTAGATACAGATAAACTGCAGGGGGCAAAAGTCCTGTAATAACAGATAAGATATAGCCAGGACACATTTTATCAGCTTCTTATTCATTTTTCCACTCTTCTTGATAAAAATCATTTTAAAGTGATACATGCCCACCAAAGCCAAGTATAGTACCCTGATGTGTGTCAGCAAGCTGAGCCATAAAGATAGAAAATGCTATATAAAAAATGCCCCCTTTGAGGGTTGCATTCCCTCAACCAATGTAAGTAAAACACTTTATGTTTGCTTCAGGGAGAGATTGGTTTAACAAGGCGGGATGCTCTTGGCAGACTCTTTTATGCTGCTAAAAAGGCAGCAGCATATGCTTATGCTTTTTGTATATTTTGGTTTTAAGAACAATGTGTTTTGAAACAAACTGAAACTTGTATAATGTTGGTGGTTAATATTTTGCAATATAAGATAAAATGTAAGGTCATTCCCATCACTTTTCCTTCACCTCGCTTTTTGCTCACTCCCCTTTCTAGTATGGCCAATGATGTGAACATGAGCGCAACTTTTTTGTTATATCCGACATTATCCTCTTTTGTAGGTGATTCATAAGGAAATAACACGTGGAGGACAAGACATTGTTGCTGTGTAATAGATGTGATTCAGCCAGACGTCACTCTGGCTCCTCTGCTTCAAATGCCATCATTTTTCCATTTCATGGTGTGGAAATTAATCATCTCGCATTGTATAAAAACTTAAACCACAGTATTTATTTCAAAGTGTAGGAGATTCTAAAGCCAGTCAATTTCTTGTTTGCCAGTCAGCGATCCTGAAAAGACCGGATGTATCCAACAGGAATCTGTCCTTGCACTAATCATCATCTTACTGGTCATTCAACCCTCTCCAAAACAATGTTTGATTTTTCATTCAAAGAAAGTCAAAGCAAACTTTTGTAAAAGTTACACTTTATGTGAACAATTAAAAAAATAGCCTAGCTGGGTTAAATGTTTTTTTAATGGTCTCTCAGTATCAAACATTAAATTTAGAGATTAAAATAAATAAACTTGAAGATTGTAAGTCTGCACAGACAACAAGAGCTGTACTACTATAAAATGATTTTGATGGTGTTTAATGATGACAGGGCTTTTTCACACATTAAAACTATAAAAATTGTACCATGACTTTGAGCTCAAGCTCAAGCTAGTGTGTGTTTTGATTTCATTATGCAATACACACCTAGACTGTTATTGTGTGAATGGTCAGAAGAGCAGGCACATTATTTTCTTTGAAAAACACTTACGTAACCCACGGTCAAGCATTCAGTGGTGGAGGAAATATTCTCACCCTTTGCCTAAGTAAAAGGAGCACTGCCACAAAGTCCTTTTATTAAAAATGTTCCTTAAGTACAAGTGCGAAAGCATTTTTCACACATATCTGTGTTGTCTTTTATATTATGATGCTGAAAATTGTGGTGTCTTTTAAATTGTGTTGTATTATATATCTAATTTAATGTTTAATTGCGTTACTTTGTACCTAGTGAAGACCTGCCGGGGACTACAGGTGGAAAATAGCCTTTCGAGCTGATTCTGGCATATTGCTGAAAAACTAATATGTTCATTAATATGCACTGTCCCTTTCAAAAAAACTAAATAAAAAAACTAAATAAAACAAAATTTGCGAAATGTACTTAAAGTATAAAAAAGCTCAATGTGGAAAATTGGGCGTTGTAAGTGATTTTACTAACTTGCCTAGTTACAATACATCGTTTTTAAAGCAATAAGCTGTGATGTCTTAGACGTTATATCTTAATTTGTAATATAATTTGTAACTATAACTGTCAATATAATGTAGTGGATAAAAAAGTATACTATTTCTCTCTGACTTGTTGGGAAGTAGAATTCAAAAGTATAAAATGTTAACACTCAAGTAAAATTTAAGTACCTCAAAACTGTACTTAAGTACTTCCTTGTGCCAGTGTTCCACCTTTGGAAATTAATAAATACAGAACAGGAAATTACATCCCTATTGCCACTGCTGCTTCCTCCAGACTGTAAAGGTAATGCAATGTGTGTTCAGATTCCTAAACCATACCTGAGTTCATAAACATCATCACAAGTCATCACAGGCATAGCTGCCATGTGGGTGTGCCAGTTTCGACCACTGCAAACTGGTCTGATTAGAGGAATTCAATAACCCATTACTGAGTGGTGTCAATCAGGAAGCCCGGTTCTAATAAATATCCTGGAGTTCTGATTGTGTTAGTGGTATGGCCACAATTTCTGCTCCAGTCAGTTTAGTCTCTCTTCTCTGTTTTTTCCCCCCCTCTATTTACTGCTCCCTGCCTGAGGGCGGAGGTAGAGCGGGTTTGCCCTGTTAATCAGAGCGTCGGTGGTTCAATCCCAGGCTCCTCCAGGCTGCATGTCGAAGTGTCCTTGGGCAAGATACTGAACCCTGAATTGCCTCTGGCGGCTGTTCCACCAGTCTGTGAATGTGTGTGAATGTTAGTTTCTGTTTGAGCACTTAGGCTCAGCGAATGAATGTGTGTGAATGGTGAATGCGATGTAGTGTAGAAGCGCTTTGAGTGGTCGAAAAGACTAGAAAGGCGCTATACAAATACAGAGCATTTACATTGCCTGCTTCTTGTTCATGCATGAGAGAAAATGAGAGAAAACGGTCCATACAAAGAGTTACATAGGAAAATCCACATGTACACTCGCAGCCCTTGTCTTTTTAACTTGGACATTATTATCCATGTTTGCTGTAGCATGTCATGTTTGTTATACTAGTGGGTTAGAGCAATGCTGGAGCGACCTTTGAGAGAAAAAGAGCGTATCTGACTTTCTAAGAGGGAACTTTCTGCTGCAGGCAAAATCCTGAAAAACTCAACTCCTGTTAAACAGTGCAACTCCACTCTACTGACACCCCGCTAGTATTATTTTGAAACTGTCTGTAACTTCAGATTCCAGCAATGAAACACACACAAAATGTTATCGATGTCATGACTAAACACAAAATATTAACTATTAGAACATGTGACCTTTTACTAGATTGTGACATTCATTTTTAACACGCAAAACCGTTCTGCACTGTCAGGAGTGTGCAAGAGCATACTGTGTACAACGAGGAAACAGACACACTCCCCAGGTAGTTTAACATCTACAAGCTACGGTGAGGACACTGACCTTCAGACAGACTAGTTGAGCTGTCAGGTTGACTCAACACCAGTTAAAGATGTAGGAATGTAGACATGGTGGTTGAAAAGGGGAGTTTTCCAGTGAGCAAGGTGACACGAAAGAGCCATTTGAGAAAAGGTCACATCATTTAAATCATTACCTCCTCAAGGCATATGAACGATGTGTGTGTATATAGTACATGCCCAGAATGGTTGCCTGCATTCTTTTTTTTACAGCCAAACAACACAAAAGTGTGTGTGTTTTTCTGTGTGTGTGAGCGTCTGCTCTGGTATCTGACACTCTCAGACAGCCAGTAGCATGGCTCAGTGAGGGAGATGGCGTGATCACTGGACCGTGGTCTGTCTTATCCTGTCTCACACACACATACTCTAGACAGCCACTGAGGCCACCAAGATAATACGCCTCTCCGGTGCTAGTGTTACACCATTAAATTGGGATTTTGCTTTATAAACTAGCCAAGGCTAAAATATAATCATACATTTAAGCCTGTAAATCCTAGGCACAGAAACTCTTAAGTGTCTGGAAAGGGTGATTTGCTTGTTGGTAAATGAACACAAAAGCAAGCCAGCAGAAAATCTTCTTCAGCAGCTGTGCATGTTGCAGTTAACTTGGTTGTATGATTTGAATTATGTTCCATGAACCCTCACTTTGTGTGTCTTTTTTTGAGAGACATTCATAAAGAAGAAATGCTGTATACATTGATACAAGACAAAATAATGTAAAATCGTATTCAAAAAAGAAACTTTAACTTGACTTAAGTAATGTAGGAGGGTCTGTGGTGGGAATGAGGGTGTTCAAATAAACAGCTCAGGCAAACACTTGTCTTTCTGTGAATTTTATTCAAGTCTTCAGCAGAAGGAACTCACTGGGACACACACGCATCAGAGTATCATCCGAGTGAGCTGCAGTGCCTCAGCCCATGCAGCTTTTAACCTAATCCTATTGGGTTACAGGTTTTTGTCCACCATACTGTGAATTTAGCCATTGTATCCCTGTTGGTAACTTCTGATCACTGTTCCTTTTTGATGAGATTGTTGTCACCAGAAAAACTGCAGAATTGGCGATTTTATTAAAAGCCTACAATGACCTATTTCTAAGTGTAAAAAAAAAAAAGAAGAAGTAGTGTAGTATGATGTTGTGGCAGCGCAGCAAAACCGCTCAGGAAGCAGACTGGGGTAGATCAATAAGTCAACAAAGCATTTGGCTTTGACAAGGGAGACTGGTATTTCTTTTTTGTTTCCTTCCAACAGATGTTTGCTGTTTTTTTATTTAAATCCTGACCACAATCTTTCAGTAACTTTAACCTTTAAGTAATTCTTCTTTTAACCATGACCACAATTGTTCCCTAATTTTAGCCAAGTCTTTTTTTTTTTTACCCAAACGACAATCTTTGAACTTCTGTAGCTTTACTGCTCTACTGTAGCTTTATTCAATATGTCCATTTACTTGCTTGTTCAGGGGTTTTGGGGCATATTGCACAATCCTCATTAGCAGTTTACCATGGAACTGAATGGAACTGAAAGATGTTGCAAAGATCAAACAGGAACTGTCATGTTCAATTTAAGTCAACATAGATAAGTCCTAGAGGCGGAAGACCTCTGTTTGTTGCCTGTTTTGATGGTGTTGACAGCTCAAGTGCCATTCATACTAATATAAACCACCTTTGGTGTAGTGTTTGCTATTGTCACACAAATCATCTCAACTACTGAACATTTACCACCAGCAAACACCAAAATGGTGGAAGGTTATTTGGTAATTATTTTTTGACTTTGGTGTCAAAAATTGCATTTTCTTTCCGTAGAGAATTGTTGCAAAGGGTTGAAAGAATGCTCAAACCCACTTCAATCATTTCAAACTTGAATCTACTGTGGTAACCACATACCACACCACGTTTAATTAAAAATTTAAACATTTAGTTCAGCTTTTGATGTATTTTATACTTTTTGACAAAATAAAAAAATCCAATTGGAAGAGCAAAGACCATGTGAACATAAAATAGTGAATTTTCAGTCTCTTTGTCAGTCGACCTAACACCACGTATATTTTGCAGGTAGGATGAAACAAATGATTGTCTACTAATCATAATCCCTATACATTTGGCCACTAGTGGGCAACAGATATTATTGTGAAGATAAACAGATTTTACTGTGCCCTGTCCATGGGACTGAAAAACCCAGTCTGGCTGAATCCAATTTGTCACCCTCCAGACTGGATTGTGACATGTCTGACGTGCTAATTGTAATATATATATGTATATATATTACAATTAGGACGTCAGATATATATTTAATGCCAAAATTGACCCCAATTTTGGACCTCGAACTTTTTTCCAAAGATTTTGTTTTTTTGTATATTTGTTTTCCAAGATACTCTAGGATCTGTTAAACTATTGTCCTTATTTTCTTTCAGTTATTCCCAGGGACACACCTGCAAGGCATGAAACATCCAAGATATACAGTGTGTATCCATAGCTCAAATTAAATTATGGAAAGGCTAAAAATGATCTTTACTCCTTTAACTCTTCTGCTATCCTCTTTCCCTCTCATCCACCTTCCACCCCTCTCCTCCTGTGTCCCCCCTTCCCCCTGTCATTTCTTTCTTCTCTTTCCCCTCATTCCCCTCAGATTCCTATCCAACACATCATTTGAGGGCCAGAGCGGTTTTATATCCAGAGACACTAACAGCCAGAATGTCATCTCAGAGGCCCATCACTACATCTGGTCCCTCCAGTTGGACCCTCTAGGCCAGCCAACTTGGACCCGCCTGGGCCGCTGGCGTAGAGAGAAAGTTCTGATGGACCAGGGGGCCTGGCCAAGCCATCATGGTTCTGGGGGCGGAGGCGACTGGCGCCGATCTACACGGCTGCACATGCGAGTGGTGACACTGGTGGAGCATCCCTTTGTATTTACCCGTGAGGTGGATGGGGATGGGTTGTGTCCCGCCGGCCAGTTGTGCCTCGACCCGCTCACCAATGAATCTTCAGTTTTGGAACGACTTTTCCATAACCTAGCAGGACACAACATATCTTTTCCCACAGAACACAAGAAGTGTTGTTATGGTTACTGCATTGACCTGCTAGAGAAGCTTGCAGAGGACATGGGCTTCACTTTCGACCTCTACATTGTAGGTGATGGGAAGTACGGGGGGTTCAAGAATGGTCGCTGGACAGGATTGGTGGGTGATCTGCTCAGTGGCGCTGCCCACCTGGCAGTGACTTCTTTTAGCATTAATTCAGCTAGAAGCCAAGTGATTGACTTCACTTCGCCCTTCTTCTCCACCAGCCTGGGAATTCTGGTCAGTACCCCTCTGTCTCTTGCTTTCTCACTCGTCACTTCTTTTTTCCCTCATTTTTTTCCCCCTAATTTCTTTCCACTTGTTATATATCTCACTTCTGTTACTCTTTGGACCATCCTTCTCAGCTCTCTGTCATTGACCTCACCTCAACTCTCTCCGTTTGATATGCTGGTGGTCAGTACCAATATGGCAGAGTTTTATTACTACAAGCCCTTCCTTATTGGATTCTAATGCAATTCCCCATACGGGACTAGACTGGTGAGTGTACAGCTTTGTGGGGTGACCCTATTACTACAATTACTTTACCCAGTCTCACTGGCTGACAGGCAGAGTGACGGTGGTAATCACTCCCTCCTCTCTTTCTTAACATGCCACAACAGAGGGAGATGTTCTGCTTTGATAACAGTGGCTGTCTTCTATTACCTATGGATTTTTATCTCTTTTCCAAACAACAATGTCACATACTGCATTATCAGTAGATTTGCATTTGATAACAGTACACTATTGGTTTATCAAACATTTTTGTCAGATTACTGCAAGGCTAGTTGATTTGTAGCTTCCATTCATTTTAGTATTTATATGTAGTAAAGAGTCATGGAGGGATTGAAACTTCCCTCCATCTAGCCTCCTTCACATCATGACTAATCTCTGAAAAACAATAATATCTGAAAATGACAAATTTCTTACCTTTATAATATCAATTATAACAATCCTGTGTTCCCCATGCCCAGGTTCGAACTCGTGACACAGCTGCACCCATCGGTGCCTTCATGTGGCCTCTCCATTGGTCCATGTGGCTCGGCATCTTCGTCTCCCTACACGTCACAGCAGTCTTTCTCACCCTGTACGAGTGGCACAGCCCCTTTGGTATGACTCCGCGTGGACGCAACCGCGACCGGGTGTTCTCCTTTTCCTCAGCTCTCAACGTATGCTACGCCATTCTGTTTGGGAGGACGGTGGCCATCAAACCGCCAAAGTGCTGGACAGGCCGCCTGCTGATGAACCTCTGGGCCATCTTCTGTCTGTTCTGTCTGTCCACCTACACCGCTAATCTAGCTGCTGTCATGGTTGGGGAGAAGACCTATGAACAACTGTCAGGGATACATGACCCAAAGGTACATATACCGAAGTCCGAATGTGTGAGTCTGCAAATAACTGCAGTCTCTGAAATTGAAGTTCAAAGGTCCTGAAAACTTAACTCAGTTAGCTTCTTCACATGAGTAATGAGATCCAACATTAATACATTGTTTTCTACCAAACTTAGAACAGTTATTTCACATTCAAAAATTCTGTATTTCTCTTCTTCTCTACGCTATTCTTTTCATATTTTTCATGAATTTATCAGTTAAATTAAAATTAATTTGGTTCTCAGGTTTGCTTTACCACAAACATTTTTCATTTAAAAGTGTGATTTTGAAATTGACTAGGTTTAATTTTTTAAAATTTGTTTGTTCATGAATTTCTGCAAACATGGTTGTTTAGTTTCTCTTGAGTTCATGATGACTAACAGGCCATTGTGGAATTTCTCTTTAAAATGTCCCAGATATACAGCACACTTTATAAAACTTCTGACTGGAAAGTTAGGTATTTTTTGTAAAGAGTACAGTCTTTTAAACTTTAAGTCAGCAAATATATTCTTTAATTAAACCACCTTTATAATGGCAATTGGAGTAAGGTAATTAATGCTTTTTGTCAACTCACCAACTCTCAGAATCACAACAGTACAGGGATGCTGAGAGTTGTTTCCAGAAAAGAGCGGAAAAAAAAGAAAAACGAATCCCCATGCACCCGAGAATAAAAACCTGCCCACTGAAGAAAAGCAAAACAACAGGTTAAAAGGAACAATATCAATATTATCAATATTTTAAAGGCCAGGTGTAATATCTGTGTTGATTTCCTCTTTCCTGCAGTTGCACCATCCCTCTCAGGGATTCCGATTTGCCACAGTGAGAGAAAGCAGCGCAGAGGACTACCTCAAGAAGAGTTTTCCTGAGATGCACGAGTACATGAGAAGATACAATGTCCCGGCAACACCAGATGGCATCCATAATCTAAAGTAAGATGATGTATAGTTCACATACATCACTTAGACACACGCATAGACATTCAGCTACACAAGGCATGAACGTTTCATGGTAGTCGTCACATCTGTCCTCTAATATAAAGTAACTATCCAACCACTTATCTCTTGGTGTCATCGTTCCCAGAAAATCAATGGAAAAAAGAAACTATCATTTTTGAAAAAGAGAAAGTCCACATTTGAAGGGAGAAAAAAAGCATTGCTGTCATTCCCCACCACAAGCCTTGCTGTTTGCATACAGATCCCACCCTCCCCCTTACCCTGCCATTGCTGTCATCCTAAGCTGCTTCAACATTCAACCGGCATCCCCATGGAGCAAAACAGAATATAGTGAGAAAAGGCAGCTGGAATGCAGGCCTAGGCTGAGTAGGACACAATTTCAATGGATAAAGCAAGATTTTTTTACTGAGCTTGTAAAATGCTGATTAGAGGGTTCAAGGGAAAATGTCATCTTCAGAAAATTACAACTGGTGAACAAGACAGCATACAAGTATGCCGCAATGTAACTTCACTCTGTAGTCAGGGTTTACTCCCCAAGGGACCAGGCATCAGTTATCAGTTACATAATCATATAGTATTGTATAGTATACAGTGGGGGAAATAAGTATTTGACCCCTTGCTGATTTTGCAGGTTTGCCCACTTACAAAGAATGCAACGATCTATAATTTTAAACATATGTACATTCTAACAGTGAAAGACAGAATCCCAAAGAAAATTCCAGAAAATCACATCATATGAATTTATTAAAATTGATAACCATCTGATGAGGAAAAACAAGTATTTGACCCCCTGGACAAACAGCATGTTAATATTTTGTAGAAAAGCCATTATTGGCCAGCACAGATGTCAAACGGTTTTTATAGTTGGTGACAAGGTTTGTGCACATTTCGGCAGGGATGTTGGCCCACTCCTCCCTGCAGACAGCCTCCAAATCATTCAGGTTCCGAGGTTGTCGCCTGGCAACTCGAATTTTAAGCTCCCTCCAAAGATTTTCAATTGGATTCAGGTCTGGAGACTGGCTAGGCCACTCCAGAACCTTGATGTGCTTCTTCTTCAGCCACTCTTTTGTTGCTTTGGCGGTGTGCTTAGGGTCGTTGT
>NC_060162.1:19781020-19783097 GCF_021292245.1 Micropterus dolomieu | reverse complement strand
CGCATGATCAGGGACACCCCACGAGGCGAGATCTTGTGTGGAGGCCCAGACCGAGGGAGGTTGGCGGTGGTGTGGTGCTTCTTCCATTTCCTGATAACTGCACCGACAGTTGATCTTTTCTCTCCAAGTTGCTTTCCGATTCTCTTGTAGCCCATCCCAGCCTTGTGCAGATCAACAATCTTGTCCCTGATGTCCGTAGAAAGCTCTTTGGTCTTGCCCATGGTGGTGATGTTGGATGCTGGTTGTTTGGGTGTTGACAGGTGTCTTTTATACAAGTAACGAGGTGAGGCAGGTGTATTTGATGTAGATAATTGGTTGGGATTGGGGCTGTGTCTTAAAGAAAGACTAACTGGCTTGTAGGAGCCAGAATACTTGCTGTTTGGTAGGGGGTCATATACTTGTTTTTCCTCATCAGATGGTCATCAATTTTTATAAATTCATATGATGTGATTTTCTGGAATTTTCTTTGGGATTCTGTCTTTCACTGTTAGAATGTACATATGATTAAAATTGTAGATTGTTGCATTCTTTGTAAGTGGGCAAACCTGCAAAATCAGCAAGGGGTCAAATACTTTTTTCCCCCACTGTAGTAGTGGACACTGACATTACAGTATAATGCATCTGCTGTACACAGCATTGACAGGTGTAGATGAGGTAGATTAAACTCAACTTTCACGAATTGGTCCAAACAAAACTGGATTTTGGGATTTCCGTGGTCACCTTTATAAATAGGGAAGAAAACAAAGCCTGTCACACTGTTCTGGTGATTTTAGTTTTTAAGAGATTTATTAGAAGATTTTAGATTATTAATATGTCATTTCAAACTGGGATTTTGGATTTTACTTTGGATCATGAGAAAGTATTTTTTTTATTACGATATTACGATACATACAAAAAAAAAGAAATTTCACCTTGATTGCTATAACACCACTGCTTTAGGAAATGAAATTTGAAAGTCTCTTTGAAGTTGTCTCGGTTCTCATCCCTGCACACTATACACCCATTACAGTATGGTTTTTACCAATGCTGTGTTTTACCATTGTGTTTCAGCTTAATGAACACGTCTCACCAAAGCAATCGTAACGAGCAACAACACCTAACTGTAGCCTGTCTGATATATAATTAGAGCATTTTGAGAAAGGGCACTGACTGGAGCATTATCAGCCACCAGACAACTGTCTATATTGGCTTGCTTATTAAAATAGCAGAGATATTGGAAATGTTGCTTTTTTAGATTCAGCTCTTATTTGTGAATGGGTTTCAAAGCTCACACCTGAAAAATAACAATATATTCCAGAGGATTTTTAACCTGGGTGTTGAGAGGTCTTACTACATGATGTGAAGACTTTTCCCTGATCAACCACGGTGATTCAACATTAATGGAACTTCTGCGTCTCACATCATCTTTAATTATATAAAGCCACACACACAGAAATGTGTCCTGTCACTAGTGGCATTTTCCATTCATGCCATCGGGATGCAAATGCATGATTCAGCTATTTTTACAAGCACTACTGCAGGAAGATGATGCAGAATAGCAGGCATCATGTTTTAATCATATTGTTTAGGTAACTGGTTGATATCACAGTAGTGGTCTGTCCATTAAAAGCATAACATCAATAGCCTACTGCAGTGGAAAGACCAAGGACAAATGCGGCAACCTAAATCAACCTGTAATAATAAACAGCCAGCTTGTGCGTAGAAGCGGAGGATTTCAAACACTGTCCTTGATAACAAGCAAAAAATACAGAGAATATCTTGAAAGGGGCTTTGTAGAATTTGTGTCCCAGTAGGTTTGGGCTGTCAGTAAAGACATTTTGAGTTGATAGGCAAAAGCCTCACTGAGAGTGTTGTGTTGTGACTTAATATCTCACCTCTGTATTGCAGACTTGGAATGAGGAATGCAAGGAAATTGGCAGAAACTGGTAGAAAAGCAGTAATTTTACTGGCAAATGGCCAGTAAAAGTATTGGAAAACCACCCTAAAGACCAGCCTAAGAAATATGAGGTTCAGCCAAGGCAAACGGTTGAGAAAAGTTTGTTGAATCAATTGCATCCCTTTTTCAGTTATTGTGGGA
>NC_060162.1:19706257-19780920 GCF_021292245.1 Micropterus dolomieu | reverse complement strand
AACACCACTGCTTTAGGAAATGAAATTTGAAAGTCTCTTTGAAGTTGTCTCGGTTCTCATCCCTGCACACTATACACCCATTACAGTATGGTTTTTACCAATGCTGTGTTTTACCATTGTGTTTCAGCTTAATGAACACGTCTCACCAAAGCAATCGTAACGAGCAACAACACCTAACTGTAGCCTGTCTGATATATAATTAGAGCATTTTGAGAAAGGGCACTGACTGGAGCATTATCAGCCACCAGACAACTGTCTATATTGGCTTGCTTATTAAAATAGCAGAGATATTGGAAATGTTGCTTTTTTAGATTCAGCTCTTATTTGTGAATGGGTTTCAAAGCTCACACCTGAAAAATAACAATATATTCCAGAGGATTTTTAACCTGGGTGTTGAGAGGTCTTACTACATGATGTGAAGACTTTTCCCTGATCAACCACGGTGATTCAACATTAATGGAACTTCTGCGTCTCACATCATCTTTAATTATATAAAGCCACACACACAGAAATGTGTCCTGTCACTAGTGGCATTTTCCATTCATGCCATCGGGATGCAAATGCATGATTCAGCTATTTTTACAAGCACTACTGCAGGAAGATGATGCAGAATAGCAGGCATCATGTTTTAATCATATTGTTTAGGTAACTGGTTGATATCACAGTAGTGGTCTGTCCATTAAAAGCATAACATCAATAGCCTACTGCAGTGGAAAGACCAAGGACAAATGCGGCAACCTAAATCAACCTGTAATAATAAACAGCCAGCTTGTGCGTAGAAGCGGAGGATTTCAAACACTGTCCTTGATAACAAGCAAAAAATACAGAGAATATCTTGAAAGGGGCTTTGTAGAATTTGTGTCCCAGTAGGTTTGGGCTGTCAGTAAAGACATTTTGAGTTGATAGGCAAAAGCCTCACTGAGAGTGTTGTGTTGTGACTTAATATCTCACCTCTGTATTGCAGACTTGGAATGAGGAATGCAAGGAAATTGGCAGAAACTGGTAGAAAAGCAGTAATTTTACTGGCAAATGGCCAGTAAAAGTATTGGAAAACCACCCTAAAGACCAGCCTAAGAAATATGAGGTTCAGCCAAGGCAAACGGTTGAGAAAAGTTTGTTGAATCAATTGCATCCCTTTTTCAGTTATTGTGGGAATGCCATCTGGTCTGTCTAATATGTGTTTGCTTTTTCGTTTGTTGGACCTTGTTTATTTTTATGCTTAAACACAAACCATACAAACTCCCACTCGTGTTTCTGTCCATTGAACTTCACCTTACCCATGAGATGAAGTGAAAGCATATGCAGTTCACATGCAAGATCTACCAAAACAGGCTGAGAAAAATTTTTCATTATATTATAAACTCACTCTGTAAGGACAGAGGTGTGACATGAAGACTGAAACAGAGAAAATAAGACTCAGAGTAGCAGACCTGGAGTGAGATGACAAAATCAGGTTAATTTAAGTTTATGTCTTGGGGGGTGTAAAATGTTAATATTTCATGTTAAATTCAGAGGGTTGCTTTGAAATGTGTGTTTCTGGGGTTCATTCCCAGAAGATGTTCTATGGTTATATTTGTCACAATGATGAATTTGACTTTTGACTTGAGTGACTATGGATTAATCCCAATCCATCAAAACCAGTTCACATGCCACTAATCATATTCTCATTAAACTTAAAGGCACAATTCACCCTGATTGTCTGAACATCACATGCAATGTTTGAAATGTCATAAATTTAATTGTGACCATGTTTTGTGGTGCAATGATTGACTTCATTCTGTACTGATTATTTGTTCGTTTAAAAAAGTCATATTATGCTTTTTGGCTTTTCCTCTTTCCTATATTGCATTACATTTCTTTTTTGTGCATGTAATAGGTTTGCAAAGTAAAAAGGTCCACCCCAAAGGGAGTTACCATCTGTGACAGAAAAGACTGTTCCTGTACTGCCTGAAAACAGCTCAATTGTAGTCCAGCCTTTACTTCCATAACTTATCTGCGTCACTATGTAACACGCATCATAGTGCTCACCTAGAGGCTAGTGTGGCACGCCCTCAAAAACACTGGTGGAGAAATTGGTGGAGCTGTAGCACACACAGAGTCAAGACATCCGCCCCCCTGCCTCCCCTCACCCGCACCCTCCCTACAGAACATCAGATACCAGTGCACAGTTAAACGTTACTGTGAAAGATAAATTTGTGACAAATTAACAATTTACCACTCTGAAATGTCTTGCTGTAGTCTAGGTTACGAAGCTGGTTCAGGTTGTTCTGCCTGTGTTTCGGGATCATATATGGTTGAACTGTAGCCACAGTTACTGGCTGAAATGGCTTTGTTTTGGATTACACTACCTTGCATGTCAGGACCCACCCTACTCTGCTTCTGATTGGCTAGTAGTCCTTATCTAGGTACAGTGCAGCGCCCAACAAATATCTAAGAGAGGTGAGATGCTTCCCTCTGTAACTAAAATCCAGTGTACAACATACAGAATGAAAAGAGGTGCTTTTAGCAATGTGCAGTATGACAAAAATATGTTGTTTAAAAAAAAATGAAACCATGTAAACTTATTCCTGTACAAACCCTAAATAAAATTATGAACCTGAAAATGAGCATAATATTACATCTTTAAGGAGTGCTTGCAAAATATGTGTAAAGTGAAATGTTGAATTAGTACAAAATGTCAGATGAATTCGGAATAGTTAATAATAATAGATATTATACAGTGTGTATATAGCGGAGCTCTCTCCATCTCAGTCAAGAACCTTCTTGTATATTTCTGTGTGTTTACAGGGCTGACCCTCAGAAGCTCGATGCTTTCATCATGGACAAAGCTCTGCTGGACTATGAGGTCTCCATAGATGCAGACTGTAAAACACTAACAGTCGGAAAACCCTTTGCTATAGAAGGTAACACGTGGATGATTATTATAGGACAAACTAATTTCTTATTTAGGACATAAAATGTTACTACATTTATACTGTAAATGCACGCTTTTCCATGTTAGTGGATTTGTTGATTCAGAACATTTTAGATTCAATTTGTCATTAGTCTGGAAAATCATAGTCTGATTTCTGCCACAGTATTCACAAATATGTTTTTTGTTTTTAATCATCACTAGATTTTAAGAGGTCTTTCTGCATGACTGCAGACCAACTGACCATGAGCATTTTTAGGACAGCCCTGAATTGAACAATATCAATCACTCAACATTTACACAGCAGTTAATCTTCTGGCTTTCAACAGCTTAGATTCTCTACTGTCTATTATTAATCTCTGGTCCATTTAGCAAGCTTCTTCCTCCCACTGTGAAAATGTTCCCATGGTGGTTGCTTCCATTACAGGCCACCATAGTCCCAGATTCCAGAGTTGTTGTTAATTACTTAATGCGCCCGTAAGCCTCCAGGATATAATACAAATCAATCTGTGCACTTCCTACTAAGGCAAGGTACTTCTGTAATTGGCTATGTCTGAATTTGTCACTCTTTTCTGGCATGCTAAGAAATTCAGAATTACTCACAGTGTTAAGTACCTGCTTTGTTCTAGAGTTACAATGGTGTCTTCTGATATGCACTGGCAAAAGACTTCCTTCTTTTTTGCTATTTGTGACAGAGGAATAATGAGTCTGTACTGTGTATTTCCACTGGCAGGCTATGGGATTGGCCTCCCTCAGAACTCTCCACTCACCTCCAATATCTCAGAGCTTGTTAGTCAGTACAAGTCAGATGGCTTCATGGACATGCTGCATGACAAATGGTACAAGGTTGTACCCTGCGGGAAGCGCAGCTTTGCTGTGACTGAGGTAAGAACAGAACCACCTGTTACATACAGCAGCAGCCAATGTATTGTTTTGTATGATGGAGACATTTGAACAGATGTTTTGATCACCCATGGGTATGGTTCAAATATAAAGGGGTGTGTCAGTTGGTATCACAGGATTTTAGTTCCTGCCTGCCAAACATATCAAGCATATCAAAGACAAAAAACCCAGTGTAAGATGCACTAATCAATATTTCATCCCCACACCCCTGTGGGGAGTTTTAGCATCTTCCAACTCACTGTTTATGTTTTCCAGGTCACAACCTTGCTGTTTGGTTTCATCCTCTTCTTTTAAGTGATAAATACAGCAGACAGAAAGAGTGAGGGACCAGGTGAACATTGTGGAACATTTAGCCGCTAAAAGACAGATATTTCCTCTAAGAGTTAGTGGAGACCAAAGTCAGAGTGACTACTGGACATTAGGGCTGTCCCCGACTAAGGAAAGAGCTGCAGTCTCTATTCATTCAACTTACACTGTTAATTTCCAGTTAAACTAAGGCTTTTTGAAGACCCTTTTCTCTCTTCCGCCACCACACACACATGCGCACTGACGACCCAGGGTTAGGGTTACAATTTTGGATTTATTTCCGCACTTTTAAAAACATTTACTGAAAGTTTTATTCTTTTTACATGTTAATTTTCAGCATTAAACGTTGAAATTCATATTGTATTCGGATGTATATTAACTTATTGGGAGAAAATTGGTAGTTCTATGTAAAATCATACGTTAAGCACCCCCATATCGGCAAAATGGCATGATCCTTGTTTCACTGCGAAGCTTCGACTGTTAGATTAACAGTCAAATCAGGCTCCGCCCATCGAAGCATCGAATCTTCGACTATTGGGGGTCAGCCCTACTGGACATATTTGTTAGATGGCGAGAAACCCGACACTTAATGAATGCTAAAGTTGCTCAGCCTTCGCTGGATGCGTAAATAGGCAACTGCTTGCTAACACGTTAGTCATAACAACTTTATAAGGAGATAACACATTGCTGTTGTGTTTACAGCTTGTTCCAATACCCCTAAGAGAAAATTATAATTAAATGCAGCTTCAAGTACAGCTGAATTGTGGACATTATATAGAGATAATTATCATGCGACTATGAAAGTGGTCAAATGTAACAAGTAGTACTCAATAGAAAAAGGGACTTTTTGTCTGTATCTGTTTTATTTAGAATTTATAATTGAAAATACCTTAATTTTATAAAAGCTGTCACTCCACAGTCGGGTGGAAGGGCTTTGTCTTTTCATTAACTGGCCATCAAAAGTGTCCTTACCAAGGGCTCTGCTCCATGTCTCACAATTTTTCTGGCTGTTCCCTCCAAGCTGTGTCTCCATGACCTCGGTCCTAAACAGCCCAGACCCCGTGATCCATTCTGTTCTGCTATTACCAAGCACTTAGCTCTCTTACCAGCCTGGCTGTCTCTCCACGCAGCTGTGACTCTGTGATCTGGAATCCCCAAAAGTGGCTCCTAGCTCATTGCGGAATGCACACTCCCTATTATGAAACATGTCTTAAAAACTCATTGCTTCAAAAAGGAATTCACGTCCCTCCTCTGCCCCATCTTCTTGCTGTATTTGTACCTTTTCTATTATTTATCTTTCTATTCATCTACTCCCTTTCTGTTTTCAAAGTCACATAATCCTTGCTGGTTGCTCGTTATGATGTGTAATTAAGGAGCACCCATGGTGTGTGCCTTTGAATGACAACATTACCTGAATACCAAATAAATAAAATGTAAATTACCATCTTCTGAGTCTGGTATGAGTAGCAGAAGAAGTAGATTGCAGTGCAACAGATTCAGTGTCGTTGAAGTGAACCATTTTCCACTGCGAAACAGCTAGACGTGTTACCGATGCTATCTATAGTTGCAGACATTTAAATTGCTCCAGGCACATTTCATTTTGCAGTATCATGCCTACAGTGACGGCAGAGAAAGCTGCTTGACCAATTTTTTGCTTCATCTGTGTGGCATTTAGTTTTGCACATGACTATATCAGTCAGGTGCCATGCAATAATCACAGCATGATGATCATGTGCACACTTCCATTTGTCAAATTCAATCAACCAAAACTGATGTTTAAACTTCTCATTGCTCACATTGTACAGTTTCATCTGCACCCAGAAAATCCAACCTAAGTAGAATGGTTTGGCACAGTTACTATGTGCTGTCAAAATAAACACTGGACAACATCAGCGGGAAAGTCATGTGATATTAGCAATGTGAATTAATGACTAGGCTGGCCCAGTTTAGTCCTACTCAGCATTTTTTTTAGCAATCTTTTATTCAAATGACTGCTACACCACCAGCACAGCAAGCCCGGGATTCCAAAAAGATGAAAAATCTGATGGATTGGTTTCAGTGAAGCAGCCAAACTCTCTGGCATTCGTCACCCCCGTCAACCCAAAGACATTGATCCCAATTGAAGTAATAAAATCAATACCAATAACTGAAATATTATTCAATTACCAAACCCTAAAAAGGCCAAACTTTTAACACAAGAGATAAATTGTGATCAAAGGGATGAGGAGAGTTATGTGCTTTATTGTTAAGTAATTCATAGATTTTTGCAGCAAATCTGTGCAATTCATCAATGAGTGTAGTGAACCAAAGAAGGTAAAACACATGTAAGTGGAGTTGTGAATTATAAGATCACTGTGAGAAATGATTGTTCTATATCATTGCATAAAAGGAAAATAGACAGGAAGTGTGTTTATTGCCAAATCTTGCTAGAGCATGTCCTTAACTTTGCTGGTCCAAGAAACACCCACAGCTGTTAGGAATGTTGAGCTGATACACAATAACTTACGCTGCTTTTTATGCACTGGAGCTAAGTATTAGATTAGATTAATGTCATGTATTCTCAGAAAGCTTGTCTTAAAGTTAAAGGATAATTCCACTGCAATCGTTTTTTTTTCTGAATGAATTCCCACAAAGTTTAAAATGTCTTCCACAGCAGTCAGATTTGTCTGTATTGCCTGACTCCCCAGGAATCATCAGCTCCCACTCTCCAAAATTTCATTACAGCCAGCTCGCCAAGTCACAATACTGCAATGACAAATGTAATCCATCATGTCTTTTTTTCCAACATGACTTTATAATGCAATCATTGCAGCTACTGCCATATAACACGCTGTTGTTTACTCAGCAGTATTCATTTGAGATTGTACACCTGCAATAACTGCAACAGGTGCTCAATTAAGAAAAGTGTAATATCACACAGTGTAATTTTACACTTGCAGACTCGTGAGACGTTTCTGAGAGGTTTCTCTGGAGTGGCACATGCAGAATAGAATGAGAGTAAATTAAGACGCGAGGAGTAGAGGGTGACACGGGAGTGGATTTCCACTCCTGTCCCATCCCACTCCTATACAAATTCTCATTCCCCTTCCCAATCCCATGACAGAATAAAAAAATGAATTCCTGTTCCATCCCAATACTGGAAGAATGACTTCAGTCCCATTCTGTTTTTGATTTTTTTTAAATAACACAAAATGGCACTTATTCATATTAGTAACTGCATACCTGATCTGATGTCCAGTTATTTGGAAAAGTCCATTTCTCTTTAAAAGACAATGCTGAATTAAATGCTAAAATCCAAGCACTTCAGTTTTTACTTTAATAAATTTGTGATGCTGTCAAATATTATGTTTATCACTTCATAAAAATCTTCATAGTGTTTACTTCTGATAGGATGGAAAACAGAGTTGAAAGCAAACCTGAGCAATATCCTCCTTTTACTAATTTTTTTGTAGAAAGTGTTTACCTCTGCAGCTGCAGTTATTGTGGTGTTATAAAGTCAAGTTATGTGGGGGAAAATGTCAATGCAGCGTTTTGTCTATGCGAGCTGTTTTTAATGGAATATTTAAAACAATGGGCGCCGATGACTCCTGGGAGGTCATCCAAACTTGCTTTTCAGAGAGACAGTAGGAACTTCTGACGAATGGTGAATACATCAATGGGCTCACACATTCCATGCGTAATAATGGCAACAACATTTGTTTTTATCATTAAAGTGTTAGCTGGAGAAACAATTTTGCATACGCCAACCAAAAGCTGCTGCCACACCTACAACTGAAAACAACATCTGTTTGAATAAGATAAGGATGCCCAAACACATGCAGTTTTACTATTGTTGTCAATGAATTTGTTACAACACGAATGTAAAACAGGGAACACACATTAAAAAAAGAATAAAATATGTTATCTTAATGACAGTTACATGTCAGTGTCATTACTATAGTAAATCCAATGAGCTTAAACTTTGTGTAAAATTATGCCTTCTGTACATATTGTATGATCTGGCTTGCATAATATACACAGACCATAGGAATCAAGATAAAGGGTTTAATCAATAATTAAACATGAATGTTTAAGTTGTAAGGTGTGTTTTGTCTTGTTATGTGACATGTTTACCACCATGCAGTACAATATGCATCTCTGATCTGTCATTCTCTGCATCTGCTTGTTTCTTCTTTTCATCTAACCACTTTCTTTCTTTCTCCGCCTTCACTCTCTCACTCCCTAACTCTGCAGACACTGCAGATGGGTATCAAGCATTTCTCCGGTCTGTTTGTGATGCTCTGTGTGGGCGTGGCCTTATCTCTACTGACCACAATAGCGGAACATGTCGTGTACAAGCTCGTGATCCCGAGGGTCAAGGAGCCACGCTTCAAATACTGGCTGCACACTAGCCAGGTACTGAACTCACACACAAATAAAAAACCCTTTCTGTGAGTTGAGCAGCACATTCGCCAGAAAAGGTATTCTGATTATTTAAGTTATCAATTGAAAATAGTTCTAACAAAATGTCAATTTTAAAATTTTAAATTTTACCAAAATTAATGTACAAAAGTATTAGTGTGTGTATCTATTTAGACAGACAAACTTTGTTGTTGTTGTTCTACCTCTCTCTCATTCTTACTAACACACATGCAGGACATACCCAGTCTATTAAGTTCCCAGTTATCAACAGAATAATAATAAGAGAAACTGACACAATTATTTACAGTAAGCACGTGACAGCTAATGTGTTGCTTGTTTTTCAGAGATTACACCGAGCCCTCAACTCAGTCTTCACTGATGACAAACTACCGACTGTTACCAAGCCTGAGAAGAGGTACTGTCTCCGTCCTTGAAGGCTAGGCTCAATGCAGTTTCAGTTCAATTGAATAAATTCATGAGACAAGTACATCACTGTAATATATTCATGCTTAATGTAATGTGCTTTTATTAATTTGATTTAAGAAAAGCCCATCTGTTCAATCATAACTGATTGAACTGAATATGAACTGAGCCCAGTTGCGTTGTAATTATTTATGACCCATTTAGTACATTTTGTTTTGACTTGGGACTTGTGACCTTGCATGGCAAGAGTGGAGCCTATCAAAAACAGGCTTGCCAGCTCCAAACCTTAAGTAATGCTGAGAAATGAGAAACAGTTGGTGGCGCTAATTGACCCTTCGCTAAGCCACGCCGCGAATACACAGCTGGCCAATCACAGCGCAGTATAGGACTCGCTCTAACTGAGGTCCGACACTTTCATGGCTGCACTCCATTGACTCCAATGCAAAAGGAGTCGTTTTCTAGCTTTTTTTGGCTGTATTTTTCCAAGATATGGTCAAACGCTGTTCCTGGGCCACTTGTAACAATTACAGTCGCTACCCAGAGAGGTTGAAAGGAGAAGTACAATTTATTCTCTTTCCAAAACCTAAAATAAATCCAGAAAAATGTCGGCTGTGGATTGTTCCTAATGTAATGTTAGTTATAGCTAACGCTAGCTAAATTCCTACTGAAGGGAACGTAATAAAGCCCTACTGTTCTGCTTTTTAACGACTGTAATGATGAATAGAGGCCTACCCAGCTTTACAGGAACAGTGTTGATCCTTAATATTGTTGTCTTTTGTCTCACTCGTCGGGGGATACCATTGTTCACTTACTGTGTGATTGGTAGGCTTTAGCTTCTATCTTTCATTTTTTTTTACGTCCGTTGGAGTCAAATTGAGTCAGTTTGCCAGCCTGAATACAACCTTCATATGTATAATGCAACTGCAAAAGTGTTCTTTCTGAGATCGCTTTTTACAACAAATTTGACAATATTCCTCCGGGGAGTGCAGTAATAGACAGTGGCAGCGCCGCCAGTTTGTCGGACTTAGCAACAGTAACTAAGGGGGGCAGACTTAGCGAAGGGTCAATTGCAGAAGAAAAGGGTGCAATGAGATGATGTAATTAAAAGAGCAATTTTTATCGTGTATTGTCACTCCTCAACCAAGTGGTGTCAAACCACTGCACCCTTTACCACATGCAATTTTATTTTTCCATCACTTCAAATCTCAAAATATCATAACATAACTACATTACAAGCAGCACACAAACAATGAAAATTGCTTAGATTTAAGGAAGATGTCACGCTGAATTCTGGTGTATCACCAGAACATATCACATATGAGTCTGTATGTTTGCACCAAAGAAACCTCAGAAGTGTTTCTAGCAGGAAGCCAATTTTCTTAAACGGCCCATTGGCCAAATGATCAGTCTGCACATAAGTGACATCAATTAACATCCAAGTGGCAGTTAAGGGACTCACTTTTAATCATAAACTAAATAGCATGGTCAATCTGTTGGAAGCTAATTATCAGTAAGGAAAATTGAGGAAATAATCTCACGCTGACGTCACAGAGTATTGTTTGGCTCAGTGGGTGAGAGAGGGAGATTTAGTAAATCATGAAAGCTTCTTTTTGGTCAGTTTCAGCTTCTTTTTTAAAGTGTTGCATGGTCCAGATTAGTTACACAAAACGAAATTTTGACACCACTATAGTGTATGTCAGTTTAACTACTTATTCACATTTGGTCACCTCTCACATTGCCATGTTTAATGTCACTCTGGAACGTTATCTTTGCTTTTAGATAAGCACATCTGATGTAGAGCAGATTGGGAAATGTATTACTTATTTTAGGTTTCTAAGGGCTCAACTCTCAAGCTTTTGTACAGCAAATCAGTTCCATTTTGTCTTGCTCTGAAAAATTCTGCCGTACTCTATTTCACACCTATCCCTACTCAGCAGCACACACAGGTGGAGCATTCAAAGTGGGGATTAAATACATGTAATAATTATGGAGCCAAGGCCATGTGAGGGATGCCTGTAGTAATGAGGATAGATTACCTACTCCTGCATAATTACGCTCATTCAGTCAAGCTCTTCTGCATCGTGCCTGCACACTGTCTAAGTCAGAAATGGATACTTATTGTCAGAGTCCTGCAGAAGCCTTGTGTGTCATAAATGTCTACTTTGCAAGCACTCCACTGAAATAGGTGATGCACATGACTATATCAGGATGATTTTCACCATTTATGTGTATGAGGTTTTGAGCTGTGAAGGGTTCTAGCTCAGGGTTGATAAACAAAAATACACTAAAACGTTTTCAGGGATCAATGCTGCCACCATTGTACATATTACAGAAAAGTGCTGTATATACGCCTGTGTTTCATCAGCATGATTTTAAAAAAAAGAGTTGTGTAACCAAATAGAGCATTTGGGTAAACATTTTATTTAAAACTACTACTTAGGATGGAACCGCAAAATATTTCATTTCCTAACTGTGCTAACAAGGTTGTAGAACAGCCCAAAGGCATCAGAGAAGTGTCTAAAGTCTGTCTGAAAGACTTACGATACCCTGAAACACTCTCCAATATCCAATTTAGATCTTGGGATTTAATCTAAAACACAGTGTTAATGTCATGTACCTTGAGAAAATGCCTGATTATTTCTTCTATTACTTCGAGTAGATCAATAATCAGGACAGAAAATTACATTGCACATCTGTAACGTGAGACAGGTGCGTCAGAGGGGGATGACTAGGTCAAAAGTTGCTATGAAACTCCCACACACTGCCTGACTTGCAGAAATAAATGTATAAGATGGCAACATTTTGGTACTAAACCTTCTTCAGGAAAAATCTTGAAAATCTTGAAAACTGAACATTTATAGTATTAGATCTTTTATAGTATTTAGATCTTGGGATTTAATCTAAAACACAGTGTTAATGTCATGTACCTTGAGAAAATGCCTGATTATTTCTTCTATTACTTCGAGTAGATCAATAATCAGGACAGAAAATTACATTGCACATCTGTAACGTGAGACAGGTGCGTCAGAGGGGGATGACTAGGTCAAAAGTTGCTATGAAACTCCCACACACTGCCTGACTTGCAGAAATAAATGTATAAGATGGCAACATTTTGGTACTAAACCTTCTTCAGGAAAAATCTTGAAAATCTTGAAAACTGAACATTTATAGTATTAGATCTTTTATAGTATTTAGATCTTGGGATTTAATCTAAAACACAGTGTTAATGTCATGTACCTTGAGAAAATGCCTGATTATTTCTTCTATTACTTCGAGTAGATCAATAATCAGGACAGAAAATTACATTGCACATCTGTAACGTGAGACAGGTGCGTCAGAGGGGGATGACTAGGTCAAAAGTTGCTATGAAACTCCCACACACTGCCTGACTTGCAGAAATAAATGTATAAGATGGCAACATTTTGGTACTAAACCTTCTTCAGGAAAAATCTTGAAAATCTTGAAAACTGAACATTTATAGTATTTTATAGGACCAAAAGTTTGCCAGCCCTGGTCGTACCGCCCCCGCTGAGAAACACTAACTTAAAGCAAACAATGACGTGTTATAAGGTCTTTAATTAGTTCATATGGTATTATGTCCACCTGTAATATATTATACAGGGATAGATATTTTAACACTTTACTTAAAGCAAACAAAGACATGCTATATAACTTTAAACATTACTATAAGCTATTATTCCATTTTATATCACTAATTGTAAATGGTGACTAAAATGTATTCATAACGAGGCAGAGTTGGTGGTTATAATGTGTTATGGAACATGGTCGGAGATTCTTGCCGCACATTGATATAAATTGGTATTACTATTAGTTCCAAAACATTAAATCAGAAGGTCATACTACATTATGAACTTTGCTATAGCGCCTAATGCATGTTTGTAAGTGATTATAACAACTCTTATAATGTCTTATGGATGCATTATATCGTGTTATAAATATATGCATAAGTCATTATAGCGATGACCTTCATAGAAAGTGTTACCAATTTTTTTCAGTCAGACACACTTCAGTCAGTGTGTGAGAGGTTTTTTTTTTTTTTTTTTGCAAAAGTAGATCAATTATACCAGTTACAATTCAGCTGCTTTACTCCTTTTGATGGAGATATTATATGGGATAGGAGCATTGCTCCGATTATTTAAACTTACTTGTACTTAATATTACTAAAAATCAGTCACACATCCTATTTAAGTTAGCATTTCTTTACATTATTTTCCTTCAATTTTAAAAGCAGTTTTGGTGTTTTACTGTTTCAGTTTGTTTGTTTTTGTTAGTTTTCATGATTGCCTTTCCGTTCTGTGTGTATTTAAAATTTTTGACATTTTCAAATGCTTTTTAATTTTGGTCTCTGGTTTGGACGCCATTCCACCTGTATGTTATTCATGTGGGATAACATATATAGTAAATCATGTAATGTCTGTGCTGTTTGTACTTTTGATTCCTCAATTCTGAGTAACTAGAACAACTCTGCAGTGTCGAAATAATTGGGCAGGGAAACCTCTCAGTTTCAGTCCTGCTGTGTAATTCTTGTATAGCTCACCATCACCACAATTTGACAGAAGTGTAATCACAACAGATAAGAGCTACTTAATAACTAATAACCAAATTTGACATTAACGTTTTCACCCTCCACAGGGTGGCCAAGAGGTCGTTAAAAGCTGTACAGAGCTGCACCCCGGAGCTGGTAGGGATCCAATATCTTGCTCAAGGATACTTCAGCAGGGTGCATGTCTTTCTGCTGCACCTGTGTCCTGCTTGTTGAAGGACAGCCTCCCTATTCACTATGCTACAAGCTGTGCTTGTTGTGACTGCTAGCAACATCTGTACAGACAGATGGGTTGGGAAATACTAGTCAGTGGTGACATATTCCAATCTAATTCCATTCTAAGGGTGCAGCGTGGAGATCTGCTGCACGTAAATATGAGCTGTCCTCTCTTCAAAAGCTGCACAGGTTGACCTTAGATAGAAAACTATCTGCAATTATAGGAAGTTGTGAGTTCTAATGGCCTTGGATTCTGTATTTGGTACGTGTGTCTAACAACTCTGGCTCTGCAGTAGGTTGTAAGAACATTTGTAAAACCACTGCATATGGAGAAAATCAAAATGTATTAATATGTTAATGAAGGATAGGACATATCTTAATAACAGGAAACTGGTGACCCTGCTCTGAGAACTGTAAATGATGTGGGGAGAAGGAATCTGGAAGTAAGGGAGCAGGGGTACCTCACACTCAGCAGTGGTGAAAAATAAATTATCTCTCCATAAATGATGAGGGTAAAATCAGCCTGGCTTGCAGTTGTGTATATAGGCTCCTAGCCTCTTCATATACAGCATGTAAAACAAATATCTCTATTTGTTTTGTAGTTATAAATGGAGACGCCCTCTGAGATCACTGAGAGTAACACAATAATGAACTTTACTGCTCCTGTGTTTAAAACCTAATATTTGGAGTTCCTTCACCATCGTGGAAAATAATGATGACGTGAAGGACATCCTAACATTGCAGGAAAAAATAATGATTTGTCTTTCAGCATACTTTTCATCTGCTAAACACAGCACTGCATAGTTCCCTTTCTGACCTTGATATCATTATTTCTTGTGGGAGTCTCCACCAGGCAAAAGAAAAAGTTTAGTGTTTGTATATTTTCCACTGAAATTATGTGAGCTCCGTCTCAATCACCATGCCCGTTCATGTGACGAAAGTTGAAAGAGCTCCTCATTCATATGGGCTTCACATGGATGGAAAAACAACAGATCTATGGGGCTCTTTTAATTATGTCGAAAGACTAATAGAGGGTCTATTAATAATAAGAATCATTTTGATTTGCATCATACTTTTAAGAGAAAGGACTTTCAAAAGGAAAAATAAATAAACAAAAGATTACAAAATGCAAAAATAAATGTGGAGGCTTTAAAGGTATGTTTCAGGCAGTAATTTAAAAGCCAGACTTTTCCACATTATTTGACTATTAATGTAGCACCAAAGCTCAGCCAGCAATTCAATAACATCTTTTCAATAACATCTACCAGGGACCTGTCTGAGATCATCTGGCTGCTGTCGTATAGCATCATGTGCTGTAAAGTCCAGCACACTAACACCAATACGTAATGCTTATGCTAATATTGGGGTGTTTATCTTAAGACTCAAAGCTTAAGAGATCTGATCATGTTAAACATGTTTGCAAAAGATTCCCTCCTTCACTGTAGCCACGCAAGCACAGGCGCCTTCTTGTCAAAAAGTGCACACATCATTTTAAGATGAAATCCTTTTCATGTTCTTATATTCTGATGTCGCATCATCATTCAGCTTAAGGTCTCTTTTAATGTCAGAAGTATCTCATTAGATTCTTCTTGTCACTTTTTTATCACCCTGCAAAAATACCATTGAATCAGAGAGTTCTTCACTTAGGCTTCAATTTATATGATGGGGATCTCTTCTCCATACTCCTTTAATGAAATCATGGTTATGTTTCAGCCTGCAGATCTGGTAAAATAAATGTGAAAAGATTCTGTTTGAGATAGGAAACCAAAATTTGTTATTTTCTAGGTCTCTGGCAATTCTGATGTATCCTATAAATGACTGCAGGAAACTTTAGAGTTAACAGTGACAGTACAGTATATTGGAGTGGTGCTTTATATACTGGGTTGTATTCTCATTTTCAGTCATAGGGAGCACAGAGTGATCTCAGGAGCTTTATATAATGCTTAAAGTTTATGTTAAAAAAGTTTTTTAAAGTGGATTTTTTTAATATTGCACCATAACTCAACCATTAAAACCCAATACTAATCTGTTTACTACCCTACCATTCTTATAAATGTATCTTAAAATGCAGCTTCTCTTGTTTTGTTTGTCTGAATAAGACCTCAGGATGTTGCCCTTGCGTGGTATTTAATCCAGTGGTTCACCAAAACACTACATAATGTTATTCTAATAAAGCAGTAGACTACACCAACTTCAATATTATAAAGTTTATTATGACCAAATAATGGCCAAGAGATTAACATTTCAATAATAACTACATATTCTGAATCAGTTATCTGGACAGGGGCTAGGTCTGCCTCCAGCAAAACAGTTCCATGGTTTGGTGAAACATAAAAGCAAGGACAAGGACACTCAGTGGTACCTTCTACAAACCCAAGATGACACCAGCGTTGTGTAATATCCAATCATGTGTTGCAGATGCCACTTTCTTTCCGCTAGTCTTCCTATCATATGCTGATGCTGTGTAAAAAAAAAAAAAAAAAAAAAAAAGGAAGAAGCTATGGGCAAAGGTCCAAGTTGTTGCAGGAGCCTTTCATGGTCAATGCCATCATAGAAATTGATATGTCACCAAGGAAACCATGGCTGGCTTTTTTTTTTGTGACTTTAAAGCTTCAATGAAATAACATTGAGAATACATTTTCCTTCTGTGGTTTATGTTGTGGTGCTTCCGCAGTACATGAAACATGATTATGCAGGATTAATGAGTTGAAAAGAAGGCAGGACAAATGCTGTAAAATGGACACTTACTGAGAATCACTCTGCTCCTCCATCACTACCTGGAGCAGCACAAAGGGAAAGGATTTGTCAGGGGATGTATGTTTAAGCCTGGACAGAACATGAAATCAGTGATATTGTGTCGAACTGACATGTCACACCTCCAACCCACGTTAATGCTGCTAGTGCTCATTAGCTGAAAGACAAAAGTAGACGATCAGGTCGGATGGGAGAAGTTGGTGGATCAGTGCTGCTGCCGGAGGAAATTAATTGGGCATGAATTTGATTTCTACCAGTGAGCCTTGAAAGTCATTGTCTTCTTTTTTGTCTTAAATACCTGCAAGTTGTGGGTGAAAATTACATGAAAATACTATCTGCAGCATCACAATCCTCAACAACAGCTGCACAATATTTACAATGTACTTTTCTTGCTAAACCATAATGTGGCCATTAGGCCAGCTTGTCAGACTTAGCATACTGGATTTAAAAAAAGTGTAAATAAAGGTATCCAGTAAAAGTGACATGATTAACACGCACAGAAATCCATCCCAAACCACCAAGCAGCTACAGCACACTCATATGTCAACCAATCCTGTCCTGTCACAATCCAATCACAGCTTGATCTTGATATGGCACCACAGTGACACCACTTATCCCCCAATTACTATGCTGTACTTTCATCCCTTCTGAGGAGATGTGCCTCATGTGACCATGCCAACGACAATTGTTCAGACTTAGCTGATACTCCAATGACCATAACAACTGAGCAGTATCCATCACCTTGATAATGACACCACAGAGGTTAAAAAGCTGGGATTACCTGCCAGTCAGAATTGAAGAAGCTTCTTGGATCAGAGGCAAAACATCTTCACGTATCTTCTATCAAGTCCAGTATTAATGATCAAACCTACAGACCTTCAGACGATTTTGACTGGGAAGTAAAACAAGGCTCAGAGTCTACAGCCATGCTAGTGGCAAACGCTAACGTTGGGTTTTGCGTGTAATTATGAGCATAGTATTTGCATGTCAGCAATGACTTATTCAATTACCAGCTAATTTGTTTGATGGCTGACGAATGTCATCTGTTTTGCAGGTCATTAACCAAAGTAATGGACAAATACAAATCTTATCTAATGATGGTGCTACAGGAAAAGGTCACCAAAGTTATTACAATTCATCCTGGGGAAAACATGAATGTCTGTTTAAAATTTAATTGCAATCCTTCCAATAGTTGTGATGAGATATTTCAGTCTGCACCAAGCGGGAAGCTTCCAGTCTACAATATGAAGCGAATGCGGAAGTCCCTGAAACCTGCATTCTATTGAAAATCCAGCAGCTTCTCAGCTGATTTATTACCCCAGTAAACACTTTCCTGATGTGTTTATGGTCTCAGTCGCTAGTTTCAAGTCTTCTTCAATACAAAATGATGTTCATTTAGTAAATTATGGTCCCATTTATTTTAAAATAGACCAAAAAACAGAGTATGTTTCAGGGCGGGATTATCTATGATTGACAAGTCATTACGTTAGCGACCTGTCAATCAGGCTAGAACCGACTCGTACCCACGGCACTGTATAAATTTAACCAGCGCCATTGAAAAAGCTTATTAGGAGTTGGCTGTTCACTTTCTCTGGTGAGTACATTTAGTTTTAAGACTGTTCACTAGACAGTTGACAGTTAACATGAGTTACAGTTGCACCTAGCTAAGCAAGCTAGCTAGCTCCGCACACGGCCGTTAGCTCCGCCTTATCTTCACTTCCGGGCACTTCCTGGTTGCAAAAACTTGACATGGCGGCGCCCTATCGGCCAAACTCGAGGCTTCAAAACGGCAGTCCACAAACCAACGGGTGACATCACGATGACTACGTCCATTTCTTATGTACAGTCTATGGTCTGGACCAAAGTGTTGGACTGACCGACGGACACATCGACATTGCCATGCCTAAAGCCAAGCCGCTAATGTACCTACAAAATAAAAATAAAATATATTACGTGATAAAACGAAGAACAATACACTCAGGGACACACATGAAAAGGGCATTTTTCATTTATTGAGACATTCAGGTAGAGCACTTGTACTACTTCTTGGCAAGCATTCATACTGGTTGTTGTAGTCCTCCAAGAATTTCGACGTGAGCTTCTTAATAATAATGTCTGGAACACTCCCATACAGCAGTTTAGGGAAATTGGTCTTCACTTTACAGTCTTGTTCTATTCTGGTTCTCCATAAGTTGCAGTTTGTCATACAACATGCATAGAATTATACTGTATGAGCAACAACAATTCATAGTGTAAGCACAGAATTGATATAATCTGTGTCTGTACAATAGTCGGGGAGAAAGCAGATGATACACATTCTCCCACATTGTTATTCTTAGGAAGAAAACAGAATTGCCACCTTACATTTTTCTATGTGTCTGTCTTATCTCCAGGTGCAATGAGGGAAACAACCAGTCAGCATCTTGGAATTCATCCTCCCACTGCAACAGGCGTAGGGTACTTCCACAAGAAATGCAGAATGACCTGGAACACACATCCTCCCAGGATCTTCCTCCTCCACCTCCCCCATCTCCCTTGCCCCATCCCCATTCTCTTCCCCTACTGGAGAAACACCTGCCCATAGTGACCAACTCTAACGGTCGCTCTGACCTGTTAGGGCGGGGGTTGAGCCAAGGACTAGGGCCAGGGCTGGGGGGCTCTGGGCAGGGCATAACATCAGGACAGTGCCGGGGTTTGGGTGTAGGTGACAGCGTCCCCGGCCTGGGTATGGGCCGGAACCCGCTGGTTCAGGAGCTGTCAGAACTGGAGGGTCAAATCCTCGTAATCAAGCAGCAGCTGCAGTCAGCCATGAGGCGGAAGAGAGAGTTAGAACAGTACCAATCAGAAAACCAGCAAGCAAACCAGACTGCACCCAGTCAGCCCACTACGCACCAGTCTAACCAGTTTGCTCACTATACCCAGTCCCACCAGCAGACTAACCAACACACAAACACGCTCCCAGAGTTCTGAAGCTTTTTTCCTTCGTTCTGCCCAGAGAAACCTGGTTAGACATGGGACTAGATTCCCGAAACCTCCTCTAGGTTCTGGAAAAGGATCCATGTCTGCGTTTTAAAGATGGAACATTTTCAGATTTCTGGAAGCTGAATCCTCAGTTCCCTCGAACAATGGACTGAAATGTTCACCAAGGATCAGATCATGCTCTGTAACTCCAGCAGAACATTTTCTGACTTCTGGAACATGACAAGAACATGGACAAAGGTGAACCAGGCATCCTGAATCAAATCTGTTCTCACTAGTTTATTGCTGTTACTGAAGAGCTGTGCAAACTGTCCTCTTCTTGACTTCCCTTCCCCCATTTTCTTTACCTCATTTTCACCTCCTTCTGGTCCCTTCATTGTTTCCTTTCACATCCATTCCTACTTATCTCTACTCCTTGCTCGTGTCCCTCTCATCCTTTCCATCTAAGCTGTGTCTCTTCAAGGGTACAGATTTGCTTGCCATGATGATAATCTTGATCATAGATATGACAAGTCTTTGGTATTTAAGCTTAATGGGCTAATTCACCTGAGTCCTATGTTGAGACTTATTGAGAGTGTGAATGACCTGAAGTTGAACCTAGCCACTCAAGTCTTTGTGTCCTCAAGTCTTGCTGAATCCTTGCATCTTTGAGGGGGAAGGAAAAGAACTACAACTGCTGGTGATTGGTTGGTTACCATTGATAACCTAATGTTTTGGCCTTTGACAATTTCAAATGCATTCAATTTGGCTTAGGTCATTTATTTCTGAGGGTTGGTGGGGTCAAATGTTATGAGCAAAAAACAAAAAAAGATAAAGCATCAGCAAGACACCTCTGTATTCATCATAAGATGCCATCATTCATCTGCTTGGCATCTTGTGGTGGATTATAGGACAATACAAAATATTTTTTAGGGATCTCTGTATGATGTTGTCCTGCACTTCACTGATGCACTTCTGTAGAAAGCGGCACCTAATGTACAAGTCACAATTTAACATGCCAGAGTCTGACTTGTGGTCTAGATGTTTATCTTTTTCATAATAGCTTCGGGATTATAAACAACACAGGATCTAAAGTGGAAATAAATCCAAGAGTTTTCAGGTTTTTCAGTCAGGGACTCAAACCAGAACCTTTTTACCCAGCCTCTTGAGATCATACCGGTGCTCTTCTAATCTCTTAACAAAACAAATACAGGACAAATTCAGTTTTTGCTACAAGCCCATTGTTAAATTAAAAATATAAGTATGAACATAGACCACAAGTCAAACTTTGACATCTTATTTGACTATGATGATCATTCACAACTGAACACACTGAAACAGTCCCTCTGTGATGAGACCTGTTTTCTTGCATTGTTTCTGTTTGCGTTTGGATGTGTTCTGTTATTAAAATGTTACCTCTCTTCTTTGCACTTAATTTAATTAAAAAACATTTTTCTTGATATCCATCAAATGTTTTAACTACCTTACACATCGATACACAATATAGAAAGCACCATGTAGGATACTGAGTCTTTTACTCTTGTGCATAGTTGCACCTTAGTTCAGTTTTTAATTACAACACCTTCATAACCTTGAAAATGTTAGGTATGAAGCAACATATTTACTTACAAATGACTCATATCAAGACCTTGATGATTATCACACCCTTTTTTTAAGGACATAAAGGATGTGCATTCACTGATAAGAAGGTATGAAGTTTCCAGCTCTCGTAAGAGAGACAAAGCTGAGTCAATGAAACCAAAGGTACAGAACAATGACTGACATTCAGGGCACACCAATCAAACTATGTGTTTTCTGATTTTTTTTGTTGTTGTTGCCCATTGAGATTCAGCTGCAGTTATTTATTTCCTCCCTTATAAAAAGATTCCATTATGGTCTAAAAAATACCCTGCAGCTATATCCAAACCACTCAGTGCTTTGCTGCACACCTTGAAATGACATTTGGTTCACTCCTTCACTCATATTGCTAGGTGACAGCAATTTGGACAGGAAGGCATACTCAAAACAGCTATGGATGACATTTTATAAACACATGGCATGGTCAAATACTACCCCCCAACCCCCCAACCCTCCACCAGCCCACACACATACACACACACACCACACACAGACAAACAAAGAGTCGCTATCTATTTAGCCAGTGTGTCTGCAGGGTAAGCGCAGGCTGTCACAGCTGAAATGAATACCTGACAGAGCAAAAGAGCAAGTGCACTGGCTGAGCTGTCAGCTTTCTTTGTGTCTCTGTGTGTATATGCCTTGCTTAGAGGTGACATAAACATCACTGAAGTCGCTGCTGTCGTAACAGGATGATTCAACAGTAAAACTAAATAAGACCCTGATTTTAGCATATCTATGCTCAATTCTAATAACTTGTCTGGGTAGCATGTGCGGTTGGACAGGGGTGTGGCGAAAGAAGGAAAGGCCTGCCTCACAGGATGTGACACTTGGTAGGTGGGACAAAAATAGTCATATTCATGTTGACTTTTTGGGGGCCTGTCTAAACATAGGCTTGCTAAAACATCACTTTGTTCTCCTGACTTGTTCTCAGAGGCAACAATATAAGGCATCAGGCATCTCCTTTGAAATTGCATATATTAGCATTGTTAGGAGGTCGCAAAATAAATGTCAGTTGTGTTTTTGCTAAGCATTCCATTATTATAAACTCAGAATCTATTGAGTGAAATTATCCTGTGATTGTCTATTTACTTTAACTCAAGCATCATGATTGGGTACATAATTAAAGTACATTTAAAGCAAGAAGCTTTTTTCCTTTGAACTGAGCCTCCTATGAAGCACCTACCGCTAGACTGTGTCCCCGGGTACACTTGCTTTTAACTATGCTTTCGCGTACGCAAGATGGCTACCAGGCATATTCTACGTTCGTTTGGAGCGTAGGCTGTGCACATCTCCAGAAATTAACACTATGCGTCTGCAAGATGGACATGGGGGCAGTATGTTGACCTGACAGGTAGGTCAGCAGCAATCTACTGTTCAATACACCAGCCCGGGTGGCGGCGGTATGCAGTTGGTTTGCCAACCACCATTAAACACAAAACAAGAAGAAGGTCAGCAGCAGACTTAAAATAGATTGATTATAGATTTATTATCTATTTAGACTTATTATTATTTATTTCCTTAAATATGGTAGTAAGGGTATAAAGGGGTAGGAGTACATAAGATTTACTTCTTCCTACTCCTTTTTGCACATGTAAATAGAGGTTTTTAAGTACTGGAAAGTATGGACTTTTTCTTTGTTGTTTTTTTGTTTTTTACCACTATTTTTTGTTTCATTGATTTTTATTTTTTTAATTTTATTTACATGTTCAAAATAAAGATATCAAATAAAAAAAATAAAAAAAATCAAAGTAGGAGATTTATGGCGGGATGTTTACAATAAAACTCCTGGAGCTAGTCCGCAGTCACTGAGATCGTTATGATGTCTCATTAGATCATACCTCCTAGAGTGTCGCTATGTTTGGTTTGTGCAAATTCGCAGGTTGTCAAGGAAGATAATCCGGTGTCGGTGATGATCCGGCCCTGATCTGCCCCCTAGTGGATTCACGTTTAATCCTCCAGGTCCACACAAAGTACGTAGGAACAATGCCGTTTGCATCACCAACGCCTGTCTATGCCTACGCACTGTTAAAAAGCAAGTATGTTGGGGGCCAAAATACATGTTTAGAAATAGAGTCACATTACACTTCCATCCTACAAATACTTCTGCCTCCCATTCACTTCAGTTGAAACCAGAGTTCAGATTTGAGCAGGTCTGACCATGTGGATGTGCACAATAGAAACAGTGCTTTAGTGAAAAACATTTTTCTAGTGTGTGCCCAGTCTCACAACTTTTTACAGTTTGTCATCACTCTGCTCAGTTTTTATTGATTACCCACACTGGAAGCAAGGCATCACATCCTTTGTCAGGGCTGAGTCCGGGGCAGTTTCGTTGTTTAAGGCTGTAGATGAGCCACGGTTTACATTAGGGCCAATCACAGAAGAGAAGGTGGAGGACAGACCCACTCCCTACAGCTCCCAGCAAGGTAATACTGACTGTATTAGGAGATTAATTAGGCTGCTGTTTCTATGTTTCTAACTTTTTATATTGCTTGTTTTTTATGGTAAGAAAAAGACAGTTACCATTTTGAGCATTCTGACACACAATAAAAAACAAGAGAACACATTGTTGCTACTGACTATTTAATTTGTGGACAAACCAAGAAAAAAATATATGTAGCATTTCAAATGAAATGCTATTTTTTTTTGTTCTTAAAGTAAAAGACGATTATAATCACAATGATAATGAGTATAGTTCAAATCATGAATATTTATAAAACATCTTGACTTCTCCATGCTGGGCTTATCTTCCAATGGGAAATGGAATCACAACATTGCATCACAATCCACTGGTGGGTCGGGGAGAGGGAGGGGTGCATCAAAGAGGAAAAGTGAAGCAGGAGTCATTAGCCTGGTTTCCATTAAAACGGCTAGCCAGGCCTTAAGTAAGTCACTCAGTTTCCCTCAAAGAGCATTTCTGTCTCTTTTTTTCTTTTTTCCATGTATCTTATGAGGATGTCTTCCATTGGGATTTCTGTTAAAATTGAATCGTAAAGCCATACCAGTCAAATCTTCAGGTAGATCTGGCACAGGCTAGCCCCACTAGACCTCTGGAGAAAAATCCCTATTAACATCACAGTGAATCAGGAAATTGGGGTGAAACACAATCATAGTGAGAATGTCAACCAATCATATTTCATTTTCATTGTGGCTGATTATATGGCACTGCAAGTGCCAAACCCCATTTTCTGACCCGTAGGATGTCACTGACTCTTCCTTGTCATTTCCTCCAAAGGGGAGAGGAGTCATTCCCCAAAACACCTAAACTGATACCAAAACATATCCAGGTTTACAGCAGGCAAACAGGTCCAAATGGATCATACAGTAATAGTCATACAGATTAACAAAATCTTTACAAAATATGACCTGACATGGTCAATTAATGTACAGAAAGAGATAATAAAAAGAAGTATTCTGTCTTTTTTTCTGTACAAATGACAAACATCACAGAACAACAACATCAATATTTTTTCCATAATATTTTTCAGACTGAGGGGCATAGATGTGGTGATCAATGCAGCAAGTCACCTGACAGGATGTGATGTAAAACAGGGTGGGTCAGCTGACAGGAAGTGTGCAGGTTTAACACCGTCAGTATATGCTATAGCACTCGCTCATACAAAATGTACAAAACACCGTCCTCTAACTACAAACAGCACACAATGGAGGGAAAAATGTCCCACGTTTCAAATGGTTTCAAATATCTGGAAAAACAATCTGTGCTTAAGTTTGCCTTGTAATATTTTTGCCATAGATGCAATCTGTGTGCCGTGGCAAGTTGAACTGAGCATAGCCCAACTAGATGAGAACCATTAGAAACATGGTGTATTTTGTCCCCCAGGTGAATTAAACAGATATATCAGTAGTGTTTTTTGTGAAGCATTCGGAGCCACGTTGCATGCGTCCTTGTCATTGTGTCTGGAAGTGCTGTGGAGACGCAAACGTGACCCGGTGCTGCCCCCTTAGTCATGTGACCTCCGTCATCGATGCTGAATGGTTCTGTAAATGGACGTGGGGGGAGGGATGGGGAAAGTGGTATAAGGATTGAGATAAGAAAGAAAGTTAAAGGAAAGCAGGTAGGAGAGAAAAAATATGTGGAAATGAAAAGGTAGAAGAAATCATTGTCCACCACTATCGGGAGTGCTCTGTGTGTGAGGTCCTGTATTATTTCTCTGCATGTGGGAAGGAGGACAGGGATGTAGTGCAAAATGTCATGCCTGTATGTTCTTTTGAACATGTGTTATTGCTTTGTGTAAACAGAAAGAAAGAAAGAAAGAAAGAAAGAAAGAAAGAAAGAACAAATGGTCAACCTGATACTGATACTGAAGCTCTATATTTGGTTGGTAAATGTAACACCCCTTCTCCATAGGGAATTCTGAACACTAGAACCGCCAGGGTTCGTATACCTATAACCGCCAAAGCGGGTAAAATTTACCCGCTATAAAAATGCTTTGATTTTGTGATTATTTGTGCTACCCACAAACATTCAGCACCTTGGCTGTGCATTTCCCATAAATACCATCCCCACATTTCAGGCATTTTCAGAATGTTTTATTCAATTCGATTATTTATACCTTCACCATGCAGGTCGTTCGCCTGCACTTTGCATCTGTGAAGATCATGTCCACACGCAGTGGCTCTTTTGATGTCATCCACTCGCTGCTCTTGTAGATGTTATAGCCTGGTTATATTCTAAACACAGCTTGAATTTAAATGCAGCATACAATTTAAAAAAACGCCTGTCTGTTGTAGTGTTTTATAGGCAGTAATAATAATAGCCTAATAATGTAGGCTAGTTCTTACTGTTCTGCTTGTTTTTTTCAGACCCCATCTGATATTCAGAAAATTACACATAGCTACAAAAGTTTGCAGTTCCAAGCAAAAGCATTTATTTAAAAGAAAAAATTATAATCAATTCCAAAATTCAAAGTAGATTTTTACAAAACGGAAAAATGTATAATGATTACTTTTGCCCAAAAAATACACAGCGTTAGAAAACTATATAGCCTCTGCAGGTCAAAAAGCACACGAGGGAGCTGCACGCTGTCTTGACCGCAAAACACACCTCGATCACAGAAAAACTAGGCTACAGCTGCATTAGTTTTGATGATCATGTAGGCTACCCAAAAGCTATAGGCCCTAAGCATTGCTTTTATGCATGTTTAGTTCATGCAAGTGGATCGCTGTCAGATAATGACCCGTCAGATGCAGAATCAACCCAGGACACATTGCTCAGCACCCTCCGTCAGACTCTCCTTCACTCATTGCGCTGAGCAAGTACAATACCTGTAGTAGAAAAGGCGTTGCCAACAGCAACATAGAATGCTTATATAAATGCGGGAAATGAGGGGTAAATTTTAACCGCTGGCACTTACAGCCTAAATGCCCATTTTTGAAATCTGGCTTTATCTTGACATTTTTTAACAATAGGGGGTGCTACATAACAAACAAACTACTCAAAGACTCAGGGAATTGAATATTATATTGAAACCAAGTTACATACAATCGAAAAACAGGTGCGGGTAAATCTGACCTGTTGGCGGTTCTAGTGTTAAAGTAACATTAAAGTGAATTACAAGAAATTACATTAACAGCAGATTACAGTACAAACCAGATAGACTAAATTCAAAGTAACTGAAGAGGGATTTTTGTTTTTAACTCAGTCTTGAGGGAGCTGCAAATGAATTGAGGGAAGATAATATGCATCACAGAGATTAAGTTACTGGGATGCCAGGTGACATGTTCTGAGGTACCTGTGCGCTGAGGGTCTCCAGAGGGCTCTCTACACGGGGGAAAGTCATCAGAGGCAGGCCACGGTAGTCTTCAGTTTTCTGTTTAGCTGCTGCACTGTGGACGCCTTTGAAGTTGTTCACAACACATATACCCTGTGAAGGATGAGGAAAGTTCAACATGAATAGCAAAGTAGGTTACCGATGACACAGGCTGACTTGGAAATGAAACATCAAGGATTAACGGGAGAGTTAGTTTCAGCTACGACATTCTGGCCTTGTGACTGGTATTTTACAAAAGTTACAAACCTAAGGTGGACCCAACCAGGCTGGATCCACATTAGGTTTTTGCATTAGGTTATTAGAGATTAAGTTTAGTGAATACATGACGAAGTTTAAACTTAACCATACCCAAAATATTTAACCTTCATCCCCCAAAACTGTCTAAATGTTATAACGAGTATACAGTCATGCCAACATCTGCTAATTAGCACTTTAAAAGTACAGCTGAAGCCAATGGGAATGTCATTAGTATTACAGGTATTTGGTCATAAACCAAAGAATTAGGCAGACAGAAAATCTGATTGTGATGCTGGACGAAAGACCACCAAATAAATCCATCTAAGAGTTGTTGGGACATTTCACTGAATGTCTGTTCATCAGATATCCATCAGATATTGTCAGGACATTTCAGTCTGGACTATAGTGCTGGACCAACAGACTGACATTGCAATCCCTATAAAAAATAATGCCTTGATAAACACCACACACCAAATAATATGTACAGTTGCACAGCACTGCAGGTTGTCCAGAAATTGTACGAGTCTCTAAGCAGAGATCCAAGGATGTGTACATGCTGTATATTTGGTCCCTCAAGACACATTTTAACTTCCTATTATCAGACAAAGTTTATTCAACAGATGTAACACAGTTATCTGCAGAAACACCTAAATGTAGCTTGAGTATCATAACATTGTTAAAAGAGAGAATGTCACTTAATGTCTATATTAGATAGATGAGATTTCTTATACCTTAAATCAGACTGCCTGCCAACCCTAGTGTCCATCTAGAAGGAATTCAAAGCACCCACGAGATTTTGGGAGAAACGTGATCATATTTTTTTGGCTTCGAACAGTTATTGCTGTAATATAAAGTTTATATGGATATAAAAGCTCAATCAGAACGTTGTATGAGTCTACAAAATTCAACCATCATTTAATGCAGTCAATGGACATGCTCCGGGCGGCTCTTCTTTGTTGCATGGCACTACGCATGCAGAGGCCTTGTTTCTTCATTTATATGTCTGTTAAAATTCTTGTAAATTACAGTTACTTATTCTAGTTCTTTTAACAGCAGAGACACTACCAAGGTTGCAGCATTTCTGTACTCTTCCATGGACTAGTTAATCAAAGAAGGCAGCCCGAGGGAGAATCTCCCCCCCAGGCTGACCATGCCCTCAGGCAGTGGCAAAGGAGAAAATGAAGCGGGGTGATTCGCTGCAGGGGGATGCTCAAGGTTTCCTTATTTGTGGCAGTTCATGGACAGTGCTTTTCTAGTGCTCCCAGACCAAGCAAATGAAAGCTGCTGAGCCAAAATCTAACAACGACACTCAGCATTTAGCATCACCGTTTCACAAAAACATATGAATTTTGTAGAAAAATGTAAAGTACTTCTAAACGTTAAGTTGATTAGGCTGGTCATGGGCAAGGCAGAAATGTTCAAAGTGCACACCATTGGGCTCAACTCTACACTGACACTGACACGTTGTTTTAACACGGCTGTTGCTGATCTACCCTTGGATAAAAAATATTTTAAGCTACAACCATCCTGCTTGTTTAAAACACATTTCAGTATGGTTTCCACTTTCTTGTTTTCACTCAACTGAATCGCAGCCCCAAAGGCCGTGGAAGACTGCTTTCTTTTCATTTTTGCATCTTGTCATCCATTCTAAGTTGCCAGCTATTGTCTCAGGTGAGCCAAGTGAAATTTTTGCTTTTTGCCATGGAAATGCTGAAAAATCTTATTTTAGCTTTCAAATAAAAGTTGCATACTTTCTCATAAAATGAGACGAAGAGAAAACAAGACGACTTGGAATCTTGGAACGCAGCCAGAAAGTGCCTCTACTTCAATTGGACACCTCTGTCTCCTGATGTGGCCAACATCCTCTGCACCTCCTCACATGATTAACACTGATCCTTCAATCTGCTGGCGGACGACTGTCCTCTTTTAAGACCAAAGGCAGATGCTGTTTGATGAGTCGATTCAGCTCACCTCTCTGTGAGCATTGATAGCACCGGGATTTGAGCTGTACCTGCTTTCTACTCTTTTTTGTACCAATTAATTTCCCTCAAGATAGTACTCCATCAAATTGCCTCGGTTCTCAGATGACAAGACCATGATAAGCTTCATCAGGACCACTGGGTAAATGCGTTCACTTCATGGTTTGCTGATAATATGCTTGAAATGAGCAGGTCCAAAGCTGCTGAGTTGGTGATTGACTTTCTTGTGTTCATCTTTCCCTGGAGCTCACTGACTCAATGTATGTAAATTTTTATAGGTCAGTCACTGGAAGCTTATATCCTGCATCAAAGAGTGGGTGTGGTGGCTCCTCCTCCTCATGGTCCAAAGACAAGCTGCTTCATGTTGACCACATCACCACACATCACCGGCCTTTAGCTTTCTCCTAAGTCCACAAGAGCAACAACAAGAGCAGGTGTGATTGCTAATTACTCCCGCAGGAAACTCTGTTAAGCGCCTCTTCAGACCAAAATCTGAATATCTGGACTTGTCCTCCCCATCCTGTAGAGCTGTCTGTAAATCTCACTGCTGTCACTCTTTATAGCCCCACACTTTCTTAACATCAAACATGGATTTAACCAATCATCTTGCACTACCACTATGTCTGCACAAACATTTAATACTTTAATCATCTAATGCAACTCATTGCCCTCAGCATCTAGGTGCAAAACAATACAATTTATTAAATATTTCTAATTGATAGCTGTAGTAAATCGAACTGCTTTAAAATGTGAAAAGCGGCTAGTTTTAATGCTAATATTATATTGTCATATGTGATGTTCACTGTCAATCCAAAAACTGGTTGTCAGTCCAACACTTTATTTCGCCTTCATAAACACACTGGACAAATGATCTTCTTAGCTGTACTTGCTCTCTATATAAGGTGCTGTTGTCATGTAAGTTGTGTTAGCTTGGGGTGTTTCTCTGCTGTGGTATAAATTCCCATACAACCTTCAAATAACCAGACCATGTTTGATCACAGTAGTAGCAGGACATCTGCGGGGTTTCCCTGTAAATACACATAACAACACTGGTTCTCTTTGTTTGAATCAAAAAGCTGTGAAGCCAGCCGCCAGCGAACCAATGAACAAGCAATGATCCAGGGCCCAGCGGCAATTACCCGTAATGAAGCCTCTGAGACTGTTAAATACATCTTTTTTGATTTGTGGGGGTTTCCCTTCACCTTACTTTCTCCTCAGTGGGCTTTCTGCTGCAACCACAAAAACAGCTTGAGGGTTTGAGCTCTTTATCACGTCTCTGCATTTAAACACTTAGCATAAACTTTAACAAAGCCAATTTCATTTTTCAGTGGAATACAAGCTAAGACATGTTGGATTAAATGTTCACTAGTTCCCTTAACTGGATCTCTCCTGTGGTGTCCGAACAATAATGCTGCGATGCTGTGTTGAGAGGAAACCCGCTTGACACTGTTCTTGATCATAAAAGTTTATTAATCAAAGAGTTCAGCATCAATTACAAGCTCTGCAGCAGCTTGGAGAGTGACCCAGCCCGATGACCACTCTGTCTCTCTGTACATCAAACATAGCTTATATAGGATATGTTTAGGTATCTGTCAGGTACCATAGCAGGGTTTGAGTCTGCAAAGTAAAAGGTACCCATAGAAGGGTACAGTACTATTTTGAGGTAACAAAACAAGGGGTTAGAGGTCAAATTCTATAGAAGGGTTCAGTCCCTACATAACCATCAAACACTGCTCTCCCCGTAGAAGGTCACTGACTCTCTGTCTTGCTGCTACAGTGCTATTTTGAACTGTTATGAGTCAAATGCATAAATATTGGATACGACACTCCCTAATCACTGAATTAAACACAACCACTATTTCAAACTAGTGTTTCCCTCAACCTTCTTCTCACTTTTGGTCCTTCTGCCTTTCACTACCCTTCCTTACTGAGCTCTTTGAAAACCAGGGCAACTGTTGATCACAGTAGAAATCCAGGTGCAACCTTTCATTATTTTTCTCTCGTCCTCTTTCCCCCAATCAACCAGTGCGTCCTTACCTTTTTCTCTCTATCCTAACTCACCTGTATCTGAACTTTCTTCAAGCTGGCTATAAACCATGCTTTATCCTGTTTCACATGCTCGCTCTCAACTCTTCATGCCCTACTCTTTTTAGCTTCTTTACCAAATTAGTCTTTAGGGACTCATTACACATGCCTGAATTAATACACAGCTAACTTCAAACTATACTAAAATACAAAAACAAATCTGATGTTCATATGAATATTAGTACATAAATGTGTAATAAAAATGGCACCAAAACCATTTTGCAGGCTTTCTTAAGGGCTGTAGCCTGAATTAATCATTTAATTTGTGGTTTGGGTCACTTCCAAAGTGGAGTTGGAAATTATTATTATAATTTGAAAATAAGACATGACCAGAATCCACCATCATCTTTTATTTTCTCTCCTCTCCTCTAATCCACCCTCCCACACTCATTCACCATCCTCACCAGAAACAGAGCAACTGCTGATCCCAGTATAAATCCAGCCACGACGTCCGAACAGTGGTTTCGGTACTCTGAGACTCGGTTGAGACCCGCAAGAAAGGCAGAACAGAGCGTGCCCAAACAGAGCACAGGCTTGGCCAGGCGGCTGGACTTGGTCTTGATGGTGCTGGTGATATACATCTGCAAAGGGGGGTTAGAAGCCAGATTAAATCAGACCAACAACTTTGAAAATGCAAAAGATCATGAAAAGAGCCCCTGTTTCTCTCTTTAGGTAGAGCAGACCAGAAATAATCTCATGCAGAGCAACTGGAGGTGTTCCCACCAAAATGGAGTCAAATATTTTTACCATTTCCTGACAGCACAAAGCCTCCATTGCATAGTAAAATGGTTAAGGAGAGATGTCAAACACTTACATCATATGAGTGAAATAATTCTCCAAAACAAAGAGTTTTTTTCACAGAGAATAAAAGATTTCAAGACTAACCTGATAAGGGAACCTGTGATTGTTGTGAGAAGACAGTGAGAATTTGAAAATATACACTCTTTCTACATATGTTCTCGCTTTTTGAACTTTTACCTCCTCCCATGGGAACTGAGAGGTTGTGCGTCAACAATCTTTTCCATGTATTCGTCTTGCTCCTGCTGATAAAATCTGCACCTCTGCTCTCTCTTTCGCTTTTCAGCAGCTGAGCCCCTCCGTTACTATGATGTGAAATAGTAGCTCTTCAAATAGCCCTTCAAAAAGGCATTCTTCATGTGTTCCTCCAGGCAGTTTTCTAAAAATGCCTGAATCAGCCTAAAGCTTGTCTGAAAAATTACTCAGGACACTTTCAATAAATATTAAGTCCCTCCTTGCTGGTTACATGTATGTTGCACCCTTTTATAGGAAAGGTTCTTTCTTATTCAAAGCCTTTTTAAATTACAGATCCAGAGTGTAACTTTAATCCGTCCGGGCCAAAAAGATCTATCCAGCTCTAATTGCTTGGGTGTTTCTATTTTTTCAGTATTCCAAAAAAAATCCTCCAAGGTGTAAATGAATTACATTCAGTCCCAAATGAGTAACTCTAGTGCCACAAATAAGTTTGACATTGATTTTAAATTAACTGTGCTCAGGTTGGGTTGGAAGAAAATAGTATAGTATATATTTGCTGTATTTATGTACATATATATAGCCTTAATTTGATTTAACTTCACCAATTACACATACTTAGATTTAGAAGTTAGTCAACAAACTGCATGACTAAGCCTCAAAGTTAAAGACTTCATTCCCTTTAAACAGGCAACTTTTCTCACCTTTAATCTAATGACACCCACATGCATGGTCCTCATACTATTACATTACTTCACACATGATATTTTGACTTTAATACAAGTGTGAAATGGCAGGTTACAAATGTTGGGTTGTTCTAAAGTCGGAGGGAAAGGAATAAGGTGTTTACACGGAAACAATGGTAATTTTCCTAGAAAAAAAGATCATGTGATCCCATACCATATGGCACAAAATAAGCAGATCAATCTATATCAAACTATCTTTACACAATGTGTAAAAGTGAAATGTTATGTGATGTTTTTTCCATTGTTTAAACCCCTCTGTCTGTAAAATGCCCACAGCAAACTTCATTATAGTGCCTACTGCTCGTGTCCATTCTTCTCACCGTCAGGTAAACAGCAGAGTAAACACTCAGCGAAGCGTCCTTGGATGGAAACGACCGCCGTGCGTTCTCCACGACAACGGGGTTCCCGGTGCAGATGTTGCCACTGATGATAAACTGGTGGTTAAAACGACACTCAGTGCCGGTATAGTTGGGCTTGCAGACAGACAGGAAGTAGGGCGAGAGACCTCCCGTCACCACCTGGCCTGCGTTGACGAAGATGTCTGTGGCAAATAGACCGAACGCAAACACACCTGGGGCACACAGACACAACAGATACACAATGAGAATTTATGACAAATAAAAAAGCCCACACATTTATACATTATCACCTCATATCCGGGGCTGTCTGGCTCCCAGTGCTGGCACATAAGCTATGAACTGTCATTAAGCAGAGCTAAACCCAAGAATATCTAAAGTTTACATTACATTTATTCCCTGAAATATGTCTACTGTGATTTTTTTATTTATTTATAACACAACATAAATGTTGGAATCAAATCAAGTTAAAATGTTAGGTAAGATGAGTGGACAACAGGCAGGGAAAGAAACAAACACAACAAACACACCAAAATCGCACCTAATATGAATGATTGCACTTCAGCCCTCCAACCCTGACCAGTGTCTGCGTCTGCATTCCTTTTGCAGTGAAATATGACTGCTGATTATCTGGCCTGCTTAGCCATGAAATTACTATGCTTTGTATTCTCATCCAGGGAGGGGGCTGTAGAGGGCTTGGGTAGGGGGAGGGGCACGGGGGGTTTCGAGTGCCTGTGAGGGGTACAGGGACACGATTGTGTGAAGGGCATTGAAGGGGAATAGAGAGGGGGAATTAGGGTGAGAGGAGAGGAGACGGGAGGGAGCAAGAGAGCGGGAAACTAAAAGCCTCGATGATCCTACAAATTTGAGAGAGATTGTTCGGGAGCAGACGGAAATATAAATCATGCGAATTGCCTAATGAATTTCTGATGAGTGTTTTATGAATTGAAGGGGTATTATTTAAAAATGAACAACACAGTTCTAATTATGCCAAGAAAGTCCAGCAGACGACCTCCCTTACTGGAACAGACAGCAAAGAGTTTGCCCAGATCTACTCAAGCTTTACGGAAAAGTGGCTGTAAAAATGTAAATTCAAAGGTTTCAGGTGGATGTCTTGTAATCCATTTTAGTAAAGCGATACATGTGTGAGGTTACAAACCTTACCTTTAATTGTGCTATGAAGCAGCCCAATTGTAAGAAAGAAAATCTTTTATATGGATCCTATAAGGTCCAACATGTTTGCTAAAGCTGTTTAAATTCTGTTTTAGTGGCTAATGCAGTTTTAGAGAAGCTGCAGTAAAATGCATCACAGCTGGACTTGATCCATTTGGCTTCCCTCACTGAAGAATTACTGAAATCTGTTCAGTCAGGCCAGGTCGCTGTATTTAAACTGGAAAGCCTCAACCAGCAAGTTTGCCTCAGCTTACCTACCTAAGATTAAATCAAAGCAGATGGTGTGGTCAGCCAATCAGGGTCCAACCACGTCAAAACCAGACGCATAACAGGACATAACCAGCTCCAATTAACACTTTATTCTCAAGTAACAAACACGGAAGATCAAAATCTGCTGATCTATGCAGTATTTGTGGACAACCTCAGATTCAAATGTGTAGAAGAAGCTGCTGCTGCATCCTGGCCAACCTTGTTAACCTGATCTTATAAATCTCTCTTATGACCTGTGTCTGACACAACAGGAAGACGGCTGATCCATATATATCCACATATATCATGTTATCCGCAGGTTGTGGGAAGTTTGCTGGTATATTGCTTTTGTCCCTGTTGAGGGTTCCACTCTTTTGTCCTTTAGATGATCATTAGTGCTTCGGGAAGTCCTTTTTTACATGACGCTAGAAGTGTTTTGAACATACAAAAAGGGAATCTTAAACGCCAAATCCTGAGGCTCTGAATCATCAGGGTGACTGTTTGAATTGGTAGCTTTTTGCATTGGAGCTCCCCTCACAGGTGACTGACAGCACCCACATTCAGCTGTGACCTTAGCCATGATATACAGCATGTTGCTTCCTGGTTAAAAGCTTACTGATAGACTGTGAAAGCCACAGTAACATTCATGATGTTGCAACCTTATAAACAGAATTAATTTTTTTATATATAGTTTTTTATACTAAATTGAAACAGCAGAAGACTCTTAAACAGAATCCAACACTGACTGAAGAAAGTCAAAAGCAGCGCTCTAATATCACTGCTTTATGATCGGTGATACAATAACTGAAGTGCATACTGATATGCATTTAAATAATGATGCGATCACAGAAAACAGACCACAAAGTCAGTGAGTAAGTTGTACTGAGCTGAATGAAATGATTAGAATCGGCAAAACTATCCTTATTTTGTGGTATAAGATATTAATTTAATTCTACTTAAGAGTTTTCTCTATGAACAGGTTTTAATATGTTGTTTATGAAATGAACATTTACAAACAAAATGCTGAGACCAGACTCCTGTCTAAAAAGGTTCCAGCAGCACTTCCATACTTCATTCAATATTATTATATTGTACCCTGTATGGTAAATGTATCCCATAAGATACACTCAAAATTCCTAAACTAGTTTTGATATGTGTTTCTTCATGATGGAGTGTGTTTCTAAGTTGTCAGCTGTAACATGAAGGAGCGGTTTGACTTTTTGGCATGCTAACTTTCTTACCTATGAAACGTACGATGCGGCGGATAAGGGGGTTGAGGTAACAGCAGTCTCCTGTCACAATGGTTTTCTCCTGGGCCAGGAGAGCTTCCCTCGTTGATTTCATCACGTACATGGACACCTCTCCGATGAAAATCTACACAAACACACAAAAAAAAAAACAGAAAGAGGAAGAAATTCACAAAGATTCAGAGATCAAACACAAAGAGCAAAAACAAACCCCACATAGACAAGGAAGAAAAGAAAACATGAAGTTAGGCATGCCATTACAGGGCAAAAGAACATTTTGCCCCGTGTCTGGCCTGTGTATATATACTGTGTCTTAATACAGCCTTTCTTCGGGTCCATTATATTGTAGACATTACATCAGGTCTAATGGAAAAACTGCTGCTGGACACACAAAATGAAAGTCATTGCCAGCTGCCTTGAGTGATGCAGGCTGCTACAAAAATATGTGCGTGTTTATAAGTGGGAGTGTGTGCATACAGTAAGTGCATATGTGTGTACACATGTGTCTGTGTGTGTGTTTGTGTTTATAAAAGAGTTTGTTTTGAGCCCCAGGACAGGTAACAAAACTCCTGCATTTTCCTCCATCCCTCGTGAAGGCTATTTTTTTATTATCAACATGTTCTTGTGAATGCAACTCTAATCTATTTCTTTCTTTGTGACTATGAGCAGCAGGAGCAAATGGTCTTGTGATGTTGGAAAACTCAAAAAACAAAGAAGTCACATGAAACTGAATAGGTTGTTTTTAAAGCTCTGCACTGGATTCAGTCCTGTCTGGGTTTGTCAGCATGAAGCAAGCTGATTAATATTTTCAAACACTTTTTACACTGGATGACGACTGACGTAAAGCATGCAAATACCAAATGAAACTATCATTGAATGCATCATGACAGAAAAATCCATCTTCTGATGCATAATGACCTAGAAACATCTGCCTTCAAAGGCAACACAACCAAAAAAGGTGTTTATCTTCAAATAGACTGTAAGTAGAAAAGGCAGGCAACTTATATCATGCAGTTTGGTCATGGCTGAGCAGTGGTTGTAACTAATCAAAATTCAATTTGCAGAGGCTGAAAAGAAGGTGTAAGTGACGAAGAAGGTGTAACACTTAACTAACATACCTTCACTGCAGGCTGTTGTTCAAAGGGAAATGTATGATCTAAATATAAACACAATTATTCATGGGCCTCTTTCAGTATCATGTGTAGAACACATAGTCAAAAGCATGCATATACAGAGAGCCCACAAAAAAATAAACAGACCTTTGCTATGCTGCATGTGAAATTTAGGTCGGTTTTGCCATGATGCAAGATCAAAGGTACTCCATTCAGTTACTGGAACTTAGAACTTTCAAAATAACTTTATTCCATTCGGGTCCATGAAATGCTGCTAATCAGGGAGCCATTTTCAGATACTTTCCCTAAATGACGACTTTAACATTTTCAAACCACTGGTAATTGCATTGAAGTATTTATCTCACTAGAGTCTGCCTCAGCGCTGAAAAGGTTAGTTACCACTGACTGATCATCTTGTTTCAACTCATGTAACCCCCCAGTCTCCAGTATGCAAGTGTCACGAAAACTGAACTGAAATGACTGAAAACAACTCTTTCTAAACGTACCATGTCAGAAAACTGAGGAACAACTTGGCATTCAACTGGCACAGTGTGTCTGAGCAGAAAATGAAAAGGTTGAACAACAGACACAAATAGAACATGCAAATCTTTCATAGGGCGCCTAATTGTTACGAGTAATTTGCCTGAGATGAAACGAACAGAACATACTTCTGGATCATATACTATCTTAATAACACTGACCCATCCACCAGTCTGAGCGGAGTTCGTAAAATACTGTACCTGTGACATGAGGACAAAATGACAGACAGTAACTGTCCACAGTATTTAGGAGTACCTTTTTTTGCATAGGTTTCACCCTGTTCATATTTGTTTTAACTCACACATTAAATGTCACAATTGTTCTCTGTCGAAAACCATAAATAATTCATGGCGTGGTTCGTTCCATCATACAGACTGCTGAAAGTAGAAATTTTTGATCAGATAATAATTAAGCATGCAGCCCTAGGCAGCAGACAACTTGTCTTGATTGTTACAGTTTAAAAGCTATTGATTATGTGTGAGGATCTTTTCAAATGTTAACGAAACAAATATCAGTAGTTCAAACTGAGTAAAGTTTATTTGGAAATATGTAATGCAGACTGAAAAAGGACCATGACAATGCTGTTATCTACCCATTCATCCAGTGTATCATTCGCGTTTTTGTTTAATTCATCTTTTATTCTATCAAATGTTAATAAATGGTAACAAATGCCCATTTGTTGTCCAAACAACAGCCCAAAACCCAAAGGTATTCAGTTTATAATGATAAAACTGAGGAAAGTGATGGCGGTGCAGTGGATAAGACACATGCTTTTGGTGTGATTCCCACTGCGACACATCCACCAACGTGTCCCTGAGCAAGACACTTATACTCCAGCGGCGTGTGACCACTGACGTATATATCAATTGTAAGTTGCTTTGCATAAAAGTCAGCTAAATGAGTGAATGTAATGTAAAAAGCAGTAAAATCTGTTGACTGATCACTTCATCTGGCCGAAGCTGAGGAGCAATGAGCAAGTGACAACCACCACGGCTTACCACAACAGGCTAAATAATACTCTTCTATCAATATTTTTCTGTAAATAATGGATCAAATGACTGTGTTTAATGTGATGTGTCACTTGCAGTGACGAACAGAGAATTGTCACCCAATTCAGTGTTTTAGCATCTTAATGTGTTTCAGCATATTGTTTTTGATGGCCTGCAGCTTTTCTGTTTGGTCCGCTCTCACCGCTCTCATGGGAGTTGTTTCCAGCAGCAGGCAGCTGTTTTCAGAAAACAACTTCCTATAAAACCCATTGTACACTTCCAACCAAGCACCAAATGATTGACTTACAAAGTTAGCGACTAGCTGTTGAACATAGTGGAACATTTAGCAGCTAAAGAGACAGATATTTCCTTCAGGAGTCATTACAGATTAAAACAGAGCTAAAATGAGAGTGAATATTGGACACATATTGAAACACGACTCCAAATGAATGCTAATGTTGGTCCACATCTGCTGGAAGTATAACTAGGGAAGTCTTTGCTCACATTCTCATCAACACATTCACTTTGTAAGGAGATAATATATAAAGTTGTTGTGTTTAGAGGTTGTTGTGCTGCCACGCAGTGGGGGTAAAAATCAATTAATGCTCCTTTTATGTCTTCTTAATGAGCTGATTATTTTCAGTATTGCTACCAAGACGCACATAAAAAGGAAGAGGAATTAGCCACAAAGGACCTAAATTGTCTCGAGAAACTTCTACAGTCTGTCATGGTGGTTTCTGCTCGCTACCTAAAATTAGTCAGCCACCTGTTTCTTTTGGATCCACACTTGACAAGAATAACATCATGCTTTTCTTATCTTGGCTCCGAGGGCAAAGGACTGACTTTCTGATGCCTGTCCACGGCTGAACAGATTTATAGACCGTTGCATGAGCATGACCTATCTAACCTCCACCGCCTGCCGTTGGTCCGGCCATGTGGAACATTTTGCATAAGTTACTGCCTCCCTGCTAATTGGCCAGCATCCCAGCTATGTCATCATTAAATCTGATTGGCTGCTTCTCCGGTTTATGACGCATGTAGAGATGGAGCGATACACAGCGTCAAGCACAACTTAAGCACCTGACGCAGCACTCTCAAAGGGCACAATTAAAAAGTTTGGGATAGCATACAGATGGCTAAAGAGGCCGTGAAATATAAAGGCCACATACAGGCCAATGAGAGAGAAAGAGAGCGGGGAAAGAGATGGAAATATAGCAGATGACCAGCAGTGCTAAACAAAACTTTAACAGCTGACACAGCCCTCTCTTAGGTGGCGTGTGTAATCAGGGACAAGCAGAATACAGGAAAGAAAGATTCATCTTATCGGGATTAATTAGATCTATATAAAACTACACACTAAAAATGAAACTGTGTAACCATGAGAGACAAAAGAGCACAACCACACTAATATATAAAGAAAAAATAGAATGTAGGAAAAAAATAGTTATACTTGAATGTGAAAAAATCAAATATGTTCCATAATTTTATTTACAATTTTTCCTGTGTACCAAGACATACACTTAAGTTGTTGGTTAGACATTCCAGCTGGTCTATGATGGCATTTCTTCTTTTTTTGTGAAGTAACCAGTGCAGAAGGTCTGTCAAAACTGCACACAGATGCACTCTAGTCAAATCAGCTGTAAATAATATTGTCTGTCATATTTCCTGGCCAATCAGAGCACTCTTCCGGATTTTAAACCAATTTATTTTATTGTGTATGTCAGAGTATGTGTGTGTGTGTGTGTTTGTGTGAGTGTGAGAGCGTGTGAGTACAGGTGTGGTAACACGGTGGACTGCTGATGCGTCTGCACACCAATTAGCCACAGGGAGAAAATGCAAGCTATAGGGTGTGTTTTATTTGTCCAATAAAAGTGACAATAATTCAGATCCTACTTCAGCCTAACATACCCGGTAACCGCACTCAATGTTTAGAGCCTGAGAGCAGGAACGAAATGTCCCAGATAATAAACCCAAAAAACGGGAGGCACAGAGAGGCAGCAGAACAGTAATATCTCATTACAAATAAATGGGCGGCGTGTGTCCAAGAACCAGACATCTTTAACAATCACATCCCTGATTAAGTGCCCCTTGAAATCATAATAGAAAAGGGAGATGACAGTTTGGAAAGGAACCTGGGATATAAAACTGGGACACATACAGGCTAAAAGCCTTTGCATTGTACTCTACAATTCATACAGATTTACTACATTTTAGATTTGCTGTAGAGCATTCAACAGAACATGACTCGTATTACTCAGCCAAGAAAGGGATGGGCATGAAGTAGTAGTTTGAAACACCAAATTCCATGATGACATGAAGAAATTACAGCATGCACACTACATATATCACCCCTGCTAACATCTATACAGTATGTACATTATTTAACGGCATGATATGCATTACATGATAATGCATAGGAAAGGTATAGTATTTGCACTACAGAATAGTGGGAGCGATGCAATTTTATAACATTGACCTATTTATCTCTAGGGTTTTGTGACTCTTTCTGTTTATATCTTTAACTCTGCGTTAAAGGAAGACACTTTCAGAAAATCAAGTCATTGTGAATAGATAATTATTCATGAATCAAATGCATTTAATATACAAATAAAAATAATTTCAAAATGTATTCAGCATTGGGTATTGACTGTAACAATACAAAGCACGTACAATGCAGAAAGACTATGAAAATTCTTACTGTTTTAGTTGAAATGTCTGATAGCTACACTACATGGTGGATATGGTGGTTTTGATAACATGGGTAAATAGCTACAACCCATAAATGCTCATTTTTGTAATTATTGTATATTATTGTTGTTGCACAAATTTGATAATAATGATAATGACAATAAGAACAAACATGGTGCGCTCCAGTAATTTAAATTGGCAGTGAATTATTTAGCTGACATGAAACCACTTTAACCGTTTAGCATACAACAAATACAGTATTTGTAGTTATCTTGTCACCACAGTATTTTCTTTTTCACACCGGACTCCCCAGATGAAGTGCACTAAAGTCTAAGCCGAAGCAGATTTTTTTTTTTAAAGAATCATTTAGAGCTAACCCATTGCACCACTGCAGCCCTTGACACCTATGCACTGCATGATGAAAACATACTGAGGCATGTGTCAGCTACGTGAAACACACTGAACCAGAATCTGTCTGGATTCTGGGATTCCATCATCCCCTTTCCACATATGGTCCATTTCAAACTCAAATTATTTAACAGACACACGCAAACACTCTTCAGGAGGTGTTCAGAAAATAATTGACAAGGGTTTAATAATGAAGCGACCCCGGGGGACCAGACACATATGAAGCCTGGGCTGGTGTGCTGGGTTGGAGTCATGGAACGAAACTGACACCTTGTGGCTGCATATCGCAACTCCTGCATGGGGCGTCTGAATCAGCAATGCAACACTTGCCCTACATTCATCTATTACTGTGACTCAGCTTTACAAATGAGCAGCTTGGACAAGTTTAAACTTTTATATGATTTGGTTATTACGTGTGTTTAGTGATAAAGATCTCTAATAGACCATTTTCATAAAGGATACTTTGCGATGTCAAACAGCAGGCAATGCTGGTGTGTAATTAATAACATTAATGAGGGCTGCACTCCTCTATGCCGGCTCACTGACACAGCTGAACCTTACATGACACAGAGCCATGTTAACAATATTGATTACACTTGTACTTTTCCTGCTATAACAATATTAGTATGTATACTAGTATGCTTTCTTTAGTCCCTTTTCCAATGTGAATACACAACATACTGAAACCTAACATACTAAGCTTAAAATTAGTATGTAGTATGGATTTAGCAACATTGTCTATGGGATTTTTTTCTATTTAACGACAGATGTGAAAGGACAACAGGAGCTACATTATAACTACAAGCACTGAGCCAATTCACACTTGACTTCCTGTTAATGTTAAAGAAGTAACACCGATCCAGCAGAACTGAATGAAAGGTGGATGAATGGTGAAACAACAGAGAGCAGGAAACACAGTTTGCTGTGACATTTTCTCCCATATTTTGGTAGAGAGAGTGGACTTTTCCAAAGATAGAGGGATAACTGCAGTAGGTTACAGACAGATAAGATGTATGACCAAATTTATATTCTGCATAGATGGCCTGTTTATTGAACGCATATAATTCAACACTGTGCCTGTTCTCATGCGTCACATATACATGCTTTGGAAAAGCCGTGTCTATTGTACGCAAAACGGCGATTTTGCATGTACAGTGGACGCCCCCAGGTACGTGTGTATGAGATCCAGGCCGCTAGCTATCTAGCTAGCGATGTTTTTGTTTAAGGAGTTGACAGACCCCCGAGGTAACTTCCCTAACCTCAACCATGGCATTAGTTAGTGCCTAAACCTAACTCAGTAAATATATGCATGTCGACCGGCTAATTACTTTTCTAAAACGGTAATATTATTACTAGTTACTAAGGCAAGTAACGCTGCGTTACTCGTTACTGAACACACCATCTTTGACGTAAATCCACGACTGTGCGGCAGCTCAACGGCACCGGACTTTGTTGTTAATGTCCGCTGATAGCCAAACACTAAAGGAAGAAAGGGGAATGAGGGAGAGAGGCGTTCTTTCCACCGCTGTAAGCGTTAACGTAGCGTTTTGTAACTACTGAATACTGCTCTTATAAACAGGCTACATGTGCAGAAAAACCGCTGTTTAAAAGTCGGGATTTACTTGCTTTATTTTTTCATTTCAGCCGGTGGCGTTAAGAAACGTTAGGCCTAGGCTATATGCTCTGTAAACACACTCCTTGCTGCTGTTATGGATATGATATAAGCTAAAAAGTCAGGGGAGACTGCTTTGTTTGGGGGTGAAGGGGGAAGGAGGGGTAGTGAAAGCAGTGTTTCCCATAATTAGCCAATAATTTGAACGCCACATACTGATTTTCCAAATTTTTTACCAGGCATATTTAAAATAATTTTTTTGCTGTATTGAGGAGCATATATTCAAGCAGCACCTCCTGGCTCGGCTCGCTCCCTCTTTCTCTCTCTCTCTCTCTCTCTCCCTCTCTCTCGTGAACACCGCTGCACAAACCTGTCCAACATTAGAATAACCCCCCTACAACGCTGTCATTCTGTGGGAAACACTGGTGCGTAACTACTTACGTAACTAGTTACTTTTATCACCCAGTAGGGCTGTACATATTCATTATTTTTCAAGTCGATTAATCTAACGATTATTTTTGTTTATTCTAAAGAAAAAAAAGTTGCCTGTTACTCGATTAAAATACCAATTTATCCAAAATAAATATCAAAAACATGTCTAATCAATAAATCTGTATTTTATTCAATCATCCTGATGAAGCACATTAGAATAATGACAATAGCAGCAAATCTTAAAATTAATCCAATTTCCACGTCACTGATGTTGTGATAATAACAATAACGGACATTAATTAGGCTACTTTACTTAAAACTTTAAATGTTTCTGACATGGATTAATTTGAATATTAAGTAATGCAGTATGATAATAAAATGTATTTCTGCATCAGTGAACACCTGAAAGGACTCACAGACTGTCCAGACAGTCACAGATCAGGATCAGAATCAGTTTTATTGCCAGGTATGTGTACACATACGAGGAATTTGACTCAGGATTGTACAATGCTCACAATGTGCTTACTTATACAATAATACAATAACACAATAATAAAATAATAATAAAATAATATCAGACACAAACTACAGAATAGACAACACTAATATACACACTATGAACAAAACAATATAGACATATTGACAATTGTCTGTAATTAGATTCAGCTGTTTTCTCGCTCATACGTGGCCGTTAAATAAACAGAAAATATGAAACAGCCTATCGTTACATGACTCGCGGTGTAACGTTACGTTACCCTGACAGCAGCGGGCAGAAATTACTTTTAACATGAAGGCAATGAAGAAATACTACGTGTCCTCGTGCTGATGATGTGCCGTGCTTGTGTGGCGACAGAAAGTTAACACGATTTGCGGCGCTGCCATCTAGACAAAAGTGCTGCGGGCTACTTTCGTTTCACATGTTCGTGCTGCTTCTCGTATTCGTGGACAGCAGCTGTGCTGCAGTGAAGCTGTTTCTAATTCACAGAGCTCACGGAGCAGCATGCTGTAGAGTGTCTGTCTGAAATACTCCAAACTTTAGACGGTCGAAAGCGCAGTCTTGTAGCTGAAGCTTGTCCGGGATAATCCCACATCAGATGCAGCGATATGTACCTAATGCGCGTCGACGTATTTACGTAATCGATTACGTTGATTACATCGACGTATCGCCCCAGCCCTATCACCCAGTAATAAGTAATAACATTACTTTTTTAAGGAGTAATAAGTAACTAGTAATATATTACAATTTCTGAGTAACCAATTGCCCAACACTGGTTATATGTAGCCTAAATGAAGACTGGCCACAATATGATATTTAGTGGAGTAGTGATTATTTCATAGTTACATATCATTTTTGGTGGTTCTAGTTTATAAAAATAGTTTCAAATGTAGAACGCTGTAAGCAGTGAACAAATGGTTGCTCTTTCAGAGAAAAGCAGGAAGAGAGAGAATAAACCCATTCATGCCACATGTGATTACTGCTGTTTACACTCCAGATTGTGGCCTAATATTTTAAGAAGTCGCCGGATTTAAACAGTGCAGTGAAATACACGTTAAATCTGATTGAATTGTATATTTTTCATTGCGTTTTTCTATTGTGATTTGAGCCAATTAAACAAGTTAAATGTGAGTATTTTGTCCTCCTTGACTTGAAAATAAGCGAGGTGCTACCTTATCATATTTTTTGGAATGTGCCCACTGGATATTGGTTTTAGCACTCCACCGAAAATCACACTGTTGAAGCGCAACCTCCTTTTTCAACACATAAAATGGGTTTGTACTCACTATAGCAGTGGGAGCAGCAGCCACCACGCAGTACAGGATGAGAGGGGGGATGAAGCTGGACTCCTCTGTGCCGGGGTACGGCTTCATCAGCTCCGCGTCATTACAGAAGAAACCCTGCACGTGCACGCTGAACAGGTCCGTGCACTCCATGTAGTAGGCCAACAACACCGTGCCGGACATGATGACAAGCTGGAAGAAAAACATGTTGGAGCGAGACAGAGCCAGAGAGTAGAGAAAGTTGAAAAATAGGAGAAGAAGAAGAAGAATGAGAAGGGGGAAAGAGGGACGTGTTAGTTGTATATCCAGTGCACTGCAGGCTATCCTCCTTGATTCAGATTGATTTCAGCGGATAAGAAGTCGATTTCCTTATTTAACAAGTTGTTTTGAGGCTGATCCCTGAACATCAATCCACTCGTCTCGCAGATGTGACGTATCAAATAGGTTTTAATAAAAAAACAACCGCATAAATCCCCTAAAAACATTTCTTTTCCTCTCTCTCTCTCTCTCTCTCGTTTACAAGCACCCCAGCACCACCATCACTTACCACCTCCTCTCCTCCCTCACCCCCTCATCCTTTTATCCCTCTAACATCATCTTTTGTCTCTGGCCTCTTTTCGCTCTCTTTCTAGAATCGGCTGCAGGCAATTTTGTTCTTTATATATATATATATATATATATATATATATATATATACACTGGAATAGAAAATGTAAGACATTGCCAAGCAAGTCTTTTAATGTTCAAATTAAAAAAGAAAAACCAGCTGCATTTATGTCATTCAGCCACTAATGTGCCGATACTGACGCCAATGTAGCCAACCTGCTGGCACTATGCTTGGTTGTTTTATATCAAAGGAAAGTGGTGAGATGTTTGCCAGATAGAAGAAAGGCCGTGCCACGTCACCGGAACTGGTAGTAGGAGTAGGATTTCTTAGTCAGGCAAAAGTACTGCCAATTAATGGAAATATTAGTCACATAAAAGTAACAACAGAGTAGTAGAACAATGGATACTCAGCTCCCTATGGGGACGGTGAAAATGTGAAATATGAAAGAAAAAGAAAGAACAGAATGATAAGAAGTTTTATTGATTGATGGAATGAAGCAGATCATTACAAATAAATAAGACTGGTCTTCACGTCTCATTTTTTCACATTTGTATGCTGAAAAACTGCTATCTGCTGAATGTTCGTATTTGAAACATCATAAAGTAGTGATAGCAGTATCATGAATGGTACCTGATTCTTACAGTTTTTCTCAATTGCTTGAACACTATAAGCAGGCTTTTGAACAAAAATTTCAAAACCATAACTCCATTTTTCAAAAAGTACACCCATTTCTCTAACCTCTACACACAAATCCCTTCATTTCTCATTGCCTACACCATGCGGTCATTGAGAAAACACTAACATTCAATATTTTTCACTGCATAGGTTGAGTTCAATTAGCACACAACTACCCAGGTGGAAACACAAACAGTCAAAATTGAAAACACACCAATCAGAAGCTTCAATAGATAGATAAAAGGGCCAGAGTCTGTTCATTCAGTTTTGGAACAATGGATCCAGAGAAATCTGAAGGCAGAGGTAGAGGACACCAGAGAGTGGACAGAGGAAGATGGAGGAGGAGGAGGAGGAGGAGGAGCAGTATGGAGAGGAGTAAGAGGTGAAGGAAGAGGAACAGTAGGAGTTGGAGGAGGAGATGGGAAAGGAGTAAGATGAAGAGTAGGAGGAGGTGGAGCAGGAGAAGGGCAGAGGAGCAGGGAGGAGGAGGTGGGAAACGGAGGAGGAGTAGGGAGAGAAGTAGGAGGTGGAGAACAAGAATCTCTGGCCTGTCCCAGACCAAAGACAGGATGTTCGGGCAGAATAATTTGTTGTTTGGTGTGTTGAACTGTACAGCACATTAAGGAATAAAAAATGTGCAAATGTTTACATTAGTTATTTCTTTTGTTATGTGAAAAGGTTTCTGAGGGGGAGAACCACAAGCAACATTACTAATAACCAGTTTTTGTAGTATTGTTTTGAATTTATCTCACCAGTGTGTAAGACTGTGTTGTTATGTGTGTTTGCTGAGGGCAAAGTTTGGTTTTTCAGCAAGATTGAATGGTTTTGAGTGGAAAGCTTCATTTTGACGTGAAAATAGGATGTTTGGGGAATTGGGTGAGAAGCTGTGGATTTGTGTTTAGTTTCAACAAAAAGAAGCATCATTTCAAGAAATGTGTTTAAGCAATTGAGAAAAACTGTAAAATGTGGTCAAGCCAGACATTTGTAATACTTCTCTCCAACACCAGGTGTCATTGTGCAACTGCAGAAAGATCAGCATTGCTTCAAAAGGAGGACAACACAATGCCAAGAAATACATATATTCCGCAATCTGCTGTTTACTTTAAAAGAAAAAAAAAAGAGATGTTAAGCCAACTAGAACAGTGATTATGACTGATTTTGTTGCAAACAATGGCAACATTGTTTAAATTAAACATTCATGCCAATAAAGCACACTGAACGGAATGGAACTGAACATGTCTGTTGCGACAGCTACAACCCAGCCTGAAAATCTGGTCGCCAAACCAAGTTGACAAAATGAGTGCAAGCCAGGTAAATAAGGTTAGAGCCCCGTTGAACTAAAACAATATGGCCTGAGCTGTCTCTTATGACTGAAAGCAAAGCAACAAATTCTAGGTCCCACAATGGACGAGGGCATTGGGACCCCATGTTTAATAAAATATCCTTAGCTGATTTGTTGTTTCTAGCTGTGGATCCATAACATTTTGACCTCTTTTTGAGGTCATTTTGACCTCTAGTCTTTTTGACTATGAGTTGTGTACTTTCACTCATTATATATTTTGTCATAATACACATATTAATAAACAAACAGTACAACCTTTAAAGCAGATTTATAAGGCTATTCAGAAATACAACCAGGGCAACAAATCAATGAGATATATATAAATTAACATTAGCATCAGTTACTTCACTAATAAGTTTGCTGACTACAAACTGAGATGACACTTCACCCGCTCCATCTCAGACTGATTACAGTTCAGGGCTAAATCCTTGAGAGCTTACTGTGTTACACTAACCCACATCTGTTTGTCATTATTCTTTGTTTACTTGGAAGCCTGGAACTTTGCTTATCCTTATGTTAAAACCATTCTTCAACTGTCAATTTATTAAGTACATCAAATCAAACTTGTATGGAAAGCTTTTTTATTATTATTGACACGTTGTTGAAATGTAAATTATACAAAAAGTGTAAATCAGCATACACGTTACCCAGTGATCCTGGGTAAAGAAAACCACAGATAGCATGTTGTGCAGTAGGTATTATTAGGTTAACAAAAATAATTTACTTCAATTATGGTTAATGTATGTAAGCTTGACATTAACTTTTTTGCTCACCAGCCACTGTGGCTAGTGTTTTTCCAAAGTTACTAACCACGCAGCCTTTTCACTAGCCACATGTTTTGTTGTTGGGAAATTACGTTTTATATGAGTAAAGTTGAGTACGGCGTGCTAAAATTTAGATGAACTACATTTAAAACCCTTCCAACCTAAGTGACCAGTGTACACACGCAAATCAAGATCACAAAATGTATAACACATTATCATTAACTCTGATATGATATGTGTGTAAAGCTCCTTTTTTATGAAAGTTAAAGACAAAGAGTAGCTTCTTAGTGCATATAAGTGGTGCATGGGTGTAGAAGATTCATTGAAGATAAAAACTGAAAAATACTAGTATCAGAAACAGGTCTAGAGACTGTGACCACCCTAAAACAGACTCAACTTTTCTATTCTCATTTGACAAAAGTCTGGATGTCATATTTGGCACGCACACCCTCGTGCGTGGAAACTGCAGAGAGTGAGATGCGCCTGACGAGTGGATTCTCCTACTTGAAATTATTTAAAATAGCTTGTCATAGTATCGCTGCCGCTGGTAAGTAGACAATTAACGAGTGGGAGACCAAAGTCTCCCACTCGTTAATTTTCATCCCACTTTTTAACCATCACTAAAAGAAAATATTTCAATGTTTTGCAGATAAAGAATCTTGCATATTTATTTATTTTAACAAATATGAATGTAATTTAGGCAGTGACCACTTTTTTGCACAGACCAAACCCCTATACTGTTTAATAATGTTACTGTGCATTAACTAATTGTAACCTAATGTGTATACGTTGTTATATTCGGCATACATACCATATGCATAGATTGCTGTTCATACTGTACGTATATCCATACATTTGCACTCTCCATTCTCCAACTCTATCCACTTCTCTTCTAAACATTTTCAATATATAATATTTAATATTGTAAGATATAGCATAATTGCAATTATCCGAAAAAAACACTATATTTCTGTACTTCTGGTTAGACGCTAACTGAATTTCATTAGCTCTCCATACTCTGCATAATGACAATAAAGCTGATTCTAATGTAAGCAGAAGTGGTCCTAAATGAAGAGCCATTTGGGAGCTGAGAGAGCCAGCTCTTGGAAAGGAAGAGAGTCATAAGATAAGGGGGAGTTGTTTGGAAGAGAAACTTTTCACAGTGGATAGTCATTGGCCCTTGTTCTACCTCTAGCTTGGGTGATAAGTAGGGATGGGGATCGATAACCGGTTCTAAACGGACCCTGTTCCAAAATTTCTCAAAACCCGAAAATCAATAAGGTCTGAGCTTATCGATACTGCTATCGAGACTAGCGGGTCCTATAATGTAACGTTACGTCTCGAGCGTCAAATCTGATTTATCTTTAAACACAATGGATAAGAAAGCTAATGTTTGTAATGATTACAACAAAACACGGTATTAAACGGGCCCGGGACTGTTTATCATCAGGCTGCAGCGTCTACCTGCTCTCTGTCGGCTCCTACATACACACACACAGCGGCAAGCAGAGAAAGACGCTGCTCTGTCGCGGTGGAGACAGTGAAGTTAAGTTAGTTCCAAACTACTGGAGTTGCTGTCAGCTACGCTTGTTACTGTAAGTATGTGCAATAAAACCTTCGGGAGTAAAAAGACAATACTTTATCAATACACCTGTCTGTAAGGTAAACATGTAGAAAGGGTTAATTTAATCATCTCTGTCCTCAGTCTCTCATCCTGTATTACGCAAGCACAGCTAACATTAGTTTGGCAATTAGCCAAATGTTACAAACAAGCCAAATTGAAAGCTGTCTGTCTGGAGCACAGACTGGTCTGTAGTCTTAAAATATGGCACATTGTTGTAAACTCAGCTGCAGGGTGATACAAACCAGCCGCTCCTCCTTCTACCAGGTAACATTACTGGTAGGCAGTGAGAAGCTGCGGACTGACGCCTGAGTTTTTTTTTATTCTTTCTGAACGTCACTCAGTGTTGTGATGTCACATATTTGCTTCATATAGTGACGTTACTGTTGTAAACATTAATCTTGCTGCACTAGAAATATTTAGCTGTATAAAGCTGTTTAAAATATTAAATTCTAATCCTATAATTTATTTAAAAACAACCAGGCAGTTAATATGCACACTTCAATATGTGTTTATTTATAGCAAGTCATATACTGTATCATCTCAATATATAACAATGTTATAGAACATTGAATATTTTCCTCATACCGTGCAAGCCTACGTCATGCCTGTTGGGTCTGGTCTTACCAAATAACTGTCACCAAATAATACTAAAGTATCAATAGTGGTAGTCTCAATAAGGGTATCAATATCAATAAAAATTTACGAACCCCATCCCTAGTGAAAAGCCACCACATTTAAGCTATTATGGCACTTTTTAATTTGTCGTATGCTACAGTACACACTGACCTGTATATGATTCCTCAAACACATTCATTTTGCAGCTGCACACAGTAAACAGCTCCTGGCATTCCTAGGTCAGACACTACAGTAAAACACAAGAGCTGATTTACTAAACCTCAGCAATACTGAGATTGAGCTGAGCAATACTGTCCAATCAAACTAGCTGACCAGAACTAACTGTTGTTTCATGCAAACTAATTTTATCTACTGTAAAATATACACGGAGTGTGAAGCAGACTGGACAATATGGCCAGTGGGGTTCTGACAGGGAAGGCAAGAAAGCAACTGTGTTTACAGAGGACAGGAGAGAAATGCTGGCAGACCTAGTCCTGTGACAGATGGCCATGCGGAGATGTCTAGGTGTGTGTGTTTGTGTGTGTTCTGCAGTGTGTGTGGTTTATCAGTTTCTCTGCCAACATTTCAGATAACATTAAGCTAGTTAGCAATATTTATTGCATGCTACAGACATGACGGACCATAATAGTTGGCTACACACCCTACATTGCCACAACCTGGTTCTGCTACTACTCATAACTAAAGGCAAACAGCAAATTGCAGCCAGTCACATGATCAGAAACTACATTTACATATTGTAAAAAAAAAAGAAAAATAATCCTCCAGCTCCTGAAAGTAGCTTGTCACCACCCAGAATCCGAAACACAGAGACAGACAGATATGGGATCATTTCCTGATTTCATGTTGTTCCAAAAACACATTCCGGAAGGGTAATCGGCTAAAACATTATTCACAGGTCTCCTTTGAAAATATGTAAATTCCTTCGCTTGCAGAAATGCCACGTAATACCTTGTGGGATCACATACCTGAGGATGCAGGTTTACAAGAAAATGCCTGAAAAGGGCAGATTAATAAGAGGGGAGCAAACTACAGTACACTTGTTGAACTTTTATTATTATTACTGAGATTTCATTTACTTTGACCTTCACTTTATTTGTATTTGGAAAAAAGACCAAAGCTTGCCTCAAGTTCAGTCACAACAGAAACCACATTTGTGTTCGTTCACCAGCCTGGTTTCAGCAGTAGAATGAAATGTTAAGGTTGCTGGTACGAAACATTGAGCTGGCTGGAAAGATCAAGATGTCCTTGGACCATTTCTTTCCTTCTACAATCATCGGAATCACATTCTACCTCCTTCTACTTCTCCCCATTATAAATCACACAGACCGTACCATAAACAACCAGTGAGCTATTAGACATGAGAGTCAACCAGCTGTGGCAAATTACTAAAAGAAGACCATGAGAGACAAGCAATTTCATTTTGTTCAGCCTGATCTTACTCTTCTCCTCTCTTGTCCTGCAGTCGCTAACCTTTTGATAAAGATGTTGAAGTGTGCCAACAACACTATTGAAAAGAAAATAGGGGTGCAGTGTAATCCCTGGATACTGGTAGCCATTTCTGTGACTCATGAGCTGACTTTTGTGTGACAGTTCTACACCTGGACAAGTGTCCCTTTCTCTGTAAAGCATAACTTGCGGCTTCATTATATTCACTCCCCAGCCAGCGTCATGCTGCATTAGCTGTGTGAAGGGCAGGCTGACAAGACTGGCTGTCGTAAAATGGCTATACAAAGTTACTGCAGCATGCCATTATCCGTCTCCCTTGGAGGGTACAATTCACCTCTTTTACCCAAGATTCTGGCAGGGCATTTTGGTGCAGCCATCTACCTCTGTTGAGTTTTTACTTGCCACATTTCTCTGTCCCTTCAGTGTTCACTTTAGAGGAATGGGCAAAAATAAAACCTACTGCCAGCATTTATAAATCATTTATTTGTATGCCTCTAACAAAGTAAAATCCCCTACTCTGTCTCAAACTTAAAACTGTTCTAATCAATATTTCACAATTAAAACTGGATCAAATGACTGCCTGTAATGTTAAAGGGATAGCTCATATTGATAAACCCACAGAGATTTATCACCCCCTCAGCTCAGTGTGCTGTTACTAATACTAATGTTACAGCGTGAAAACATACAATATGCGGAATTAGATATACACTGCCCCAGTTTAAAGGTACTTTATTTGTCACATACATGTAGCAAAATTCATCCTCTGCATTTAACCCATTCTAACCACAGTACAGCGCCTGAGAACATGCAAACTCCACACAGAAAGGCCGGAACAACTGGGTTTCGAACGTGGGACCTTCTTGCTGGAAAGCCCCAGTGCAACCCCTTAGGCCACCGTGCTGCCTAGTGCTTGTCACCCCGGCGGTGCTATCAGAGTTTAGCCAAGTGTTTGTAGCTTTGACCAGCTGTTTGTTGAGTATGGGGAAATCTGAATTGGAGTTTTCTCTGATCATGGACCAAATATGTCTACTGCATTGACAGCACATTTTTATGAAAAGAAAAGCCCAGTTCTATGACAATCAACAGTGATGAATGAGTGATGATTATTATGTTTGCATCTGTTGGGTATTGACAACAACATTACTTTGCTATATGTTTGTAATTACTTTCTACACAGCCAATTTCATCATAATAACATTTTAACCTATCACTACCCTTCTCCAACCCGCCCAATCTCTTCTCTTCTCTCCTTCACTCCAAAATCTTTTGATTGTCAGTCCCACCGCGCCTTTCCTTCCTCATGTCTTGAAAACAACCAGGAAAATGTTATATAAATCCAACACCAAGTCCTAGATTTTCACTTCACTGTCATGTTGTGTTAGCTGACTGGAAAAAAAGACTGACAGAAATGGGCATGTTGGCCTGGCTTCCCCGGATTTAGACCGTGATATTACACTTGTTACACTCTTGTCTTTAAGTAACACAGAAGACAGTTACTCATTTTTATTTTTTCCTCCATATATTCAAAAAGCTATAAGATAAATGATATATGAGATATGAGATATAATGATGAATAGTGAGCTGTTATATTTGTGTCACTGTATTAAATAGCTTTAATGGTCCAGTGTGTAATATTTAGGAGGATCTATTGCAATATAATATGCATGAATATGTTTTCAGTGGTGTATAAAGACCTTACATAATGAACCGTTATGTTTTTACTACCTTAGAAGATCCATTTCTGTTTACAGTCATGTTGCACCGCCATGTTTCTACAGTAGCCCACGCACTCAAACTGTTCTACAGAGCATGTTTTGTCACTACATCAAATACGTACAAGACGAAGAAGCAGAATAAGTAGTAGTTATAGTAGCAGTAGTCATCTGATTTATTAGAAGTAAGAAGAGACGTGAAATGGACAAATGGAGACCCAGATGTATTATTTAGCACCAGAGCCTGCATGCTTGGAAAGGGAGGGGTGAGCGGTGACTGATGGTGCAAACAAAGCGTTGATGTAAACAATTTGCGTCCATGCTTTTTAGTAATCAAATTAATGGAATTAATCAAATTAATTGATCGTTTCAGCCTTAAATATATCCACACATTTTGCCAGGGGTAAAAGAGGAACATATGTTTTCACAGCCTTTTTGTTGTTGGATTTGGAAATTAGATTTATTAGTTGTTTATATGCTCTGATAATGCTAATTCAACACATCTTTGCAGTAGCGTCCATGTTGATTCCACATTCCGACTTAAGAGCACATGAACACACCAAAGTCGGAAGAATGACTTCACAACTAGGGAAATAGGACCACCCGAGGAGCATGTGAATGCATCAAGAGACTTTTTTTAGCAATTCGCAACCCTCGCCACTCAAACTTACACACTGAACCTTTAAATGAAAAATCCCAGATATACCAAAGACAGTTCTTAAGAAACAAAGACAGCATCTTAAAAAAGAAGTGACAGTCTTTATGTTGTTCCAAAGTGGGTCTAATGCAGTTTGTAATATTCAGTAGCAGTTGTTACTCTTTTACACCATCACATGAAACAATAATGAAATTATTTAGGTTACAGGTGGTTTCAAATCTGATTTACATGAGAAAACAATACAAGTGGTTTCTTTATTTATCAGTGTGGGTCAAAATTCCCTCACCTTCAAAACACAAAATAGCCTCTGCACTATATGACAATCTACCTGTCCTCTCCTGATCTTTAAGTGAATATCTCCTGTAGAAACTACTGTCATCCCAGATTGCAGACATGTTTCCCATTCAAACTCAAACAAACTTATCAGGTTTAATTAGGCTGTGTGCTGTTCCAAAACTGAATTTAACATGCCATTCCCCAGATAAAAGTCCCTTTTTAGAATCCCCCAAGTTAAAATCTTATTCCATCAGTGTAACCAAGAGAGAGACAGAGCAACATCAAAATCTCTCCCTGCGGGATGGGTTTCTTGCTTTTGAAAAAATGACAGCCCAGAACATTATTACACCAGACTGGTAGAAGAGATTGAGCAAGATAAAAGAAAGAAATTATCTCTAAGGGTGACAGTGGGTGTTTTCACAAACGATTGGTTAATTTCCATACAGCCCAGTGCAGGTGATGTTTTGAAAAGACTTTACTAGGTACTAGCAAAAAGTGTACACAGCCAGGTTTACACTTTTGTACACAAAGCCTGAAAAGTCTAGGTGGTCCTAGTTAGATTAATGAAAGCCTTGGGCTATGTGTATTACATAATCTCATCTGGTGGGGGGAGGTACAGAATATAGGTGTTCTCATTCTTCACTTCCTTCCCTCTATTCTACTTTCTTCATCAACCCCATGTCATGTCTTCTTCCTCCTCCTGTGTGTCCCATTTTCCTGTTGCACTCTTTCCCAGTCCTCTCATCCTATTCTTATTTTTATTCCCTTTCATCTCATAGTCCTGTATTGCGTTTTCACAATCGCTCCCAAAGTAATGGCAAATGGCGACAACAAATAATCATCTTGAGGTAGCGGATGAAAGAAAAGCAACAAGTCACATGATGAAATAAACAAATCACCATAAATAAACATCCTCCCTGTCACACAGCCTCTGGCACTGAACTACACAGTCAAGCTGCTCCAATCAGGACGCTTTGTTTCGGGTCATGTGACAGCACTGTCCCTCCGCCTTGCTCTGTTCGTGACAGGCGAGGTGAGTAAGAGAACAGGGGCAAAAAAAGAGAGAAGAAGAAACAAAGGAGCAGAGAAAGAGAGAGGGGCACTGAGATGAAGCAATACAAAAGAGGATAAGGAAGGTGGAGAGAAAGGAAGAGCACGAGAAACTGTAAGAGATGAGGGGCGAGAGAGAAATGAGGCTGTGAGGATGTGACAGAGACATCAAAGAGGGAGGGAAAGAGAAAACAGGGACAGGCAGAGTGACACGGGGAGATAGATAGGATGCCTTTGAGAAATGTCTGTGAAGAACAGGGGGAGTAAGTGAAAACAGAGAAATTAAAATTAAAGACAGCTTGCTACTTAATGGGCTACATTACAGTGTCTCTGGTAGGAGCACTCTGCCTGTGCTCTGCTGCAACATGGAGAAAATATACATGGTGTGACAGATTTTTTTAAATATTGAGACATTTACACTGTCATGTAACCCCCCCCCCCCCCAAGTCTTGTGCTTACTTGTGCTTTTCATTTAGATACTGAAAGTCAATAGAATGTCCAATAAAATTAACAGCACAGGCCTGGGTGACAACGCTATATTATAAATGAATATTATATATTATAAACGAAACACAGTTCAGTGAATTGAACATCCATTCCATTGTTATGATCAGTACAGGCAATTGTGCTTATAGACATATTGGGATGTTACTAATCTTGATTTCAGCCATTTTACTGCTGCACTCATGCATTTAGTATTGTCCTTCCATAAAGACAGATTGAGACTGAGAAGAGAGTAGTCAAAATCGAGCAGTAGAGGCCGAGATATCCTGACTTTAAGCCAGAAAAAAACACTGGATCGTACATTTCGCAGAAAGCAACTCAATAGCATCTTTCAGTTGACCCTGACGTCTTTTAAACTCCATGTCCCCTGTTTGTAAGTCAGGCTTTCTGCTAAAAATATTGTACTCTCCAAATCCAGCTATTCACTTAAATAGCTTTAATGGTCCAGTGCATAATATTTAGGAGGATCTATTGACAGAAATGCAATATAATATTCATAACTATGTTTTCAGTGGTGTATAAAGACCTTACATAATGAACCGTTTTGTTTTTACTACCTGCTGTTTACATCTTGAGCTCATAACAACAGATTCAAGTAGATATGAACAATGGTGAAACTATAAAACTGTAATGTTTATTCAAGAGGGAGCAATTTTCTAATCTCATAAGGCATTGTGAACAACACCGTCAACATTTCCTTTTCCCTCATCTTCCGCAGTGATCCTAATTGATGTGATTAGGTAACAGAACAGCCATTACTCGGACTTGTAATGATTTTAATTCTCTCATCTCCAATAAAATCGTCAAGACAGCCACATCTCCTGCATGAGATCCATCAATAACCAATAACAGCAGCTTGCTTATTGGCTTCATACTGGCTTGGCAACCATCAATGAACATCTTTGAAGATGCAAATGTTGCTATGGTGATACTGTCTCTAACTGGTGTGAACAAGCTAAAGTTGGTAATATAGTATTCTGCAGGAGGTCTGGAATAAGCTTGTTTTTTAACACAAAATCTCATCATCAAAATCTGATATGAAGAGATGTGCAAAATCTAAATCATGATAGAAAGTTGTTTTGCTACAAGAAGAACAAGAAGCTATTGTGCATCCACTTGTACAAAACATCCTGAATATAGAATTTAGCACCACCTAGATGATCTGGGGATGTTATAATGATGTGATAAATCGGTTACATATCAACCCCCCTCTAGTTACACATTCTAATTAAACAATTTGCACAGCCATGATTAGCAATGTCCAACTGAGCATTTCATGCTGACTTCCAAGACACTTGAAAGCTGTAAATTGCTGTACAATGATGACAGAAGGACTTTCCACAGAAGCTGAAGAACTTTGTGATCATTAATAGTGTGTCACAATTTAAAAAAAGAAGCTTTTTCTAGGAGGATGATGCTTCAAATGTGGCTGTCTCAACTGTGTTTTTATGTTAATGCTGCTGTATGTGGCCATTTCTCACTTAAGCTTAAAGTCTGGCTGCGTGGGAGTCAAAGTAGCATTTTAACATTTCTAATATGGCATCAGTTGATAGCACGTCTGACCTTTTCTGAAAAACACAAATTAGAATACGCCATGCACCATTTCCTTTTTGCAGGTATACAGAATGGATAAGTGCGAGAGTTAGTTAGAAACTGAAACTGAAAATTGGAATAGAACTAATCTCACAAGGCAGATATTTGCCATCGCTTGTATCATCGACACTAAGCTCCATTTAAATCATTGATATCTGGCCAATCAATAACTGGGGCTGTCTTCAGTTAATGTCTCAGATGTGAAAAGAAGACCAGAACAATGATCTGATTGTTACATAAGAAGTACTGAGGCAAAAAATAGGCAATATCCCATGAGGATTCTTCAAAAGCAGCAAGGTAGAACATCATGAATCAAATGAGAGAAATTACCACATAAAATCGTCACATTTCACTTATCTTGGAGGACACACATCAGCATAGCATAGACAATTATATTCATTTACATGAAAGAGTCTCATGATGGGTGTCAGAAAATATGACTAAGGTCAGTCAAGAAGAAGGCATGAGATAAAAGAAGAGGCAGAAAGAGAGCATAAACTCATCTGAGACTGTTATGCAGGATATTTCCTCAGAGAAGTGTGTGTGTAAGAGAGAGAGTGAAAGAGAAAAAGAGAGAGGGGAGAGCAATGCACGGCTCCTGAGACATCTCTCTGATTAAGGACTTTCAGTTGACATGGTAATTAAATATTGAGGAGTAGCACAATTCTTTCACACACACACACACACACACACACACACACACACATTCAGCTTTCCACTCATTCCTACACTTTACGCTCCGGTTAACAGTGTATTATTTAACAGAAGAGGTCATTTGCTAATGGTTAAATTGTCACTCAAAACACGCACACACACACACAAACCACCATCATGTACATTCAACACACCAGGACTAAAATCCATGCACATATGCATGAGTTTTACACTTTGTTCAAAAAGCGCAGCCTCTCACCTCTACAAAGATGAAACAGGGGATGATGGAGTAGCTGCGCAGGGTGTTGTTGGACGCCATCTTGTCTCCTGTCGGGAGACTTCTCCTTTCAGGATTCACGGCAGCTCACTCTGCAAAGATAGGAACATCAAGTGTCAGGGCTTATTATCTGATAATGACAGAAATGCCCCGATGCCATTTCCACCAATCACACTAGATCTTTGTTGATAGGAGTACTCAGCAAAATGGAGTATTGATGAGAACCATTCTTGATATTGACCGATTATTTACAGCTACAAAGGGTATTAATTAAGATTATTACACTCCAAGACTTCATACCAGTTACTTGACCTTTCTCATGTCATGTAAAAACACTGTGTGGGAAGAGGTTTTCCTTCCTAACAGAGCAGTAATATGCTAAAATCACATTAGCTATTATTTACTCGGAAACATGATGAGCAAAGAATCATATTTGTCAAAATCACCACATTTGGGAAGCTGACTTTCACAAGTAGCCTAGCCAACCATCCATCCATTCATACTTGAGGTGCATATCCTGGGTCCCAGTGGCAGAAAATCAGAACAGCTAAAATTACCTTTTTCTTTCCCAAAATCCCTCTGGGTTGATCCAAGATCTACCAAAGCATCTAGGAGATTCAGTCCCTGTGTTGTGTCCATGTTGGACCTCGCAGTCAGTTGTGCCCACAAAACCTCCAAATTAATTAAATTTTTGACGGCCTAAAGGTGCTCGAAAATTCACAAAACTTTGCACAGATGTCCCAATTGGCATAGTGTCATATGGGTCTTGTGCATTGCCCATAGCGCCCCCTACAAATTATTTTTAAATATTGGCCCACGCGCCACATTCAGACTACATGCACAAAATTTCTGTGGGACGTGTATAATACCAAGACACACAAAAAAGCCTAATTTATAGGGCGAGTACTTAAACAAATTCTTCCTAGAGAATTAATCGGATCCACTTCAAATTTTCGCTGTGCAACTTGTAGCAATAATATAACACAGCTTTGTGAGTTTATGATGAAAATCATTTATTTGCCGTGAAACAGGAACTTGTTAAACTTCAGTGTACATGCTCACATCTTTACCAAACTTTACATGTTTGATATGAATTCTGCCCTGAATGCATCTACACACCAATACTCATTCACTTTTATAGCGCTACTTACTGGCAACAGGTAGTAAGCTCTGTGTGATAATCATCATTTCATTTACATGAAATTTTCAGTGTAGTCCACACTTGATATACAGGTACACAACATATCGTTAGCAGGTGTTCTCTAGCGCCACCTGCGGAACACAGAGTCAAGCTTAATTCCTTTGTGAGGCATCCAAAACACATAATAATTCAGAGCTGCGACTCCCAACCTCCAGCCACTGCATCATGGCCTAGACGAGCGTCGCGGTGCAAGGGCCCGTCCAACACTGCTTGCAGCATTAATTCAATTTGCAATAATATAACACAGCAAATCCTTATATCTGATAAACTAGAGTCAGGAAAGGTTTGGCATTTTTATTCAAAAAAATAATTAATCATGAAACGTCTTAGTGAAGAATTTTCTGTCACTCCATGAATTGATTAATCGAGTAATTGCACTTCTTCTTGTAGCTCCAAGAGCAACCAGGGCCCATTGCACTCACTGCCTGCAAGGCGATGAGTAGGGATCAGGTGGAAAGGGGGAGGGTCGGGGTAAATCCAGACTTTGTGGACCTTGGTGACAAAAACTAGCTAGTTTCTGTATCCTAATTACTTTAAACCCTTGGGTAACGCTTAAACTGAGCAATGGCTGCATTCTCTGCTTTTCATTATATGCATTCTGATGATGACATTTTGCTCTGTTCTTGTTTGTATTGGAAAAATAATAATATAAGTGAATTCAGAATCAAAAATCACAGTGGTTTAAAAATGTATCGTGAACTCCTCTCTCTGGCTCTGTCCAACGTGCAGAGACTGCAACCACACAGATAAAACTGATCTCCCACACTCAAACACATTATCTGGCACTGCTTCTGTTCTCCTGTCATCGTGTTTTACTGCATTTCATTATAGCTTCTAATTGTCATAAACAATTACATGTCATTTCCCCATAGAGACCAGTGGGCTCCTTGGTGAAAGTGGGAATCAAATAGAAATATGCAACAAATAGGGGAATAGCAGCCGAGCTGGAATGGCTTGTCATTTACTTAGCATAGCATTGTTTTATTTCCAGAGAACTGACAGTGCAAGTGGCACGTGTCCTGCAATTTCAGCGGATATTGATTAGGTGGGTTTTAAAAGGTACTATGGAAAGACAGAAATTCCAGTTTCTGCTGTGGTAATTGTTGAGTTATTGGTATTAATCAACATAGCTATGACCCCCCTGCAGATATTTAATGCTCATAAATGTGTCACAGGGCTGTAATCTTACTTAATTCCCCATTAAACAGTAATATTGTGTCTGATTTGAGAGCTCTTTCTTGTCCTCCTGTGCAGTTCTGAATAATGAAAGGCAGCGAATATGGAGAGGAGTGTGTAGAGGAGGAGGATTGTTGTGGAGCCAAGTTGGAGAGAAAGGGGGCAGTGAAGCATTCCAAATTCTACATTTAAAACTGTTTTTTACCAACTGATGTTTTGTTTTTTGTACTAGATAGTGAATTGTCCTTGAACACTGGCTCATTTTAACCACTGGAGAGACTACTGAGCCAGGTTCAGTTGAATATCAACACAATATTTGTATTTGGTATTTCTATTTATTTCAAATGTTGATAACATTGCCACCTTTGTTGCATTTTATATGCAACTGTATGGTAGTTAATAGCAGTTCTCAACCTAAAAATGGGTTTTAGGCTTGAGTATTTGTCATAAAACACTCTTATCTGAACAAAGCAACACAAAATTCAACAAAAATCTGGGACAAAAGAGTCGGGGTGATAACAAGGATTTAGTCAGAATCTCACAGAGCTCAAATGTGACACCAGTGCAAACATGGAAAATCTATATAGAACTTATAGATACATGTTTTGTGTCATTGTCACTGCATATGCACCTCTGCTTATCACATACAGTTCAGATACTGTCCATTTTTGTTGAATTTTTTCTTTAGCATTTGTCTGATTAGTAACTTATTTGTCTACCAATGTAATAAAGTCAAGAGAAAATTTCAGCAACAAAAAACAAAGTCAAACTCAAGAATCAGTCAGACAAATAGTGAACAGAACAGACAATGAAATTCGTCAGTCATCCTTTCTTGTATTAAACATCACTACATCATAATTCTGCAGAAGCAGGAACATTTGTAAGAGATAGCTTAGGTAAAGGGTTAAATTAAAGGATAATGTCGGCTGGCATCAGCCAGCTGATTCATTTTGACACCAAAATATATGAAGATAGTGCCCAGGTTTAAAAATGCTAAAATAATTTATTAAGGTATACTAGCTAAATATATTGTACGTGTACTGTATATCTTGTCAGCTGCTTGAGGATTTAAATCGCACTTTCCTACTGTTTAAATTATTCTAACTACACCTCAATTAGTACTTCAATTACCATCCAACAGTCAAGATTTATTGATAAGCAATAGTTAGACATTTTGGGAAATACTCTTATTCACTTTCTTGCTAAGAGATTGGTGAAAAGATTGATATTGTCACATTTTAGTTTAGTTACTTCCTGTTTAGTCCTGATAGTCATGTGTCATGTTTTGTTTTACTTCCTGTCTTCCTGTGTTTTCCCCTTTATTTTCAGCCTGCGTTTCATTAGTTTATTAGCCACTTGTGTACTGTGTTTTACCGGCGTCTCTGTGTTTCTCCCCGTGTTCCTGCTTTGGTCCAAGTGACCAGACTTTCACCAGACTTTTTCATTGTTGTTTTATTGAACTACTCTTCTTGGAGGACTTTTACCTGCCTTTTATTATTTTTGTGTTGCCCTGCGTGCTTCTGTTAACAACTCAAGTAAGTGATTAAGTGTTACCTTTGATTGTGAGCAACTAACTCCATAACCTGACATTTAAACATCACTGAACCGTTTGCTCAAACTCTTGCAACTTGCAACTGAACCAGGAGTATCTTGATGTTCATCTACAAATGTAGAAATGTGAAAATGAATGAAATTAAATTAGTTAGGTTAGTAAGTGTAGGAAACACCCCCATCTGTTACAGCAGAGTAGTTGTTGCATGTCAGGAAGAGTTCACTAAGCTCTGTGTATAACGCTGGTCAGTGTTGATGATTTAGTTATACAGTGACAGCAGCAGTATTATGACAGTTACTTGGAGCAGTTGTATCATAGCACAGTCCTCAAAGTTCCACCTGCTACTGGGCACCTCACATGAAGTTCCAGTGACAGAGGAAAACACCAGTGACACACTCATCCCAATTTGAAACCAAACACTTCACATCTCACTGAGTCATTAGGCACAGGCAGTCAGTGATGCTGGCAGGTCTAATCAGTCCCTAAGTGCCTGTCCCATCTCATTTAACACTAAATCCAGCCTAATCAACCTGACATTAGATGGAAACAATCAGACCACCAGTCTCTCAGCTTAATGAGGAATAAAGGTTCAGCAAAAGTCTGTTTGGTGTCTTGTATATGAAACGCAAATCAACACAAAGGCCTGGCATCCTGCCATGTGATACTTAAAATGTTTAACACCTGTGCATGTGTGATTTCAGGTGATAAAGCTGCAGAATTAACATTTTTATTCACCCACAGAAGAACCTGTCAGCAACAGGGTAGAGACTGTTGAAGGGCACTTCAGCAGGGTAGATTGCTGTCAGGTGAGGTTGAACTAAGGTTTTCCAGTTGATGGATGGTCTAACAGTTCGCTAAAACTGCAAGTGCCCATGTGAAAAGTCTCACATGCCATGTAAATTTTGTTGCATTCAATAAATCCACGTAAAAACAAAAACAAAAAAAACCACTACTACTAGACATCCGTCTCAGAGCACATTAACAGCGTAATCAGCCTCCAGTGACTCAGTGACTTTTCAGATTATGGCAGGTGGGGAAGCATTATCCACAGAGGACATTGAGTAGTCATGCTTATAATCTGGTACAAAAAGCCCCCAAAATTAAATTACCATAGAAATCAGATTTATACCATTTCACTTCTGATACTCCAAGATATGTGGCATTGTTTTTATTTTTTTCTCTACAACCACCAACAGGAATTAAATTATTCATAATTCCTGCAGCTTGCTCCACTGAACCATGATTTTATCAAGCCAGTCAAATGGAAACAGTTCATGTAGCCAACTGTGATTTCAAATCTTGGTGGAAAAGACTAGATTTGCTTGAGTTTTTCTGTCAATCGACAGCATTGTTCAAATTGGAACACAACACATCAACAAATGTAAATGCTCTATATTTGTATAGCGCCTTTCTAGTCTTTGCGACCACTCAAAAGTGCTTTTACGCTACATTACATTCACCATTCACTCACATTCATACACAGAGCCTAAGTGCTCAAACAGAAACTAACATTCACACACATTCATACAACCACCAGAGGCAATTCGGGGTTCAGTAGTTCCTGGAGGAGCCGGGGATTGAAGCACCGATCTCCCAATTAACGGGCAACCTGCTCCACCTCCTGAGCCACAAGGGGATGGGCTAAATGGATAAGTCACAATGCAATAAAATTGTTTTCCCACAATGATAATGTGAAGCACAGTCGTTACACCTGTAAGCAGGGGGGGGGTGAGGTACACCCTGGACAGGTCGCCAATCCATCGCAGGGACACACATAGACAAACCACCAGTCACACTCACACAAGGACAATTTAGGGTCACCAATTAACCTAGTCTGCATGTCTTTGGATGGTGGAAGTAAGTTGAAGCACCCAGAGAGAACCCATGCAGACAACATGCAAACTTCACACAGAAAGGCAACCGGGGTTTGAACCCACGACCTTCTTGCTGTGAGGCAATCTAAACCAGTGTGCCTCGTGCTGTTTCCAATCTGAATCTGGTGCAATTTGTTCACGGAGTTATAGCAAACCAGACCAACCACGGGATTTAGTTCTAGAAGCAAGATTTTAGCACAAAATCAACAGCTATGACCTTTCCTGGAAAATAGGAGATCTTTGTGATTTGCTTAAAATCATTGGCAAATATTATCCTTTTTGAGCTCAAAGTGGCTACTAAGATGTCTTCTGGGAATTGTGGACTATTTTTGAGAGAATCCAAACTGTGCAGTCTAAGCTTTAATTTTATCTTGTTCTGTGGGCAATGCAGCGGAGGGAACAGACCAAAAAAAATAAAAACTGGCAAATTGACAGTTGGACCGGGAGCTTGATGATTTGACCAGGGGCTCTGTGACAGATGATTTGAATCAGAAAATTTAAGGGGGCCGCACTCAATGTCAAAGAGTTTACACTACATTAATTTATTTCTCACTCACCAGAACAGCCTCATAGCTCTGAGGAGTTACTGCGGACATAGTCACAGTCAAGTCCTAACGTGATTTCTCTCTTCTTCTTGCCTCGGGACATCACTGTTTCAAAAGAAGTTCCAAAGATCATAACCAAGGACCATTTTTCTTCCAATTCCACGAGGCAGTTGATTGCAGTCAGATGAAAGGTGATCAGATCGTCTTCCTAGAGGCGAGCTCATCAAACGTGCAGCCCAGAGGCCTTGTCAGGATCCATCAGTATCTCCTCTCCACTCAGCCAGCGTGTGATGACTTTGTCTAGACGTGACTGCTGTCCTCTCAGAGACAGCAAGAGCGGACTGTGAAATATCCTCTGATTGACCATCTCCTGGTCTCCTGCCAAGTTGTTCTGTCCGACTGTGATGACTGTCTGAATGTGACTAAACTGTCACAATGACAGTCGGCGATAGAGCTCAGAGTCAAACGCTGGGAATGGAAAAATGAAATATTACCTTCTGTTATCACCGCCTGCATATTGGTGGCGTGGCCCTGTGCCCTTCTCTCCTTCTGTACTTGAACAGGAGCATTGGTTATTGAACTCTTACTAAGGTCAGAATTTTAAAGCTGCCTTCGTAACTATAAGAACAATTTCAGCCTTTAAACCAACCTGGTGTATGATTCATTATATGAGAGGAAACTAGTGCTGAAATAATTAAAAAAAATAAACTCTTATTTCAAGTCACTGATTTCAGCTCATTAAATGTGAGGATTTGTAGCTTTCCCTGCATGTTGTGCATGCACACCGCAAATGCAATATTTGAGGTTTTGGTCTGTTGGTAGGACATAAAAAGCAATCTTTAAGTGTCACCCTAAGGCCAGCCCCGGGAACTTGTGATGGACCATTTTTTTCTTTTTATAGTTTCTAGATTCATTGATTAAACAGTAAATCAAATCACAAATCTATAAATGACATTGCAGCCCCAGAGAAAACCAGAGACATGAGGAAGGAAAAACATCTCGAAAAACTTGTCAGACAGAACTTCAATGTCACTATGCAGAAACACTGACATTTTGGGAAATACAGTTATATGCATTCTTGCAGACAGTTAGATGACAAGATAGATACCACTCTTGTTTCTTTAGGATAAATGTGAAGCTACAGCAAACAACCAGTTAGCTTAGTACAAAGACAAACAGGGTGAAGCAGTCAGTATCCCTAGACTTTGTTAATGAAAAGTGTCTGTTGGTGAACTTTAGAGATGCTGGTAGGTTGATTTGGATAAAGCCAGGCGAGCCATTTCCCTGTGTTTCCAGTCGTTATGCTAAGCTAAGCTAACCCATTGGTGTAGGCTTATATTTAATGGAAAGATATGAGAGTGGTACTTTTGACTGGGACTTGCAGACCTGTTTAAATGCGATCCCACTGTATGTATTAATATTACAGTAATATTACCTTAGCTGCTTTCCACAGGTTGGTGTAGAGATGGTTATCAAAATCACTTATGTTTGATGTTGTTGAAGTGCTATGCACAGTTACAGAAGCCTCAATTTATTTTGATGGGGTATTTTTGCATGAAAACTGAGAAGCATGTTTTGCTGGGAAGTGTGCCAACTCAGCATACCAGTCTGTGTCCAAACCTAACCTACCTCTTTTTGATTTAACTACAGAAAAATAATCAGAGTTGTTGCATGCTGAAAAAGCTCCTGCTGTCACCAAATGGTTATTTTCATTTATTATACAAACCTTATTAATCGTAAATCACTTTGTCCTCAATACTTCTTCCTGAAATCACAACTGAGGAAAAGGTTCAGGACCAACAAGGTATATACTGCACACAGACTGCACAGTCTCCACACACTCCCTCACACAGACACAGAGCTGTTCCATGGCTACCACTCTTGCCAACAGAGCATCTTTGTTGCTATAAATAGTCAGTTGTCATACTTCCCTGTGGCTTTCTTAAAAGTCATTTGTGGTAAATCAATCTATTTTTTTCTATAGACTATGTTAAACCAAATAAGGGGTTTTCTCACAAAGAATTTGCTGACAAATCATACATTTGCGCTACGCTCTTGTTTAATTTGTCTAAAATCTCCCATGGATGGAAGGGTCACAATCTTCCCCTGAACCACCTTTTAGAAGAATATCATTCCACATTTTGTCAGGCTGTGATGAACTCCCTCTATCATGCACATGCACGCATACACTTATGTGTGTTAATCATGAAATCTAATCATCTTTCCTCTTGTATCTCTGTTCAGAGCTAAACATCAGACAGGATAGTGACTCACAGCGGATAGAGAAAAACGACCGGGAGAGTGAGAAAGAGCCAGAAAAGACATGAGAAAGACATGCGGGAAAAGAAAGTGAGGTGAAAATCCTGTTTTAAAAGATGGTTCATTTGAGGGAGAAGAATTTTTGCAACCTCTTTTGGGACATGCTGCTTGTCATTTTCAGCAGGAGTTACAGGCAAATCTTTATAAATGGTTTCTCTTCTTACTGGCAGCCACAGTTCTTGGCGCCTCCACATAGCCTACACCTAACATTTGCACATATGGACAGTTATATTTAGGGTTCAACATGCAGTTTATGGATTTTAGAGTTTCAAACTGAAGATGCTCATACTGTAGCATACATTGGGTGAAGATATCCAATATCTTTAATTGTGTCAGTTACTTTGCAAACAAAATCAATTACCAGTACAATTTATATAAAAAAAATGGCTTGAATAAACAAAGTAGCCATGCCACATCTTAACTCGTGTTCACAGAATTGATACTGAGCTTTTACCTTACTGAAGATATTCAACAACTTAGTTTGCATTAGCAATCAAATCTCATTAACTCACTGTACTGACACACAGAAGGTGCAGAAGCAAAGCACCCATTGATTCCTAGAGAGACTTCCTACAGAGGTTCAAGCCCTCGGGTTGCTCACGCATTCCAACGAACACACATAATTAATTGCCAGTGTTCGGTTGTGGGAAGCTGGGGAGATGATCACGTAGCTAGTAAGATTAGAAAAAAATCACAAAAGCTCCCCAAAGATCAATTTAAAAGGGTACTCCACTTTTTAAGCATTGCTTTCTTGTAACTCTTTTAACACTGTCAGATCCACATTGGACAGTTTGGGGGGAAAAAAGCATCAAATTTGATGCAGCAGAACGAGAGATTAGGTCTTTTTTTATTGCACACATTCTATCCGTCAAAACAAACACAAATCTGCGTTGGAACTGTTGGAGATCAAGTTGCATTGTGGGTAATGTAGCCGCCAGGATTAGGCAATAAACAAAAATGTGTGGGATAACAAAGGTTCAGCTGCATTACTTTTGATTTTTTTTTTTCATCTCAACATGAGTCCGACCATGTCATAGAAGTCCAATATTAAATCGGTGGTATACTCTTGTATAGTATTCCGGAGACCTATATCTTTGAAAAAATAAATGATGGAAACTTCCTGTGTCTCTTTAATATATGTTAAGTGACTGTTTCTTTAGATTATAATGAAAACAATGCTAACCACGATGAAGGTTAGTATCTAATTCATGTCCTACCACCGCACAAAGTCTGAATTAAGTTGTGTTGTCTTTGCACCAGCAATGATAAAAATAACTTGTGGATTAGCATCAACACTTGATTGTGAGGGATTGCTATGGGAATTATTTTTTTTGTCTTTCTGACAGAAGGCTTAGCTAGAAAATCCGCCTGACGCCTGGCAACAATATGCAGTAGAGGACACAAGAATGTCAAACACAGAGAAGTAAGATGATATCAGAAAGAGAATTTCCTTTTAGAAAAGAAAGTTTCTAAAGTTCTCAAACTAACCAAAAAACATTTATCCAGAGAGGGTTACTTTGCAGTATGAGAGAAAGAGAAGCCAGACATGAGGAGGCATAGGGCTGGGCGGTATATCAGTATATGAGGTATACCGATATAATTTCACGCAGACCCGCCCCTCACTGTGCGTCTGCACGCAGCCGTCTACTCACAAACTCTCTAACAAGAGGGAGGGAGACACGGTGCTGGTCGACACTGTTAAAGACCTGGCTTGTAAAAAGAAAAACATGGTTCATTCAGTGTTTCCCACACATACACTTTGTACACATTGTAGCATTTATCAGAGAAACACGGTGATTACGTTACAAGTCGTGACACTGTAGATATTTATCTATATTATAAGAGCAGACCGGGTAAAGCGACAGTGAACACACCAGTCAGATGTTATTCGTTAGCTACCACGTTGGTTTTGTTTTGAAAGGCTACGTTGTCAACACGCCTCCTCAACATGCAGCTCAGCTGCTGCTGTGAAGTGAATCACAGGAGGAAAAGCCCAGAAGACAAGTTCTGTTTTTTCGTTGACTTTAAACAGCCTAGCCTACTACTGATGGAGAAAGTCACCGAAGCGGACATACAGGGAGAGAGAGACAGTAAAGCCCCTTTTCCACTGCACGGTGCCAGCTCGACTCGCCTTTTTTGGTTTTCCATTGTGTAAAAGTTGTTGTACTTGTATTTGCTACCAGGTACTTTTCCCCTGTCACATCCGTCTTACCTGTCTGAGTAATGTTGAAACGTTTTAACTAAAATCAAGAGACAGTTGTGTGTGGGTCACTGGTGTGTGTGTCGCATTGAACATTACGTCGCGGCAGTTGTGTGTGGCGTCGCTATAATGACAAGCTACATTGAGGGGCACTCTCTCTGGGTACCATCTGCAATGGAAAACAGAGGAAGGCCAAACTGAGTAGAGGCAAGTTGAGCTGGTACTGGTAATGGCTGTTTGCAGCAGAGGTACGTTAGATCTGAGTGTGAAGAGAACTGAAGGAGGCGAATTCAATAAGTGAGTGATACTTAAGATGGAGAATGAAGTATAATTAAAACGGTGAAATAAGAAACAAGCTAAGTTACTAAAAATATTAACCCCCCCTCCCCAGCCCGCTTAGCAAGGCAAGGCAAGGCAAGGCAAGTTTATTTGTATAGCACATTTTAACAACAAGGTAATTCAAAGTGCTTTACATAAAACATAAAAGCAACAGGGAAATATAAAAAAAAGTTTAAAAGCAACATAAAATATAATAAAAGTTACAGTGTTACATTCAGGGTTAAAAGAGTTAAATGGATAAAAGCAATGATAAGTTAAAAACAAAGAAAAAGAAAACAGGACAGTAAAAGTTACAGTGCAGTGTAAGTTATCAATAAAAAGAAAAATCTTAAATATTTAATTAAAATCAATGGTAAAAAGAAAAGTCTTCAGTCTTAATTTAAAAGCAGTTATCTGGGAGTTTGTTCCAAATATACGGAGCATAATAACTGAACGCTGCTTCTCCTTGTTTAGTTTTGACTCTGGGGACAGAAAGCAAACCTGCCCCAGACGACCTGAGAGGTCTGGATGGTTCGTAACGGAGCAGAAGATCAGAAATGTATTTTGGCCCTGAACCATTTAGTGCTTTATAAACTAACAGCAGGATTTTGAAATCAATTCTTTGACATACAGGAAGCCAATGTAAAGACCTCAGAACTAGAGTGATGTGATCCACCTTTTTGGTCTTAGTGAGGACTTGATCAGCAGCGTTCTGAATCAGCTGCAGCTGTCTGGTGGATTTCTTAGGGAGCCCTGTAAGGACACTGTTACAGTAGTCAAGTCGACTGAAGATAAATGCATGGATAAGCTTTTCCAGGTCCTGCTGAGACATAAGTCCTTTACTCCTTGATATATTTTTCAGGTGATAGTAGGCTGACTTTGTAATTGTCTTAATATGGCTCCTCAAATTCAGGTCTGAGTCCATGACCACAACAAGATTTCTGGCTTGATTTGTGGTTCTTAACATTACAGATTGAAGTCGAGCACTGACTTTCAATCGTTCCTCCCTGGCTCCAAAAACAATAACTTCAGTTTTATCCTTATTTAATTGAAGAAAATTCTGGCACATCCAATCGTTGACCTGCTCAATACAGTTACTCAGCGCCTGTATGGGATCATAGTCCCCTGGTGAAATGGTTATGTCAATCTGTGTGTCATCTGCATAATTATGGTAACATATTTTGTTGTTTTTCATAATCAGCCAGTGGAAGCATGTAAATGTTAAACAAAAGAGGTCCCAGAATGGAGCCTTGGGGAACTCCACATGTCATTTTTGTCAGCTCAGATGTGTAATTACCTATAGACACAAAGTAGTCCCTGTCCTTTAAGTAGGATTCAAACCATTTTAGTACTGTGCCAGAAAGTCCAACCCAGTTTTCAAGTCTGTCTAGTAATATGTTGTGGTCGACCGTGTCGAATGCAGCACTGAGATCCAATAATACTAAGACTGAAATTCTGCCACTGTCAGTGTTTAAATGGATGTCATGAACATGAACATGAAGACCTTAACAAGAGCCGTCTCAGTGCTGTGGTATGGTCGAAAACCTGACTGGAAGACATCAAAACAGTTATTTAGTGCCAAGAAAGCACTAAGCTGTTGAAAAACAGCTTTTTCAATGATTTTACTTAAAATTGGGAGATTTGATATGGGCCTATAATTGCTCTTTAGTGACCTGTCTAGATTGCTCTTTTTTAAGAGTGGCTTAATGACTGCAGTTTTCAGGGCCTGTGGGAAAAAACCTGAGAGAAGAGACATGTTGACAATTTGTTGTAAATCTGAGGCCATGCATTTAGAAACATTTTTGAAAAAACCTGTTGGCAGAATATCAAGGCAGCATGAGGAGGATTTTAGATGTTGTATTATGTCCTCCAGGTTTTTTAGCAGAAAATACCGATATATATTTTATACCGGAATTCTGCCTAACAGTACCGGGATATGACTTTTTGGCCATATCGCCCAGCCCTAAGGAAGCAGCAGAGGTGATATTAAGCTTCTTTCTTCAGATGTTGCTAAACAGCAAAACGCTCACACGTACAGCCTTAAAAGTCTGCAAACACATTTCTGTATTTTCCACATATAAAGGTTTTGAATCAGCTGCTGACCTGAGTTTCACCCACATGTCTTTCCTGATTAAGCAAAGTGGTATTTGTCTCTGAAGCTCAATTGCCTAATTGTCATATCTCTGTCAGCTCATGGAAAAACAGTCAATTTTCATCACCACCTACTTCATTAAAATATTCCTACTGAATAAACACAGTGCAGTGACATCTTACTGAATTGAGGTCAATGCTTTTCTGTTTACACTTGGTTCTGTTCTTCTTCTTTTTTTTTTACTTTTGGTACCTTCTCAATACCATCTTCTTTTGTTGACTTAATTCAATGAAATTATATTTATAGATTAAATTCAACAGTTTTGGATAAGCTCCTGTAGTGAATTTATCCAGCAGAAATGGAGGTTATCGCTTTCCATCCCATCAAATGCCATTTGGTCAACAACTGCAAATGCTTCAGGTAAATATGTATGTATGTAAATTTTTAAGTTGGGAAAATGCATTTACACAATTGCTCAGAGGCTTGTGAGTGTGTGTGTTTTCACTCCCTGTGTTGAATGCTGAATGATGCTGGGCAAGTTTTTCTCATGCCTTGTAACATCTCCAGCCTATATTTAGATCAAACAAGCTCTTGATCTCTGAGGGTTCAGATATTTTTCAGCCCAATCACAGCCATCAGAACCATCGCAACACCGTTCTCCTGACCCGGCTGGAAACAAATAAGTCTTTCCCTTTTGGGGCGGCTTTGGCTTAGAGGTAAAGCGGATCGCCCACTAATCAGAAGATCAGCTGTTTGATCCCCGCCTCCCCCAGCCCGCATGTCGAAGTGTCCTTGGGCAAGATACTGAACCCCAAATCACTCCCGAAGGCTGTGCCTGTGTATTAGTGTGTGTGAATGTTGTGAATGTGACATGCTGCGGAAAGTGCTTTGAGTGGTCGGAAGAAAGGCACTATACAAGTTTAGTCCATTTAGTATTTACTTCTGGGATTTCTCAATATTCCCACAATATCATGCTAATGCAGCGTCTCATCGCCTCTCATGCAGTCATTTAATTTAAAGTATATTCCACAATGTTTTATTTGGACTTGTTTTACTTTAGTTTTTGTAATGTATCCCTTATTACTACTACTACAACTATTTTAGGCACTCAGAGCTCAAAGACACTATTAATGAGTTTTGACCTTTTTATCTAACCTGCTCTTGTCACTTTATGCCTCTAGAAGACACAAAGACCACCGCCAATTGATTAATAAACCACTCATCATAAAAATGTAAAAAACAAAGTTCTGAAATCAATAATCACTGCTGGTTTAATGAAAACGACACACACACTTTTGCAGTGATTGCCCTGGAAAGATGAAGAGTAATCCCATCAAGTTAATGTTTGTTGTTCTTGCTTTTGGTTTGTGGTCCTACCCTGTTAGACTATCTAGACTGATCAGTGTCTTAACTATAGGGGTAGGCGATGTTACAATATTTGATCATGAACGATTAAAAAGTCTCCACGATCTGCCTTTTCAAAGAGATTGTTACTATTGTGCTACAGTGCACAATCAGTTTTCCCATCAAGTTAGTTCTGTGGCTATACACACAGTTGACAGCTCTGTTAACATTGCAAGTCCTGCGTCCTCCTGTCTACAAAGGCAACACTGGAACAGTTGGGCATCATAAAATGAACAATAAAGTTCCCTGCCTCAACTCTCTGTGATTTACGGAGGTTGCTGATGAACAGAAAGTGTTACTTGTTGTTGCTAAAGTAACCACTGACCGCGGCTAACTAGCAGCTGTTATATAATTAGCTCAGTTAGCCTAGTGGTCATTGCTGTCTCAGCCCGGACTGAGAGCTCGGAGCACCTGGGGAGTGTTTTGCGTTTAACGTTACACCTCTACTCAAGAAAGTTTACAGGCCGGGATAACGTTAGAGAGCGTCGCCCCAGAACCAGAGCAGAGCGAGTGGTCAACGACACTGCGCTCAGCACCTCCCAGTAAACACAGCATGAGCGGGACCGAACACGGAGACCAACAGGGAATACAGTACCGAGGTGATTTACAGAGTTTATTGATGGACACATTTACTTTTTGCTAAACCATAAATGTAAACTGTATCTGTAGCTAGTTAGCT